>NC_036849.1:15438119-15568119 GCF_002910315.2 Salvelinus sp. IW2-2015
TGTGAAATGTCAGAATAATAGTACAGAGAATGATTATTTCAGCTTTTTTTTTTCATCACATTCCAGTTGGTCAGAAGTTTACATACACTCAATTAGTATTTGGTAGCATTGCTTTAAATTGTTTAACTTGGGTCAAACGTTTCAGGTAGCCTTCACAAGCTTCACAATAAGTTGGGTGAATTTGTGCCCATTCCTCCTGACAGAGCTGGTGGAACTGAGTCAGGTTTGTAGGCTTCCTTGCTCGCACACGCTTTTTCAGTCTGCTCACAAATTTCTATGGGTTTGAAGTCAGGGTTTGTGATGGCCTCTCCATCCTTGACTTTGTTGTCCTTAAGCCATTTTGCCCACACTTTGGTATGCTTGGGGTCATTGTCCATTTGAGACCCATTTGCGACCAAGCTTTAACTTCTGGCTGATGTCTTGAGATGTTGCTTCAAATATTCCACATAATTTTCCACCTCATAATGCCATCTATTTTGTGAAGTGCACCAGTCCCTCTGCAGCAAAGCACCCCATAACAGTGATGCGCACCCCGTGCTTCACGGTTGGGATGGTGTTCTTCGGCTTGCAAGCCTCCCTTTTTCCTCCAAACATAAAGATGGTCATTATGGCCAAACAGTTTCTATTTTTGTTTCATCAGACCAGAGGAACAGTTCTCCAAAAGTACGATCTTTGTCCGCATGTGCAGTTACAAACCGTAGTCTGGCTTTTTTTGGCGGTTTTGGAGCAGTGGCTTTTTCTTTGCTGATATAGGACTCGTTTTAGGATCGTTTTACTGTGGATGTAGATAATTTTAGTACCTGTTTCCTCCAACATCTTCAAAAGGTCCTTTGCTGTTGTTCTGGATTGATTTGCACTTTTCTCTCCAAAGTAATTCATCTGGTAGGAGCTGAACGCGTCTCCTTCCTGACGGTATGACGTCTGCGTGGTCCATGGTGTTTATACTTGCGTATATTGTTTATACAGATGGACGTGGTACCTTCAGGCGTTTGGAAATTGCTCCCAAGGATGAACCAGACTTGTAGAGGTCTACAATGTCTTTTCTGAGGTCTTGGCTGATTTCTTTTGATTTGGCCATGATGTCAAGCATAGAGGCACTCAGTTTGAAGGTAGGCTTGAAATACATCCACAGGTAACTCCCTTGACTCAAATTATGTCAATTGCCTACCAGAGAGCTTCTAAATCCATTACATCATTTTCTGGAATTTTCCAAGCTGTTTAAAAGCACAGTCAACTTAGTGTATGTAAACTTCTGACCCACTGGAATTGTGATACAGTGAATTATAAGTGATTTGTTTAAATAAAGTGGTGAACCTAACTGACCTAAGACAGGGAATTTTTACTAGGATTAAAAAACTGAGTTTAAATGTATTTGGCTAAGGTGTATGTAAACTTCCGCCTTCAACTGTACGTGTTCCTTTTATCCAGGTGGGAAAGGGCAGTGTAGAGTGCAATAGAGATTGCATCATCTGTGGATCTGTTGGGGCGGTGTGCAATTTGGAGTGGGTCTAGGGTTTCTGGGATAATAGTGTTGATGTGAGCCATGACCACCCTTTCAAAGCATTTCATGGCTACAGACGTGAGTGCTACGGGTCGGTAGTCATTTAGGCAGGTTACCTTAGTGTTCTTGGGCACAGGGACTATGGTGGTTTGCTTGAAACATGTTGATATTAAAGACTCAGACAGGGAGAGATTGAAAATGTCAGTGAAGACACTTGACAGTTGGTCAGCGCATGCTCGGAGTACACGTCCTGGTAATCCGTCTGGCCCAGCAACCTTGTGAATGTTGACCTGTTTAAAGGTCTTACTCACATCAACTGCGGAGAGTCATCAGTCATCCGGAACAGTTGATGCTCTCATGCATGTTTCAGTGTTACTTGCCTCAAACCGAGCATAGAAGTTATTTAGCTCGTCTGGTAGGCTTGTGTCACTGGCCAGCTCTCGTCCGTGCTTCCCTTTGTAGTCTGTAATAGTTTGCAAGCCCTGCCACATCCGACGATTTGATCTTAGTCCTGAATTGAAGCTTTGCCT
The DNA here is from genome assembly GCF_002910315.2 of Salvelinus sp. IW2-2015. Lineage (NCBI taxonomy): Eukaryota > Metazoa > Chordata > Actinopteri > Salmoniformes > Salmonidae > Salvelinus > Salvelinus sp. IW2-2015. Next base: position 15,440,151 of record NC_036849.1, read on the forward strand.
GTTTGAAGGTTCGTCGGAGGGCATAGCAGAATTTCTTATAAGCTTCCGGGTTAGAGTCCCGCTCCTTGAAAGCGGCAGCTCTACCCTTTAGCTCAGTGCGAATGTTACCTGTAATCCATGGATTCTGGTTGGGGTATGTACGTACGGTCACTGTGGGGACGACGTCCTCAATGAACTTATTGATGAAGCCAGTGACTGATGTGGTGTACACCTCAATGCCATTGGAAGAATCCCGGAACATATTCCAGTCTGTGCTAGCAAAACAGTCCTGTAGTTTAGCATCTGCTTCATCTGACCACTTTTTATAGACCGAGTCACTGGTGCTTCCTGCTTTAATTTTTGCTTGTAAGCAGGAATCAGGAGGAGAGATATGGTTAAAAATTCTAATTAAATCTATAATCGGCTTCCTATTTCACAACACAGCATCCTTCTCTCATGCTGCCAAACATACCCTCATAAAGCTGACCATCCTCCCGATCCTCGACTTCGGCAATGTCATTTACAAAGAGCTCAACACTCTACTCAACAAAATTGGATGCCAGTCTATCACAGTGCCAGGCGTTTTGTCACCAAAGCCCCATATACTACCCACCACTGCGACCTGTATGCTCTCTTTGGCTGGCCCTCGCTTCATACTCACCGCCAAACCCACTGGCTCCGTCATCTACAAGTCTCTGCTAGGTAAAGCCCGCCTTATCTCAGCTCACTGGTCACCATAGCAGCACCTACCCGTAGCACGCGCCCAGCAGGTATATCTCACTGGTCACCGCCAAAGCCAATTCTCTCTTTGGCCGCCTTTCCTTCCAGTTCTCTGCTGCCAATGACTGGAACGAACTGCAAAAATCACTGAAGCTGGAGACTCATATCTCCCTCACTAGCTTTAAGCACCAGCTAGCAGAACAGCTCACAGATCACTGCACCTGTACATAGCCATCTATAAATGTGCCATCCAACTACCTCATCCTACAACACAGTCTCACATTCAATTCGCGCATATATGTACAAAATTATTTCAGCAGATTTCGTGCGTTTTTGTGCATTTTTGGGTGGTTCAATTCGTTTGAAATACACTAATTTCTGTGCTACTTAATTCGTGCGAAAAGACACGAATTTAACCAGTAGGCGACACACAAGCCGTTGCAACAACCATGTAGACGCGATAATTTGTATTTCATTTTTGTTCTTCTTAATGGCTAATTCAACGTCATGAATATACAAAATGTTGTCTTTGTTTAACCATGTTTTAAAATGTGTCGTTGTATGCCTATATGTACTGTTTAGACTTGCTAACAGAATTTTGAGAAAAGACGCACATTACGTGCGACTTAATTCGTTGGAAATATTGTTTATTAATGCCAATGCTGTTTCTTGTGCTGATTTCGCTTAATACTTTGGATACTGGTGCACTTGTAATCAGAACGCCTTTTTGTCATGTAGGCAACCATACACGATTTTCTTCATAACCCATTTCATATTTCGTGGAGCCTAAATTACACAATTTTCTTCATAATGCATGTATTACATGTTAAACAGGTTAATGTAAAATAATGAATTATGTTGGCTTACACTTATGGCCTTTCCAAGGCCTTTCCATACCTTAAGGGAACATTTTAGCACTCGCCATATGGTTAGTGAGAAACGCCACATTGCAAATGTACTAGACGTCCTGCTACGTTTCTAAAATTCGCGGACGGCGTCGGGCCGTGAGCGGGGAGAGATCTTTCAGGAAGTCATCAAACGAAATCTCTCAGACGTTCGGTTTCCGTTTTATAAAAATAACACATTTTGGTCATTTTTCCGCAGTCTCGGAAATTCCCACCAGAGGGAAAATAAATCATATTGCAAATGCACAAGTGTAACAGTATAACTTTAAACCGTCCCTTCGCCCCGACCTCGGGCGCGAACCAGGGACCCTCTGCACACATCAACAACGGTCACCCACGAAGCGTCGTTACCCATCGCTCCACAAAAGCCGCGGCCCTTGCAGAGCAAGGTGCAACACTACTTCTAGGTTTCAGAGCAAGTGACGTAACTGATTGAAACGCTAGTAGTGCATACCCGCTAACTAGCTAGCCATTTCACATCCGTTACACAAGCACATTGCAAATGCACGTGGCCTTTTCTCCTAAACTTATTTCGAAGACAAAACTTGGTAAGCGTAGGTTTGGCGTAATGGACAGTTGGCCCCGAACAAGATGGCGTCGAGGCCTCAACGCTTTTTGAGTTATGGCCATTTTTCTGGGACTAAAGGTCAAAAACGCAAAGTAGGGTGCTAATTTGACCGCTTCACGTCAAAGTACATAAGCATACGGTGTCAGGAAAAAAAGAACCAGCCGTTTATCTATCGTAATTTAAGAGAAATCGTACATTGACAAATTGGTAATGTTCACAAAAAGGAGTTAAAAAAAAAAAGGTTACAGATCCAGTTGCAGTGTGTTCAGATAAACATTTTTTAAGTGGGTCTCGAAGCTCTGCGAGAATTCTGTGATTTTATGTGATTTTATGAAATAACACACACTCATTTAACCCTCTGTAAATAAGTCAGTTCTTAACATAAAGACTTAAAACTCAATATTATATAAGAGCCTACCCCAAGGAGGATATGTGTTCACTTTCAGCTTCCTATGTCAACCCGAAGTACCTTAAAATGGTGCCATAGGGTCAGTTTCGAGGGTTAAAAAGGTCAGATCTTTTCAAAACTTCACTTGTGTGATTAGGCAACCCTCATGAACTGTAAATCAGTCCTTTCTCTCAACAGATGTCAAAGAAAAGCTCTCACACACACACACACACACACACAGCAAGGATGGAGTGAAAAAGTACGGTGCTTAAAGACACACAAAGCCTGCAATGGCATTACCATTATCTCCAGGCCGTGCCGAGTTCAACGAGATGCCCCGCTTGACCGTAGCTCGCTCGGTCTGAGTGCAGCGACAGGGACAAGAAGAAGGACCTAAATGACCCTTTGACCTCAATTTCATATTTTTTTGCTTTTGGGAGACAGAGAGAGAACCGTTAAGGTTAGAAGCACAATTTGACCTCAGGAACGTTCCAAAGGTCCTCCCGATCTGTGCAAGCCTAACATTGACCGTGTGGCATTAACCCTTAACAGTTAAAAGAAGGTGTTTACATCAAACAGTTTACAATGACATGTCTCCCCATAGGAATACATTGCCTGCTCCCCTAAATTCAACCTGAAGCCTATGTGGGTTAATAATGCCTTATGAACCTGTCTTCAATGACAATCCATCAGGCCACTATGAGGTCTACCTGTGTCGATTCTAAGCTTCCTGGAGCAACCGGAAGTGGTTCAATCACCCTAAAAGTGTTTGCCATACCCAACCTGCAGTTTGAGAGAAATAGTGCATTCAACCCTATGTAAATCAGTGAGTTCTTAACGTATAGACTTAAAACTCAGGATTCTGTAAAAGCCCACTACAATGAGGATATGTGTTTACTTTCAGCTTCCTGTGCCAACCGGAAGTGCCATAATTGGTGTCAAAAGGGCTGTTTCGAAGGGTTAAAAAAGTCAAATCTTTCCAAAACTTAATATATGTGAATAGGCAACCCTCATGAACTGTAAATCAGTCATTCATCCCATCAGATTTCAAGGAAAAATGTACACACCCACACAGAAAGGATGGAGTGACACACTGAGGGGCTTAGAGGCAGACAGTGCCTGCAATAGTTACTTTTGTTYGAACTTTTAAAGAACCGTCAGACCTAGAGTTCTGAAACTTTACAAACCTGTTCTAGAGCTCAGGTCGATTAAGCACGGTGAGTTGTGTGGCTCTAGAAGGTTCTTGGACCGATTAAAAAGCCTCGTGCATTTGCATTGACTTCAATTCATTTTGAGCATTACAAAATGGTGACATTTAGAAAAGTCCCAGAGTTGCAAGACTAGGTGCATTGAAACCGGCTCGGCCCATAGAGACGGACCACGACATTTCTGTCCGATAGCTCATTCAAGGACCCCGTAGCAAGGCATGGAAAAAAGTGGAATTTCAGCACCAATTAAGGTTTTGCTCGGGCACCGAATGACCTATCGAGCCGAAACTTGGGATTCGAGGTCGCCTCACATAGGGCTAAACATAATGTGARAACTGGACCCGCAGCTAGAACATAACTACGTATTATTTGTTTTATTATGGTTTAAATGGAAGGCGCTGTGAATTTTGGGCCTGCTCTGAAATATGTGATGAGTCGTGGCTCTAAACGAGTGGAAAAAGTGAGTTTGGAGTCAGATGGTATCAGTTTGGTGTCTGAAAATATCTAATTGGCTGATGGACACTGACTTGCTAGTTTGCTTTGTGCATTTGCAATATGTTTCAACAGTGAAAACCACCAAAATAGCATTCTGAAATCACCACTAAAAGACATCACCATAGTTCTCAGGCCGTGCCGAGTTCAACCGAATGCCCCGCTTGACCGTAGCTTCTCGGTCTGAGCGCAGCGACATTACAAGAAAGATGACCTTTGACCTACATTTCAATTTTGCTTTTGGGAGACAGAGAGAGAACGTTAAGGTTAGAAGCACAATTTACCTCAGGAAGTTTCTAAGGTCCTCCCGTCTGTGCAAGCCTAACCTTGACCTGTGGCATTAACCCTTAACAGTTAAAAGAAGGTGTTTACATCAAACATTTACAATGACATTCCCCATAGGAACCATTGCCTGACCCTCTAATTCAACCTGAAGCCTATGTGGGTTATGAATGTCTTATGAACCTGTCTTTAGACAATCCATCAGCCACATGAGGTCTACCTGTGTCGATTCTAAGCTTCCTGGAGCAACCGGAAGTGTAAATCACCCTAAAAGTGTTTCCATAGCCAACCGCAGTTTGGAAATAGTGCATTCACCCTTGTAAATCAGTCATTCTTAACGTATAGACTTAAAACTCAGGATTCTGTAACAGCATACCCGATAGATATGTTTTATTATAGCTTCCTGTGCACCGGAAGTGCCTAAACTGGGTTATAGGGTCTGTTCGAAGGGTTAAAAAATGTCAATCTTTCCAAAACTTTAAATGTGTGAAGGACAACCCTCATGAACTGTAAATCAGTCATTTCTCAAACAGATGTCAAAGAAAGCTCACACACACACACAGACACACACACACACACACACACACACACACACACACACACACACACACACACACACACACAACACACCACACACACACACACACACACACACACAACAACACACACCACACACACACACAGCAAGGATGGAGTGAAAAAGTATGGTGCTTAAAGACACACAGAGCCTTAAATGCTTTTAGGGGGGATCCAGACTTCCATACCCCGCTCTGGGAGCGCTATTACTACTGCCCCAAATCAATGGGTGCTGGCCTGAGTGATTTATGGAGGTTTTCAAAAAATATTTGAAGTCCAACTTTTCGTGCACCTGTATTTTTTTGGGTTACCAGGCGTCATTTTTCAAAACGGTTGAAATTGCTTTTAGGGGGCATCCAGAGTGTCACATGACCGGATGAGGTAAACTATTCTTGTTCTTCTTGTAACTTTCCGGTAGGCTAGAAGCTTCTGGTGTTTTGCTGCTCGACACAGGTTCGACGCAGGTATTGCACTTGATTTATCGTTATCGTAACCGTAGGTGCAGCCAAGTGGAAATACGAAGCTTTCTAGCTATTTCGCACTGACGGTAATTTGAACACCAAGAACGTTTCTAGTGAAAGGTGCTTACACTCAGAGCCATGTATTTTACACTCAGCCGACCCTAGCCCTTATTTACGGGTTAACGTTTTGGTTAATTTTGGTTGGCCAACAAAATGTAAGACTACAATGACTGCATACGTTTCCCCGCAAATGTTATACGAAAAAAAAATGTTTTGTTATTGATGGACAATGGCAAGGCTGCATTGATTTTCAGTTACATTCTGGTCAATAAAAATGTTTACACGTTTATTTTTTAAGATACATGGAACTACAACCGAATAAAACACCATTAACCATCATGCATTGCTTCATTCACTGTCTATACTGAAAAGTCTGTTCAGAAAAATCGAAAAACAGTACATATAGGCATAAAACACAATGTTTTAATAGGTATTAAAAAGACAATATATATATATAACCTCTTATGGTTATATGGTTAAAAAAAGACAAAATATCTATATATACGTTAAATTAATAAATACAGGCGATCGCGTCTATGGTTGTTGCAACAGCTTGTGTGTCGCCTACTGGTTAAATTCGTGTCTTTTCGCACGAATTAAGTAGCACAGAATTCGTGTATTTTCAAACGAATTGAACACACCCCAAAATGCACAAAAACGCACGAAATCTGCTGAAATACATTTTTGTACATATATGCGCGAACTGAATGTGAGGCTGGGCTGCATCTCATACTGTATTTATTTATTGATCGTGCTCTTTGCACCCCAGTATCTCTACTTGCACATTCATCTTCTGCACATCTACCATTCCAATGTTTAATTGCTATATTGTAATTACTTCGCCACCATGGCCTATTTATTGCTTACCTTCTTATCCTACCTCATCTTGCACACACTGTATATAGACTTTTTCTACTGTACTATTGACTGTATGTTTGTTTATTCCATGTGTAACTCTGTGTTGTTGTATGTGTCGAACTGCTTTGCTTTATCTTTGGCCAGGTCGCAGTTGTAAATGAGAACTTGTTCTCAACTAGCCCTACCTGGTTGAATAAAGGTGAAATAAAATAAAACATTTAAAAATAAATAAATGGTCAGATTTGCCAAATGGAGGGCAGGGAGAGCTTTGTACGCGTCTCTGTGGTGGAGTAGAGGTGGTCTAGAATATTTTTTACCTCTAGTTGCACATTTAACATGTTGATAGAAATTTGGTAAAACTGATTTGAGTTTCCCTGCATTAAAGTCACTGGCCACTAGGAACACGCCTCTGGAAGAGCGTTTTCCTGTTTGCTTATGGCGGAATACAGCTCATTTAGTGCGGTTTTAGTTCCAACCTCGCTCTGTGGTGGTATATAGACAGCTTTGAAAAAAACTGATAAACTCTCTGGGTAAATAGTGAGGTCTGCAGCTTATCATGATACTCCACCTTAGGCGAGCAACTTTGAGACTTCCTTAGACATCGTGCACCAACTGTTGTTTACATAAATGCTTTGCCCCCCCCCCCCCCCCCGTGTCTCACCAGAGGCTGCTGTTCTGTCTTGCCGACAGAGTATATAACACACCAGCTATATGTTCTTAATATCGTCGTTCATCTACGACTCGATGAAGCATAAAATATTACAGTTTTTAATGTCCCGTTGGTAGGATATACGTTCTTTCAGTTCGTCCAATTTATTTTCTAGCGATTTAACGTTAGCTAGCAGAACGGAGGGCAAGGGTAGATTAGCCACTCGTTGCCTGGTTCTCACAAGGCACCGTGATCTTTTGCCTCGGAATCGCAGTTTCCTTCTCCAGCAAATCATGGGGATCGGGGCCTGATCGGGTGTCAACAGTATATCCCTCGTGTCCGACTCATTGAAGAAAAACTCTTTGTCCAGTTTGAGGTGAGCAATCTCAATTCTGATGTTTAGAAGCTCTTTTCGGTCATAGGAGACAGTAGCAGCAACATTATGTACAAAACAAGTTACGAACAACGCAAAAAAACAAACAAAATAACATGATTGGTTGAGGGACGATAAGACGGCAGCCCTACCCACCGGCATCATCATGTTCTATAACTTACTTAGCTAGGCAAAGTATTTGTCATCTGCTCTCTTGGTGCTGGCATCAGCTGTAGCTGAGCTTCTAACGTTAACTAAATCCAACTCTTTGTTTAAAATCCTCTTCACTATATTCAGGTTAAAAAATGTATGGTTGAATGTCACCATGTAGCTATTAGATGCTCCATCGTCGAATTTGTGTTGATAAGAGGAATCACTTGAAACCATCGCGTCTGGTCAGTTCTTTCAGTTTTGCCCAAAGGATTGTTGTTAGTGTCCGCCTCCTTTTCAAAAAAGTCTGCCTTGGGGGAGGGACGGGTGCTAGAGCAGGAAGCAAAGCCCAACACAAGTTGTAGTCTATCAGAGACTGGAAAAACTGTTTCCTTGTACATTTAGCAATGAATCCGCCAATATGAACATTGCTGAAAGACGTGAAATGGCTCTATCGAACAAGGACAACCACATCTACACCCACAAAAACATGTAGTGCGATCAGTATTAACACAGAACCTTCGCGAAATGCCACTACCACCCCCAATTCCCCTTTAAATGATGAGTTATCCCGCTCTGTTGTTGGGATGACCTCTTTGGTACAGACTCTCCCATACATATTTTGGCAACCCGTTACGAAAACTAAAGAGAACGTTGGGTTATGGATGTAACCGTGGTTCTCTGAGTAGAGTAACGGGTCCCCAAGCTTTCATGTCGTTCCTCCGCCTTCGTGGGGTTCAAGTAAAGTAATAGCCAGTATGTCACGCCACACCGCCTTTCATAGTGATAGGTCATGTGGGTACAGTAAGAGTGTGACGTGACTGTAAACATCTTTGATATTAAGCATCTCAATCACATCGCATGAAGGGGAAGGAGTTCCCATAAGTCATTTGGAGAACCGTTACTTTACTCAGAGAACAATGGTTACATTCGTAACCCAATGTTAATGTTAGCTAGCTTGCAAGTGGAAAGTTGTTGAAGGGTTCACTCAGACAGTACACATTCTGTGGTTCACTTCTTGAAAGACCAAAATAAGTTTTTGCATTTTATTTAACCTTTATTTAACTAAGAAAGTCAGTTAAGAACCAATTCTTATTTACAATGACGACCTACCCCGACCAAGCCCTCCCCTAACCCGGACAACCCTGGGCCAATTGTGCGCTGCCTTATGGTACTCCCGATCACGGCCGGTGTGATCAAACCAGGATCTGTATTTACTCCTCTAGCACTGCCGTAGACCGCTGCGCCACTCGGGAGTAACATTTTAATTCAATGCCCAGTATGAACCACAAATACAAAAAACGGAAAATAATATCTGTAACATCTGCACTCTTGTGGACGTCACAGGACACATTCCCGGCGAAATAGTGTGAAGGATGGTTTTGTTATCTTTTTAACAAAAATATATGCCTTATAGAAATAGGACATGTTAATCACAAAACATAGCGTGACTGCAGAAAAGGCGGATATCTGGATCCTGTGTGCTGTGAGGCTGGGAGCAACCACGTATAAAATAAGATATCTGTACTATTTCAGTCAGTTCTCTGCTTTACCCTGCGTGGTGATACAGTGAACCCGTATATACGAAAATTGCATTTACCATTTATTGCTTATGTTAAATAAAAATACTTAAAGTATATTCGGTGACTTTGAATCACATTTTATCCTGATACCAGATTCGATTGACGCAACCTTTTACATGGTGACTCCGACGTGATCTGGTTGAAGGACTAGGCTGGAAACTGTCCGGTAGATTGGACATTACTGTTGTCGGATGGTGTTTCTCACAAAAAAGACCGGTCAACTAAAAAAAGGTAAGCAGAAACCTATTGTAAATAACTAAAGATCTGCACATTGGCATTATCCAAATTTATTTTGTGAGATACCTGTTTGATGTAAGTAACCAAATTGTATTAGTTTATATTGGTAAATGATCATAAGGAACACATAGTGGTGAATGCAATTTTGACTGGCCAGGTATTCTATGATATAACGAACAAATGTGATGTACTGGGTGAGATGCCAAGCGTGTATGAATAAGGGTGAGATGCCCAATGGGCTATATGTCCAAAAGCATGAGTGAGGGTGGGTATTAATACAACAGTGAATGAAGTGTGTTAAGGTGAGATGCCGAGTTTGTATGGTGTAAGTTGAAGCTTACTGGTGTGAATGAAGATTTAGAGACGCTCAAATCGTATGAAAGAAGTACACTTGATATTTCAGTAGGAGCTGGTATCAGTTTGAATGAGGTCAGGGACCTTCAGATGAGATGTCTACGTTGTATTAACTGAAACTGCCAAGTGACTGCAGTACATTAGATATTTCAGTTGGAGCTGGTATTGGTGAGAATGATTTTTAAAGGTCGCGGACCTACGGATGAGATGTCCGTAACAGAGTTATATCATTGAATATTGAGGTGTGCATGAAATACGAGAAAAGTGATACAGTAAAGTACGTTAGGATTGGCCCTGAATGTATACAATTTATACCCTCCATATTGTATGCGACTGTGATTAATTTGAATACATATTTGATAAACATCTCTTATATTAGGGATTGTTATTTTCATTTAGTAATAAGTACTATAGTTGAGGAGTTTTTAATTAAAGAGGGCAATGGTGTAAATGTAAATCTGTTGAAGGAATTCGTTACCTATATGTTCATTAACCAATTTAATTATACAAAGCAAACACTCTGTCCATTTATAAGAATTTGTAAAATCCTTATTTGCATAAAATAGACATAGACCCGTGGCCAAATGTAATCAGTAGTGTTTATTCTCGAAAGTGCTCAGACGTGCATATAAGAAAGGGCCGTTCTTTGTGTCCCTTCTTTTGCTAGCGCACATGCATACACACTAATCTTGATTGTCTCCTGAGGCTTTTTGCCAGTTTATTACCCCTTAGCTGACAGTTCCAGTCCCCCCCAGATACGGAAAACCCAGAGGTCTTGAACTATTCTCCCTTATCTCCACAGAATTGGAGCTGAGTCGGTTCAAACATAGGTTAACTATCAATTTCGTTTTCTTTAGAGACACACAGCCATTCCTTTCTACCCTCATAAAAGATCCAATACCTCTTCCTTATAAACTAACATTATTCATCCATATAGAAAAACAGTAATTCAATTAGTTATAGTTATAGCTGGATGGGTACATGGTTTGGTCATTTATTCATAAAATTCATAACAATATCCCTATGTAAACGCATATCCTGATTTGAACTGTACTAATCTATTAGAACATTAGACAATAATTACCAAATCTGTATATTTAACCACAACGTTGAATTTAGCATTGGGTATTGTGGGAAATTGACTTTTTAACTTAATTGATGAGTATTAAGTAAGGTACATATTAGATACGGGGAACGTGATACAATTTGTACATTCCCCACCGGGTGTGGCTGTGATTGACGGGTGGATTACCTTATTCTCCCGTGTCCAGTTAAATAATTACTGTTTCAGAGATATAAGTATATTAATAAAAATAATAGAAAAATTAGTTGAGCCCAATTTTAAGCCTTAAAAATATATTCCTATTTCAACATACTCCAGGAGATAAATAAAATCGTTACCATGGAACTCCAAAAAATTGAGAAGGTGTTGAAGACACTGAAATCCACATTAGAAATAAATGGTGGAAAAGAGGGAAAGGAATGGAAGTATACAGAGGAAAAAAACTATACAGAGAATGGACAGAGGAGGGCAGCATTGTCGCACCCTCCGGTCTCCCTGTTGAAGGAGAGCCGGGCAGAATACTAGACTCACTAAAAAGGAGAACATATAAAGCCGCATCTGAGTGGAAGCAACAGGGGGAACAGACGAAAGGGAAAGCAAAGGATGCGATGGAGAAGGCAAAATTGAAGGAACGCACCATCTGGATGCTCTTCTGGATGTCTATGTCACAGTCCAGACCTATGGACAACCAGGAAGTTAGAATCACAATCAACAACAAAAACATTGTCATTCTACAGTGATGACAGGCATTACAAGGATCATGGGACAAGGATTGACTATGTTGGAGAAACTCAAGAAAATGTGCACAGAAGATAACCCTCCAAAACCTCAGAGCGGTAGGTTGTATCCAGCGCTTCCTACAGAACCACCACCCTATGACGGTATGCGCATAATGGCTCCTGTGCTGGATCTCACAGCCACGGTGAACTACCACAAAAGACCAGATGATGGCAACAGTGTGCAGGCATGGTGCCCTGTAACTGAAGACAGAAAAGGAGAAGTACAGGCTCTAGTGGAAGCTGCCAGAGAGCTGAGCAGAGGGGTGACTGGGTTAAGTAAGATACAGATGGAAGGAGAAAATATGAGCATGGATGGGGGAAGTGAAAATGGATCCTCTGTCCATGGAGTCATATGGACTGAGACAAGCCTGACAAAAACACAAGAGGGAGAAGAGAGACAGAGAAGAGCATGGAAGGAACTCCAGGAAGATCTCAGAAAGGAAAGTGAAGAAGTGAAAATATTAGAACAGACCCTGAAAGATATGGAACAGGTTGAAAAAATATATAAAGGACTTGCCAAGCTGGAACAGTGCACAACAAAACCAGGAACCAGTGGTCATTTCATCAGGCTGGGTACACACAGCCAAGAAGCAGAGGAACATGAGGACGGTGTGCTGAGAGCACCCCTAGTTGGACCCCCACTGAGTGAACCTGAGCCAAAGTTCATATGTGGCATGTTTGAGGGAGACCTATGGGATCAACAGTCTGCCCCCGCACACCACACCAGAAGTAAGACCAGACAAGGTGGGGCTAGCATGATGCCGTTGAGACAACTACCTGGTGGACAGACAGTATACAAGCCCTGGGCTCACAGGGACTTGCAGACTCTAGTAGATGCCCTGCCTCTACCAGAAGAGTCCGGATGTAGATGGGTGAAAACATTTGAGAGCCTGACTGCAGCTGATGAACTGACAGTGGGAGACATGGTTGCTGCCATGAATAGGTGTATGGGGGACCAGGAGTGCCGAGAACTCATGAATGATGCAGGAATGCGAGGCAGGTTTGCAATACAAACCCCATTCGATCAATATCGTAATGGAATGTGGACTGCCATCAGGAGAAAATATCCAACTCAGCCCAGGCCTCAACTGATGAAGTCCCTAACCCTGGAGGACGATGAAACGGTGCCAGTATACATGAAGGAGGCCAGAATTTTGTGGAGACAAGCATGGAATGCTGAGCCTGACAAAAACGAGATGAAACACCTATTCCTAGAGCAGTGCCTGAAAGGTTTGCCTGAACATGTTCGCACTGAATGCAAAAAAGTTGTTGGTATCACTGCAAAAAATGTTATGGAATTCACTGAAATTGCTCAACACCATGTGGAGAGATAAAGGGAGGGTAAAAGAAAGGAGGAAGAGGCGCTGAAACAACTACAGAAGAAGGTGCTGAAGAAACAAACCTGCCAAACAGATTCCCCTCACTAGCATACCACAACCTCCTGCAGCTGATACCAACACCAATGACGCAGTTGCTGTGGTGGTGCAGACAATGGCTGGACTAATGGCGCCCCAGAGGAATGCCTATGGCAGACCTCCGCAAAACACAGGATGGACCCCCTACAACCAGGGGCCACCTGCATATGACATTTCAATGGTAAGATGTTATCGATGTGGAGGGAGTGATCACTATGCTAGGAACTGCAGTCAACCCCTTTCCTTCCAACAAGGCCCACAAAGGGGCGGGGGGATACTATGGACCCCGAAGGGGACGCGGTAACTGGGCACCAAGTGGGCGTGGAAATTGGGGCGGATATGGGGGTGGTCAGCAGGCCCAAACCCAACAACCATATTACCAACAGCAGTCACCCAACCCTGGGATGCCCACTGGACCCACAGTTCCGAATCCAAGCTTGATCCCAAGCATGGCCTGGCTGGGCCATGAAACTGGACCACACCAATGAAGCTGCCTAGAGACCCTAAACAGCACCAGTGCCACCATCTTCACTTTTCCACCAAGTGAAGAACCAGTAGTTAATTGTCAAATTGGAGTAAAACAGCAACGTATGTTGATTGACACGGGATGCACCTGGTCTTCTGTTCAAGCATCATACCCCCTAACTGACAAAACACAAGCTTTCTCAGGGGTCTCGGGAACAATTATGCGAAAGCCTTTTACTGTACCACTGGATGTTTACTGGGATGACCAGAAGGTCACCCATCAATTTTTAGGATTGATGGGGAGGGATCTGCTCTCAAAATTAGGATGCAGTATTTACTGCAATGGAAAAGGATTGCATGCCACCACTATTTCTCCATGTGAATTGATGCCTATACTCATGACTGAAAAGTTTTCAGACCCACCTAGGATGTTGTACTTAGGGGACACTCAGGAGGACCTGGAAGACGAAACCTATATCTACTGGCTGAAGCTGTTCCAAGATGGCGTAGCAGTCGGACGTGTGTTTGTCTTGTCCCGTGTAAATAGTCCTCGTTTTTTTTTCGTATGCATTTCGTATATATTTTAATTTCACTTTCCATTTAGGAACTGAATATACATTCCGCCTCACCCAATGTGGTACGGATCTGCTATTTCTTTTATACTTTAGAACCGTAACCCCAATCAGAAGCTAGCCAGATAACTAGCTACTAGCTAGTAGTCAGTTAGCCACTGCTGCGGTCTTCACCCTTAACTCGGACACCAGCCAGCTTCAGCTCGGGCCAATACCTGCCAGTCTGCAAGCGCGATATCAACCCAGAGCATATAGGACTGCTTTTTCACTACCACATCACCGGATTTTTTTTTCTTCTACTTCATCACCGGATTTCAGCCGCAGGCTCTGGACATTTGCACCTTGATTTCTGCAAACCGTGTGTCTATTGGCTTACGTCGATCCCGGAGCAAACGTAATTTATTCCGGAGCTAGCTGAGGGGCTCCATCAGCCATTCCTGGGCTACAGTCACCTATCCGGACCCGTTTTTATTTATTTTTATTTTTTTTGCTGCAGATACGGAGCCCCACCGGGCCTTCACGACTGACTGCCGACGTTATCTGCCCGAGGGAGTTATCCAACTGGCACCCGTCGAGTTACTGACGCTCATCTGGGGCCCGCTAATCGTTAGCTGTCTTATGGCTGCTATCTGAATAAGTATATCGCAATTATTATTATTATTATTATTATTATTTTTTTTTATTTGGGCCACTATATCTATTTTGCCAATTTGGATTGATCCCCTCTACCACACGGAACCCCACTAACCTACCGACGGAACGCACGAGGTTCTACAATTAGACTCTCATCCTATGCTATCTTGCTACCGATAGCTCTCCCCGGCCTACTGTTGGATCGCCGTGACCCCAACCAACCTCTACTCAGGACCCCTTATTGATCACTCGATTAAGCATGCCTCTCCTTAATGTAAATATGCCTTGTCCATTGTTGTTCTGGTTAGTGTTTATTGGCTTATTTCACTGTAGAGACTCTAGCCCTGCTCACTATACCATATCCAACCTCTCAGTTCCCCCACCACATATGCGATGACATCACCTGGTTTCAATTATGTTTCTAGAGACAATATCTCTCTCATCATCACTCAATACTAGTTTACCTCCACTGTATTCACATCCTAACATACCTTTGCTGTACATTATTCCTTTAAGCTATTTTATCGCCCCAGAAACTTCCTTTATCTCTCTGCTCTAGTAGCTCTAGACGACCAATCTCATAGCTTTTAGCCGTACCCTTATCCTACTCTCCTCTGTTCCTCTGGTGATGTAGAGGTGAATCCAGGCCCTGCAGTACCTAGCTCCACTCCTATTCCCAGGCGCTCTCTTTTGATGACTTCTGTAACCGTATAGGCCTTGGCTTCATGCATGTTAACATTAGAAGCCTCCTCCCTAAGTTTGTTTTGTTCACTGCTTTAGCACACTCTGCCAACCCGGATGTTTTAGCCGTGTCTGAATCCTGGCTTAGAAAGACCACAAAAATTCAGACATTTTCATCCCAATTACAAGATTTTCAGACAAGATAGAACGGCCAAAGGGGGCGGTGTGCTCAATCTATGCAAAGATTGCCTGCAGAGTTCTGTTTTACTATCCAGGTCTGTTCCCAACAATTTGAACTTCTACTTTTAAAATCCACCTCTCTAAAAACAAGTCTCTCACCGTTGCCGCTGCTATAGACCCCCTCTGCCAGACTGTGCTCTGGACACTATTATGTGAACTGATTGCCCCATCCAATCTTCAGAGCTCGTGCTGCTAGGCGACCTAAATTTGAACATGCTCAACAAGCCAGCCCTACAATCTAAGCTTGATGCCCTCAATCTCACACAAATTATCAATGAACTACCAGGTACCACCCCAATTCCGGTAAACACGGGTACCTCATGATATCATCCTAACAAACTTGCCCTCCAAATACACTCTGCTGTTTTCAAACAAGATCTAAGCGATCACTGCCTCATTGCCTGCATCCGTAATGGGTCAGAGGTCAAACGACCTCCATCATATTGTCAAACGCTCCCTGAAACACTTCAGCGAGCAGCCTTCTAAATCGACCTGGTCCGGGTATCTTGGCGAAGATATTGATCTCATCCCGTAGTCAGAGGGATGCTGGACTTATTTTTTAAATACCTTCCTCACCACTTGAATAGGCATTGCCCCATTGCAATAGAAATTTAGAAGCCAGGAACAGATTTACCCCCCCTTAGGTTCTCTCCTGACCTGACTGCCCTTAACCAACAGAAACATCATGCCTATGGGTCTGCATTAGCAGTCGAACAGACGCAGGAGCCTCGTGATATGCAACCTTAGGTATGGCCGTTACAAAATGCGAGCATGAGGTCAGTTAGAACAGCCAAGGCTAGTTTTTTCAAGCAGAAAATTTGCCCCCTTTCCTGCAACAGCCAAATCAAAAAAGTTACTGGAGACAGATCCGTAAGTCACTGGAGAAAATAGAGGCAACATATCTACTCAGCGTTTCCTACGCCGCATCTGAATGTAGATGAACAATCATGAACGTGCACGACCATGCGCATATCTCAACATATAGATGGTCGAGGATATGGGTATAGAATAAAATAAAATATGTCAAGGGCATCCTCATTATCTGATCTAGCGGCGTGAGTCCAGACTTACATAGCCTGGCTACCCTACCCCGCGAAGAAACAGCACTCGCGTCCATCTGCAGACTGTGCACGCTCCACAAACCTTGCCTAATTCTCTCTTGCTGTACATCCAAGCTTGGTCACGAGAGCAGCTGAGGGCTATCAGAACAGCTGGAGGAGAGAGGATGGGAACGCCTTGGGACAAATCAAGGTCGCTTCGTGTGGACCTCCTACACTAGATTATCGGATTCTGGAACGCGTTTCTTAATCGTAAAGACTAAAGCTGAATTCGTGGCCAGCCGATATTCACTACCTCTCAATCTCTCTCTTGAGATATCGTACTAGACACACAAGATTGTAAAGCGTGAGCGGTAGTGACCGCTCTGCAAGGAGGGCTCGACTCTTGACCCTAACAGCGTAATAAGTACACTATATATTGAGACGCTTACTCCCGCCTTTCTAAGGTCTTCGAAAGTACAGAAGCACAAACATGATTACCGAGCAGTTTCGATCCTCACCATACCTTTCCGTATGCAATCTGGTTTCAGAGCTGGTCAATGGTGCACCTCAGCCAGCTCAAGGTCATAAACGATATTTTAACGCATCGATAGGAAACAATATGTGCAGCCGTATTCATTGACCTGGCCAAGGCTTTTGACTCTGTCAATCACCACATCTCATCGGCAGACTCGACAGCCTTGGTTTTCTCTAATGATTGCCTCGCTGGTTCACCAACTACTTCCTGATCGAGTTCAGTGTGTCAAATCGGAGGGTCCTGTTGTCCGGGCCTCTGGCAGTCTCTATGGGGGTGCCACAGGGTTCAATTCTTGGACCGGACTCTCTTCTCTGTATACATCAATGATGTCGCTCTTTCTGCTGGTGATTCTCTGACCACCCCTCTACGCAGACGACACTATTCTGTATAACTTCTGGCCTTCTTTGAACTGTGTTAACAACCCTCACAGGCGAGCTTCAATGCCATCACAACTCTCCTTCGTGGCTCCAATTGCTCTTAAATACAAGTAACTAAATGCATGCTCTTCAACCGATGCGTGCCTGCACCTGCCCGCCTTGCCAACATCACTACTCGGACGGCTCTGACTTAGAATATGTGGACAACTACAAATACTAGGTGTCTGGTTAGACTGTAATCTCTCTTCCAGACTCACATACACATCTCCAATCCAAAGTCAAATCTAGAATTGGCTTCCTATTCCGCAACCAAGCATCCTTTACTCATGGCTGCAAACATACCTTGTAAAACTGACCATCCTACAATCCTCGACTTCGGTGATGTCATTTACAAATAGCCTCCAAAACCTACTCAATAAATTGAATGCAGTCTATCACAGTGCCATCCGTTTTGTCCACAAGCCCCATATACTACCCACCACTGCGACTGTAACTCTCGTTGCTGGCCCTCGCTTCATACTCGTCGCAAACCCACTGGTTCCAGGTCATCTACAAGACCCTGCTAGTAAAGTCCCCTTATCTCAGTCCGCTGGTCACCATAGCAGCACCTACCTGTAGCACGCGCTCCAGCAGGTATATCTCTCTAGTCACCCCCAAAACCAATTCTTCCTTTCGACGCCTCTCTTCCAGTTCTCTGCTGCCAATGACTGGAAGAACTACAAAATCTCTGAAACTGGAACACTTATCTCCTCACTAGCTTTAAGCACCAGCTGTCAGAGCAGCTCATAGATTACTGCACTGTACATAGCCATCTATAATTTAGCAAACAACTACCTCTTTACCTACTGTATTTATTTATTTATTTATTTTGCTCCTTTGCACCAATTATTTCTGTCTCTACTTTGCGCTTTCTTCCACTGCAAACCAACCATTCCAGTGTTTTTAGTTTTTATTTTACTTGCTGTGTTGTATTCACTTCGCCTCCATGGCTTTTATTATTTTTATTTATTTATACACATATTTGTTTGCCTTCACCTCCCTTATCTCACCTCACTTGCTCACATTGTATATAGACTTATTTTTTTCACTGTATTATTGACTATATGTTTGTTTTACTCCATGTGTAACTATGTGTTGTTGTATGTGTCGAACTGCTTTGCTTTATCTTGGCCAGGTCGCAATTGTAAATGAGAACGTGTTCTCAATTTGCCTACCTGGTTAAATAAAGGTTAAATAAATAAAATAAATAAATAAAAATAGACTGTGACCCTGATACCCCGAGAGTGTGTCGAACTTTCCAGAAGTGGAAACCATGGGAGAAGGATGAAATATATGATGAAGCATGGTATGAGGATATGGCAGACAGAAGGCCTATTGTACACAGCAATCATTTATATGTCCTTAAGGAAGGTGTGGCCACCAGCTGCGTGATGATGGACGGAGATGTGGATCTCAGAGTTAAATGGTTCACAATGGATTCTGACTCTACACCACATGTTACACTGATGGTGGGGTTTGGGTATGAGGCTCGTTCCCTTGGACCTGCTGTAAAAAAGGCTGAAGTCCTGACATGGACTAAGACCAACCTTCCCAATGTCTCCGCTGCCCAGATGGGTGAAACCCAAGTCTGGAGGATCAGGATCAATGAGGAGGACACCTCAATCCCGGAAGTCGTAAGAAGAGCCCGGTTCCATGGCAGGGAAATGACAGATCACCCAGACACTGAAAACATGCTTTCTCGGGCCCCTGACCACCTATGTACCACCAGTCCTGAAGATGTGGGCCTAGTTGATGTGCCGCCTATTCAAATCCAGATCAGGACCGATACATCGCACCGGTTACCTGTGTACAAGCATCAATACCCCCTGAGTGACGAAAAAGTGACGAAAAAGTCAGGGGTATTGAACCTACCATTCACGGTCTGCGAGGAAGTCAGGTATTGACGCTATCAACATCCCCATGGAACACACCTATCCTTCCTGTGAAAAAGGGGGATACTGGAAAATGGAGGATGATTCAGGATTTCAGACCCATCAATGATGTCACAGTTCCTGATGTCAGACCTGTTCCTGATCCCTACCTGGCACTACAGAATATCTCACCAACCCAAGACTGGTTCTCTGTCATTGATCTGGCAAATGCGTTTTTCTGCATACCACTCCATGAGGACTCACAGCCATTGTTCGCTTTCTCGTATCAAAATCAGCACCTTATGTACACGAGAATTCCACAGGGCTACAGGGACCCCCTGGGAATATTCAATTCCATCCTGAAAGAACATCTGGAAGAGCTCATCTTACCTGAAGGGGTAACCCTTCTCCAATACGTTGATGACTTGCTGTTGGCTGCTCCCACTGCTGAAACCTGTCTCCAAGCAACTGAACTCCTGCTTAAACATGTTGCAGATAAAGGTTACAAGGTAAAGAGGGAAAAAGTTCAATGCTGCCGCAGAACTGTACAGTTCCTGGGAAGAGTACTGTCAGGTAAAGGTCAGGCTGTATCCACAGCACAGCGTACCTCCATCTTGGAACATCCTAAACCCTCCACAGTTCAACACCTGTCTCTTATACACATCTAGATGTGTATAAGAGACAGGCTGAAACCTGTCTCCAAGCAACTGAACTCCTGCTTAAACATGTTGCAGATAAAGGTTACAAAGTAAAGAGGGAAAAAGTTCAATGCTGCCGCAGAACTGTACAGTTCCTTGGAAGAGTACTGTCAGGTAAAGGTCAGGCTGTATCCACAGCACAGCGTACCTCCATCTTGGAACATCCTAAACCCTCCACAGTTCAACACCTACTCTCCTTTCTGGGATTCACTGGTTACAGCAGGACTCACATCCCTGAGTATTGCCTTAAGGTTGACCCTTTGTGGGAAATACTGAGAGAAGCAGGAAACAGGAACCTTACTGCCAACCTCACCTGGACCACTGAGGGTGAGTCTGCATTCATCGCTCTGAAACAGACATTAGCACAGGCCGAAGCTCTGTCTCTGCCCGATTACACGCTGCCATTCAGGTTGGATGTTTCTGAGCAGGATGGTTATGTCCATTCCATCCTGTATCAGAAACAAATGGGGGAGAGGAGAGTACTACATTACTACAGTGCCCAATTGGATAACATTGAATGTGGACAAACTGATTGTGCGAGACACATTGCAGCCCTGTCCAAGGCAATTGGGAAAACTGCACATATTGTTATGAGACACCCTCTGGAAATCAACACAGATCATGGAGTAACAGCTTTCATTGGCTCTAAACTGTTTACTCTATCAAGCAAAAGAAAATCAAATATCACAAAAAGGATCACGGCCAAACACAGAGGTGACCAACATGACTGATGGGATGGGGAATGGAGAACCACACATCTGTGAGGACAGGGCAGCAAAACAAGTAAAGGTGAGAATGGACCTTGAGAATGTTCCACTGGAAGGAGCAGTGGAGACCCTTTTTACAGATGGATGCTGTTACAGATCAAAAGACCCAGGAGAAGGTAACATTGCTTCGTATGCAGTGGTGAAACAAGAAGGAATGACAGGAACGCACGAGGTGATGGAAGCAAAGAAATTGGACCCATCTGAGGCCTCAGCCCAGTTGGCTGAACTCAGAGCACTAAGGAGAGCTCTGGAACTGAGCAAAGGAAAAAGTGTGAACATCTACACAGACTCTGCATACGCACATGTTATTGCACACATAGATTGCCCACAGTGGATGAGGAGGGGCTATCTGACCAGTTCAAATGAACCCATAAAACACAAACAAGAAGTACAACGGTTGATTGAATCGATTCATCTACCAACAAGTGTGGCCATTATGAAATGCAAAGGGCACAATAAGGAAAACACAAAAGTGAGGGAAGGAAATTATATGGCGGATCAAGCAGCCAAAGAAGCAGGAGGATATACTGCACAGCAGATGGTACAGAGGACGGGAGAAATGCAAGATGAACTGACAATGGACACAGTCAGGCAGCTACAAGACGCCACAGACGTATATGAACAGACTGTTTGGAATAGACATGGAATCTGGAGATCACACATGGGAAAGACAGTAGCACCCATCAAACTGCTCAGGTCAATGATACGAGAAGAACATAACAAGGCACATGGGGGTTGGAAGAGCGTAGCTAAAGCTCTGGAAATTGTGTGGTGGCACCCCCACATGCAGGACATGACAAGAGAAGTTTCAGAAAGCTGTGAGATCTGCCAAGGATACAATAACAAGATCTCATTGGGAGCAGTAATAGGGAGTTTCCCTATACCTGATGCACCTTTCCAGGACATATGCATTGACTTTACTGACATGGGACAAGACAACCGAGTGGAAGGGAAAAGATACCTGTTGGTGATGGTGGATAGATTCACCAGATGGGTTGAGGCCATACCAACTGCCAAAGAAGATGCAAAAGCAGTCATCAAGTGGCTGAGAAGAGACCTTATCCCAAGGTTTGGAGTCCCTCGAATGGTCCGATCCGACAATGGCTCCCACTTCAAGAATGAACACCTGAAAGAGGTGGAACAAGCATTGGGGATCACCCACAAATTTGGGTCAGTGTATCACCCCCAATCTCAGGGCCTCGTAGAGAGAGCCAACCAGACTTTGAAACGAAAAATGGCCAAAATAATGGCAGGGACCAAGCTAAAATGGGTAGATGCGCTACCTCTAGCTTTAATGTCCATGAGAAACTCACCAGGGTCAGACACACACCTTACACCACATGAACTGTTGACAGGGAGAAGAATGCCAGGTCCACCTGCTGATAACATGAGTTTGCCTAGGCTAGACATTGCTAAAATCAGATACACAGACTACATGCAGGCACTAACCTCTCTTGTCGAAAGACTGTCCAAACAGGTGGTGGAGGTTCGTACTCCTGCAGTGGAGACCACAGACGAAAACAGGGACATCCTGGTTGGTGACTGGGTGAGAGTGAAGGTGCACTCCAGGAAGTGGACAGAGCCCAGGTGGAAAGGACCATTCCAGGTGAAAGAGGTAGCCAGTCACTCCTTGAGGGTAAGCACTGACCAAAAAGATACTTGGTACCACATGACCCACTGCACCAAGGACTCAGTCCCAGAGAGGAAGTTGGACCAGGTAGTAGTAGACCTGACTGAGGCTCAGCCCTAAATCATGACTTCCTGGGTAGTGGCATGGGTAGGTTTGATGTGGCTAACAACGGGGTGGGGAAAATCAATGGTAACAGTTAGATTACAAGAAGGAGATTCCAGTGTTGTAGTACTAAAAGCATGCGAAATCTGGGTCCAACAGGGCAGGAATCGAGATATCTGTGGAACTAGAAAGAATGACCCAAAATGTTTGGTACTGACATCATCCTATTAAAGGGAGCCAACGTATCTTTGCAATCAGGGAGGATGTCCATATTGGGATTACATGATAGCTAACGTGGGCCAAATGTGGGAATGGAGAAGAGGTTACCCATACAGTATAGGGCAGGGGTGTCAAACTCATTCCACGGAGGGCCTAGTGTCTGCAGGTTTTTGGTTTTTCCTTTCAATAAAGCCCTAGACAACCAGGTGTGGGGAGTTCCTAACTAATTAGTGATGTTAATTCATCAATCAAGTACAAGGGAGGAGCGAAAACCCGCAGACACTCGGCCCCCCGTGGAATGAGTTTGACACCTGTGGTATAGGGGATGTCTCCAAAGTAGATAGGATGTCCATAGTGTGGGGAGGGGCAAGTAGTATGCAACAACCCTGTAAAGGTGATGAAATCCTACTAACCATCCAATCCATCAAGCTCTCCGATGCAGGTACCTATACCCTAGGTTTGGAAAGAAACGGGGCTGACACGATGGGAATGTTTGCCATAGCAGCAGGGGCGAAAATCTGAGATCAACCTTGGAGGGGACAATTACATAACATTTTCTCAAGAGCAATTCCTGAGGGGGACACCAAAAGTAGTGCTGTAACACATAGCATACGTTGTTAAATGTATATTGAGGAACCATAATTCCTACAACTGGATAATTGATAGGTACAGTAGTTAACTGAAGGGTTTTCCCAACTTGTTCAAATGTTTAAATCATTATAATTCTACTACTAATAATAGTTATAGCAGTGCTCCTTACCAGTCCAGTATGTATGCAGGTATTCGTACTTACAACCAGCAATATCAAGAAAGGTCAGTAGGTGACAATGGTACTGTACACTGTATGGGTGTAGTTTTCATAAATACAATGAACATGGTGTGATCACATCTAAAAKAATCTCCATTGAGAACCATCACAAAGTTGGTCTCCGTATTGAATTGACCTTTTAATTTGACTTTTTCTGATACATTTATATAGTCATTAAATATGTGCACCTGGCCTGAGTCTACTACAATATCTTTGCAAAAACAAAAAGCTTAAAATAAGTACAGTTCTAAAAGCAAAATAACTACTTCAATGAAAAACCCAAATAAATCAAACAAAATATCCTTCAGTCAGTGTCTCAACTCTTCAAACAGCAGCTATGGACAAGTATGTCGCACAAAGTATGCAATTTTAAATAAAATAACATGAAATAAATCATTGTAAGTGTACTGAAAACTACTAAACAAAAGAACAACTATCAATTACACCATGGGTTCTCAAACAGGGTCATGGACTAATTGCAAGGGCCGTGAATAAAAAAGTGTAATGAATGTAGTCCGTACCACAAGGTTTCCAGTAAGTTTACAATTAATATAGAGGGGGTGGAGGTCCCTGAGGACGCTCAAAACCTTGCCTGCCTTGCCTCAAAATATGCAGGGGTTCCAGTACCCCAAAAAGGTTGAAACCACTGCTATACACACTACTGAACAAAGAACCGAGCATATGTTTGCGGTTCTCTCACAACACATCAGTTGGCACTTTCGCAATGCCCTCGCCTGTTGTCTCCGACACCCTGTATAGCCCAATAAACTCCTTGTGAGGACATGGTCATGGTCAACATAACGCAGACAGACTTCTCCTGTTCAGCACCAGAGACATCTTGAGTACCATCAACAATTAATGAAAATTGTACAATCGGAAGAGACCTAATCTCAGCTGCAATGCCTCGAATGACTATTGGCCATGATGTTCAGATTTCATTCTGTGCTTTGGGCCTGTGTACATTGTGGTACGCTCTGTTAACCACTTCAGTAAAATGGGTCATTCTTCTGCCCTAAGTTTCAAAATCTGTATAAATTCCACATGTCATCCGTGTGGCCTCTAAAGGCTTGTCCCTGTCTTACTACATGCGCACCGAACTAACAATTTTCATCAAGCAATGCTTGCGTCTCCTGCTGTTTACCCCACGCGCTGGACATAACTGGACACTGATTGGATTTAGCTGGTGTGCTGTTACAATTACAAAGTGGCGGTGGGTTTGGCAATTTTGATGTGCTGTGAATTTTTCAATGGCTTTTCTCCAGTTCCTAATCCTGCACTAATGAAGGCAAGCATCAGCTCTTTGGCAAAAGATGGCTGGTTGAAAACCCTTGGCTACAGTGAAAACACAACACTCCTTTTATTGTGGATTATAATGTAGCCAGGGAAATCGCGAAACAATCTCTCTGAAACGTCAACACTCTGTTGGCAAGAGTTTGCGGTTCTATAAATTGTGGGTGTGGTGTATATGGTTTTGTGCCATCACTGTGGTAACTGGACAATGCTGTGCCACTGTCCCCTATTACTGGTGCTGCCTGCAACAAGGGTGACACTTGGTCCTGCCGTGGCTGTGACACTGTCTCTGAAGTCTCTCTCCCTGGCTCTTTCCCTTTCACTACCCCTAACTGACTCAGTCTGTCTCCTAGAAAATAAATAAGGTGTTTGCCGTACTCCTAACTACCGTACCAAAACTACACAATTAATCACAACAGCAATACCATTGCCGTAAACAAATCTTAGTTTAGTCACACAGTTTAAGTTGAGAGTGGGGGTATCCATGGCATTTTCCAATTATGTCCCTATTTACAAGTCAAAAAAATTGAGAACCTTTCATATGTTGCCAACAAAGACTCAACAAACTTACCTGAGACTTCCCTGTCTGCCAGTCTGTCCTGCATACTGTCCCCAGCTCTGCTGTCTGTGTGCTCATCTGTTGCTGCTCTGCCTAATGACATCATTGTGAAACATTTCCATTAGCATTTCACTTCTTTCTTATGAACATTTTATCAACTAGTCTTTGAGATATAAGGATACTAGAGTTCTTACTTTGCGTTTTGGTGTACTGAAAAATACTCTTGATGTCCGTCTTCTTCTAAATGTTCGCCATTTTTCTACCTGGCTGGCTGGCTGGCCTAGCTGCACACACACACATTTACACAACACATGCTGCAACCTTTTGTAATTTAAATAGTTTGTTTGATATTGGCTGGCTTCCAACAATAGCTGAATTGTAAAGCTAGCGAGCACCAATTCCGTTTCTGTGTGTTTGCTATAATCTTTGCTACCTGGTTAAATAAAGGTTAAATAAAAATAAATTAAAAAAAGTTCACTAGCGACAATTTATCTTTTGCAACGAGACCATTATATATATTTAAGACAATGGTAGAAGAGAGTGTAGTTCTGTTCTGTTCAGTTTGGACTTCAGTTTATCGCTAACCTTATCACAGGGACGTCGAAGCACTACAGCTGCATGCTGATCTTGGAATAAACTGATGATAGCAAAGATTCCATCTTTGACGACGCCACATAAATGGAATAGGTACTAGCTAGCTTGATAGTTAATGTTTGCTTTAGTTTGCGCGCTAGCTCTGCAAATTCAGCTAGTGTGTGAACCCTGCCAACATAAAAATAAAATAAATAACATTGCTATGGACTGCTAATGGATTGACTGGATTAACCTCACGTCAGTTACGTACATGTCCCTTTCGGACAGTAGTTACGAACCCTCTATTACCTTGCCAGCTAAAGAACTGGCAGTGGATCAAACCATTGTGAGGCAAAGGGCGGGGGGGGTCGCAATCTTTTGAAACTTAAACGCGCTATTAAGTGTCTATAATCAGCACAAGTGCTTTCATTGCGTATTATTAATATTATTGAAATTACATAGTTATGTTTACAGTGATATATTGGGGGGGACAAATCATATTTTTCCCAAGATGGGGGGGTCGTGTCCCCCCCGTCCCCCCTGGGATTTCCGCCTATGCATAGCAGTACTACCAAAACCGCCACCAGCTCCCACCGGACAGGAACAGTCGAACGGTTCCACCACTCCAGGTCAACTCCAAATCCACCAACCAAAATATTGAACCCAGTACAGGTAATTAATGTAAAATATATTACGGAGAGTGATCAATTAGGCACTGAAACAGGATATGAAGGAAAGGAAAATATGTGGCTGGCATACATGCGCTACACAGCTAAGACACTTAACAGGAAGGACTGTTTTATTTTTGGTCATGCCAGGCCTGTTCTGGCAACACACCCATTTGCTCTAGGTAACGGGGAAGGTTGGATGTGTATACTGAAGGGATTTTATCATGTTAAACCTAACTCAACCCTGTGTCGAGCTTTGAGTCTTGTGTTCCCAGAATTTCATCCCCAGAAGGCCCCGTGGGGTGTTAAGGCATATGGGGGAAAGTACAGCTGTATCACTGGTACAGGTAGGGGTATAGACTATGGGCGGCTCCCTGAAGCTGATTGCATCAGTAATGTAACCATTAATGCTACCTGGCCGGTAGAAGGACTGAATCAAACTAGAGGCGTTGCTGATGGATTGGATATGTGGACCAAACAGGGCCTTAACACCTATTCTTAAAGGCGATTGGCAGGGTATATGCGCCTTAGCCAGTCTGATAATACCATTAACCATTATTGAAGTTACAGCTAACCAACTTCTAGGATCCACACAGGGGGGGCATGCACGTGACCCATCCATTAGGAGACAGATACGTAGTGCACCGTGGACTGAGGGGGTGGACAACATCCACACCAACCTGTTGGGGGTGCCGGTAGGTGTCCCACAGGAATTCCAAGCCTTGAGCAGAAATGATGGTTTATGGCATCTGTTACCCTTTATCGGTCCAGCAATTGTTGATGCTAGACAAACCTCCTGGATAAATTATATCTATTATAATCAGCAGAGATTTGTTAATTACACCGACACTGCACTCACAGGTATGGCTGAACAATTGGAGGCTACCTCTAGAACTGCCAGGCAGAATAGGCTAGCTTTGGACATGCTCCTTGCCAGTCAGGGAGGGGTCTGTAAAATGTTTGGGGAACAATGCTGTACTTTCATCCCTAATAACACCAGCCCTGATGGAAGCATTTCAAAAGCTCTAAGTGGTCTAGATAAACTATCTGTGGAAATGAAGGGCTTGGCTGGAGTGGAGGAGAGTGGACTGTTCTCCTGGTTGGGTGGCTGGTTTGGTAAGTACACTGCATTGATGGTTACTGGGTTTCTGACCCTCGTTGTTGTATTCCTTATGCTGATGTGCTGTGCTGCTTGCATCATACCCTGTTTGAAGAAATCTATTACAGATGTGGCACGGGCTTCAGGTATGATGCCATTGCTTGAGGCTCCGGAAGGAGATGCTGACACTGAGTCTAACTTCCGGAGAAAAATGGGGCTGACTGAGGATGACCCCTGGTTTGTTGTGGGTGAGGTTGTGGAATGACAGAAGTTAACAAACARCAGCGTGATGAAACTAACATACATGTTGTCCTCCCTTATATGAAGGTTTAAAGTTCCTGGGTGGCAAGGAGCCCACCTGGTACAGGATAGGTGTAGCAGGGAGAACCAGATGGTTTATAATGTTTTACTCTGTGTTTTCTAATATCAATAATGTGTTTTCTAATATCAATAATGTTTTATGTGTTTTCTAATATCAATAATGTTTTATAAAATTAATAATGTTGTTTTTGGTGAGTGACACCCTAGCGGGTGTCAAAAGGGGGAATCATAAAAACACCAATAAACTAGAGCTGTGTTCTGAATGGTCTTTAAGGGTTTAAAGTTCCCGGGTTTAACTACAACCTGGTATGTGTGTCTTGATCATTGAACGTGATGGTATCTTTTTCTTAGTATTTACACCCGCAAGGGGTGTAAAAAGAGGTATTGTGAAGGATGGTTTTGTTATCTTTTTAACAAAAATATATGCCTTATAGAAATAGGACATGTTAATCACAAAACATAGCGTGACTGCAGAAAAGGCGGATATCTGGATCCTGTGTGCTGTGAGACTGGGACCAGCCTGGGCACCACCGATAGACTAGCAAGTTTAAACCACGCTAAGCCTCTACTGTGACAGGCCAACTCTAAAGTTGGAACTACATCTGTCACAGTATAAAATAAGATGTCTGTACTATTTCAGTCAGTTCTCTGCTTTACCCTGCGTGGTGATACAGTGAACCCGTATATACGAAAATTGCATTTACCATTTATCGCTTATGTTAAATAAAAATACTTAAAGTATATTCGGTGACTTTGAATCACATTTTATCCTGATACCAGATTCGATTGACGCAACCTTTTACAATAGACAGGTTCTGATTTTCATGAGCACATTGTGACACGGTGTCGCCACAGATAGATATTTCACCAGATTTATAAATGTGAAGCATCCGGTTGGCTTTTTCAGTCCCTGAGAGGAGAGGAAACCCAGCGGCTGGCAGTGGGAGACGATGGTGTGAGATTTTATCAGACATTCTGCAAATTGTCTCATCGATTGAACATTTGATCTCCATACAGTTTTCTGTTTACAAAACTAGAATCTGTAACAAACAGAGTGGACTGCGTTTTGTAGACTTTACCCTTTGCCAAGTTTCAAAATATTGTAATGAATATTACACGCGCACTTCACAGAGTAGGCATTCCCTAGCGAAAATATGCAAATAAATGCTAGAGCACGCCAACAGGATCTCACTAGCTCGTGCTTAGCTCTGCCCTTCTCATTATTTGGTCTGCGCACTATGATTAATTTGCTACCATTGGAAACGAAAGGCTCTGCTCTATCTTGGGTTAGTTAAAAAAATATGTTAGGGAACGCCTACTCTGTGAAGTGCGCGTGTGCAATAACTCAATTCGCTCTTGCACTCCATCTGAACAATGTCGTTTTTTACAATTTTGGCGAAAGGTAAAGTCTACAAAACGCAGTCCATTCTGTTTGTTACAGATTCTAGTTTTGGAAACAGAAAACTGTATGGAGATCAAATGTTTTATCGATGAAAACATTTGCAGAATGTCAGCCAATATCCATCTCGCTCCATCTTCTCCCACTGACATTTCTGTGGCGATCTAGTGACAAGCTTAGGTGTGATCTTCATGGACTTGGCCACCTGGTGGGAGTAGACCCCTGCAATCTGGTTGCCTCTGCTGTTTACCAGTTTTGATAAACTCAACCAACGAATACAATGAATACTAGTTCTGATAATGATGTAAAAAAAAAAAAACACACAATGTGAGCTTTTGCTATACATCTTGTCTTTGTACACGTTTATATACATTTAACAATACTTTTAAACTGTTCACAGACCCCCCCCCCCAACAAATGTTCAAATAACATTTTACACATTTCTAGACAGGAAAGGTGGATGGCTGAATTAATTAAGAGCTACCACATGGGTGGAGTGCCCTACGAATCTTTAAGGGACAAGCAAGTGAGAGTCATACAGGCACACATAAACACACATGCACACACACAATTGTAAGAAGTCATTTGGTGAGTAAGTTAATGTTTGTGTGTGGGAGAAAATAATAGAGCCTTTTATCTGCATGGCTGTTCTCTGAGAGCCCTCATCTCTCCCACAGAGAGACAGATAGAGAGAGACAACGTTATTGTATGGGATGGTAGAAAGAAGAGGCTGTGGATAGTGACAAGGCTGTTATTGTCTTTTTCCTTTTTAGGCAAATGTACATCCTTTGTCCTCTCTCCTCTGTGACTCGGAAACTGATAAGTGGTCGAGGAGTGTCCATTTGTGAGTAGGCAAACAGAAGAGTGGATAGCCACCTTTCATTGAGGATAGTCATGTGTATCCTACCAGAGTCCTTTGCGGAAGAGTTTTGATAGGTGAGAGAGGCAGAGGAGAGGACACAGCAGTTGAGCAAACCAAATAAGAAA
This sequence comes from Salvelinus sp. IW2-2015, assembly GCF_002910315.2. Lineage (NCBI taxonomy): Eukaryota > Metazoa > Chordata > Actinopteri > Salmoniformes > Salmonidae > Salvelinus > Salvelinus sp. IW2-2015. The sequence continues at coordinate 15,470,824 of NC_036849.1, forward strand.
AAAGGCCGTTGTGAGCCACTTTTATTGTTGTTCCTCTAGCTGCCTGGTGAAATAGAAACAGAGGTGGTGTGTGTCAGTTGTGGCTGGTGTCACTTTATAGTAATGGTTGGAAGGGAATTAATGGATTGGTCTCAAACACATTAAACACCTGATTTTCCATGTGTTTGATACCATTCCATTCATTATGAGCCGTCCTCCCCTCACTACAAGTCTAAGTATTGTGCAGTTCTGGATATCAGATGAGGGTTTCCCAATGTGGGGCACAAATTATACAGCCTAGGTGCTATCCTACTGTCAATCTGTGACCCCGGCCCTCCCTCCCTTGGTTGCGTGATCGCATACTGCTGGTGAACTATGGACTGCTGTGAGGCTGGCTCGTAGCAGGTGGCCTAGCTGGCTGCTAGTGCAGTGTGAGTGTGTAAGCACTGCAGGCAAGGTACAGCAAGTGTTCCAAAACATTCAGCAAGGTTGACCAAGTCCCACATGCTTCGCTTGCATCAACATGCCTCACTGCAGAAGAAAATATATTTTATCTTGGGCCAGTGGTTTAAGCATGTTTTCACTGTTCCTGACAACCTTGGCAGCACATATTGGAAACTTTGCTGCATGTCTTCAGTGCTTAGAAAAACACATACCTCACCACGTCTACATAATATACAGAACCAACAGGGCTGAGGTAATGCAGAGAAAGGACACAAAAGAAAGACCCTTCAACATGGTAAAAACTAGAGCCATTTCAAAGTGAAACCACACAGACACTAAGTGACCAAAAATTACATCTCTTTATTGAAATTGTTAAAAATGGACTGGAGTGGACAGTCACTTTGTTTTGATTAGCTCACTAGATTATTTTGATTAATTCACTCATACAGTCTGACAGATCAGAGCCTCATATAATGAACATCCTCATCATAGATTGAACCCAACCATTAAAATGGACATACACATTTTTTTAGGTTGTAAAATAATTACCTACCATGTCAAAACTGCATAAAAAGGTCATTTCAAATAACATTTGATCAAACAAATAACTGAAAAATCAAGAGATTTTCCGGCGGACACATATAAATCTCAGTTTCACGAATATTTCTAATATTAAATACAGTTCAATATAAATATTTATTTGGTCTATAAAAAGATGATTCTGTAAAACAAGCAATTTGACATGGACATTTGTTGTAGCCATGTCAAAAATCATCACAAATACTGCATCTGTAAGATTTGGTCATGCAAATATCTTATATAATGCAGTTTGACAAATTAAGAACTAAGGACCAAATGCTTCAAATTAAAATGAGAAGCAAAAGGGAAACAAGTAACAGTGAAAAACATGGATAACTGTTTCAAACATCTGCTGTTTGAACAAAGTACTAAAGTAGTAATGACAATCAACCTAATCTGCAGTTACAAGTGCAAAGGCAAACACACAGTTTTTAATATAATTCAAATGGAATTGAAATAGGTTGAACCCAACAACACATTTTTTTACATGTCTCTCACCACTCTCCAATTCAATGGCTACAAAAAACATGAAAGGTTACAACTCCTTCCTGAAACACCGTAAAAGGCACTAGGGTAGTAAGAACAGAGTTCTACTAAAGCTACAGTACAGCTACATCACTGAACCCTTTTCATTTGGTAGAAAAGTTGAAAAGAAACGGTGATCAAATCACCATCCAAATGGAAAGTCATTGGGAGTATCTTGGAAAACGTCACATCTTCATGTTGAAACTAAATGCTTTGAAATAAGACATTGATAACACAACCCAACAGTTAACCATATAATTTCTTACATTTATCTAAAATATTTATTTAAAATAGTTTCTGATTAAGATTCACTTCAGAATTCGGCATTCAGTATAGAAATAACTACTGTAATCAGCATCAGGAAGTTGACCCCCCCCCCCCCCAATACACACGTAAATATTGGACTCCAAATTATACCTTCCTATATGATACTTACGCTAAAAAAATATACATACTCTACTGCTGTTTACTTTATGCTCGTAATCTTATATTTTCTTATTGTTGCATTGTCGAGAAGGAACACACATGCAAGTAAGCATTTTGATAGACGATGTATACCATGCGTATCCCGCACATACAACTAATAACACTTGAAACTTGAGTTATCTGCATCGATCTAATAAACTTATCGTTCCTCAATCTGCAGGGAGACTTCCTGGCCAAGATAAAATGGTAGTGCTAAATTAACTGACCGTCTAGGTCCAACCACACTGTTTATTAGAGGATCAGAATGATGTGCTCTATTTTAGTCCAAGTTTATTATCATATCAAAAATGACCTTCCTTCTCACTGAAATGGAAGGAGACAAGCACAAATAAAACACAAACTCGCACGCGTAAGACAAGGCCACAACATAGCTGTCTCCTGAGCGCTTCCGGTCAACAGTGGCCAGTAAGACACAGACAGACCAGCAAATGGACAGGACAACAACAGTGCATTGCGGAAACAGTGCATTCCCAGCTAGCACATAAAATTCTGAGATCCCCTACGTTTCTTAGAGCTTGGTGAGAGCGTGGTTGTCCTATGGTTATTTTGCATACAACCTTCCCACAACTTTCTGGGAATGGTGCAGGATAGTTGCTTGGCTTAGGAACATTCACAGCACATTTAAATAAGTTGACAAAAAAAGTTATTCTCTTGGTATTTCATTACTTTAACAGAACGTTTCCTAAGAGTTCAAACATGGTTACATTTAATTTTAATGTTGGTAATGTTCTAGGAATGTTCTGCAACTGGTTTGACATTGGGAATGTTCTCAAATAGTTCAGAGAACATTAAGAAACAATGTTCTTCTGTGGGAATTTCAGTACTTCAGCATAACATTTTCTACAAGTTTCCTCATGGTTCTATTTAAAGTGACGTTCTCAAATTGTTCCGAGAACTTTAAGAAAACTTTACATAAAAACCACAAGAAAACATTCAGAGAACGTTCTAAGAATGTTATTAAAAAACATACATTCCGTTTTCAGCATCAACAAAACTGTCTCTATCCTCCATCTTGTTAAGTTTGCTCAGGTGTGTTGGTTGCACCCACTAATTGACCACACCTGATCTTAATTAATGCTTGTTTCCTTTGAAATGGGGTCTGTTTGAATAGACTAAAATGAATAGCTTTATATACAAAAGAAAAAGGCATACTAGCTCCATCCTGGTGGCGCAGTGACTAAGTCAATGGATAGAGAACAGAATATTATAGGTTTGAATCTCACTAATGTGGTCAAAATAAAAATGTATTTGCATGATTAATGCCTCAGGATATTCCTTTCCATGTGTCTTATCTATGCTTGGAGTAAAAAAAAAAGTTAACCCACTACAAGCTAGCATTGTTAAGGAAGTTATTCAAAAAAACTCAAAATAGCATATAATTTCTGTTCTCAGAGCATTAATAAAACCTCCCAGGAAAACTTTCAAGGAACCAGCGTAAAACGTTTTCAGAACCTCCATGCAACCTAAAAATAAAAGTTCCCAGAACAGGCAAAATTTTCACTTCTGTTCTCAGAATGTTTAAAAAAAAACTTCCGTTTTAACAGTCAGGAAACATATGGCTTCGTTCCCAAAAACATACGTTCCCACCACTTACAAGGAACAAAATGTGCTAGCTGGGTTTCTATTAGGACAGTACTATAGACATCTATATATCATATGTATTCCATAACCACACTAGGATGTACAGTTTAGCTTTCTTATCAAGCCTCTGCCCCTGTGGGCCAAGATAAGATACAGTTCTGTTGTTTGACAGTTGGTCCAGGAACAATATTGTTTTTCCAATAATGGATGTATCTACAGTATATCTATATCAGTGTGATCAGCACAGCAACGGGCTCCAGTCCTTTCAGTCTTTTCTCTGCTAGTGGGAAACTGCTGGCAATCTTCCGGTCAGCACTCTTTTTTTGTTAAAAACAATCAAAAACAAACAAATCAATTAGCCAGACAATTTACAATACTATGATAGTATACCTATACTATATACCACATTAAAGCAGTGAAAGCCTTGGTCACTTCTGGAAAGAGATATAGTAAGAACACTGAGGTAAGAGTTGGGGTTGGTGTTATCTCCTCTAATCCTCCCTTGGCCCCTCCAAACACGAGACCCGCAGGAAGTGATTCCGTGCAGTCAGGTGCATCCCCTCCTATAAAACAGGAAGTTCCTCACTGTGTGTCTGAGCCAAGTCCTCCTGACGCTCAAAACAATCCCACTTTTAACCATCTGACTTATAGGGCTAATGTCCTGTCCTCTATATATCCCACAGTGACACCGCTGCATCACATGTGCCCAGCCCCAGTCATGGCTTTTCTCTCATCAGTACAAATCTATATATTCAAACCTCAACCGATCATCTTCAATAATAATAGATAAAAAGAGCCCTTTAGAAAAATAGATAAGAGAACACAACCAGGACGCAGGCTGAATTTATCAGATTAGAATTGAATCCTTATTTTCTCCCAAGTACAAAAAAGCAGAGAAAGTATTTTAAATAAATACTCAGGATAGACAATGTATGTACGGTTGGGGAAGGGGTGACTAATAAGAGAGAGAAAATTATTAGTCTGGTTAATCCATAACTTGCTCTGATGGCCAAAATCATTAGTGCATTTCCTTTAAAATTGAGACCATAAAATGGGAAATTAAGATAAACAGAGGTCAAATTCTGATTGACAAAAATAAATTGAAGTAAGATAAAGCGAATAGGATTTAGTAATCAGTGCTGACATCCTGTCAAATCAGTCTATAGGAGTTCCCTGATAAGAGGTTTCTGTCATTAGAACTGGCAGGGCCAAAGGTTAGTGGTATAGGGGGTGGATGTACAGGATATGTAAGGTGTGAATTTCCCATGTTCCTAAGGGCTTGGTTTTAGATGAGCAGGGGTGAGGACAGGGGACTGGGGGATCCACAGGGCTCTCTCATCAGGACAGCTGCAGGTAGGTGAAGAGCTGGGGCACCAGGAAGAGGGTGCTGAAGCCCACCGTGCTGTACACAATGTACCTGTAGGGCAGCTCCACCTCCATGTGCTGCCGGGCCTTCCTTACGTCTCCACTGGGGATGCCAGAGATACGGCAGGCCAGAGGGATGGTGATGGCCTTCATGAGGGCCCTGATGGCCAGCAGCACCAGGACGCCCAGGCACATCCTCAGCATGGCTACGGCTAGCAGGGCGGCGTTGAGAGCCGGGGGGGATAGGGGCAGCTGGTCCAGCGGGGGGTCGGGCATCAGGCCAAGGTAGTGGTTAAGGTGGGAGGCTAGGGCCACGCCAGCGCCAGTGCCCAGGATTTGAGCTGTATCGCCCCGCGAGGTGCTCCAGGTGTCCAGGGTGAAGGAGAAGAGGCCCATGCCCAGGTGCAGGGAGATGATGATGAGGGGGGCGTAGCGGTATGTCAGGTTGAAGTTGTCAATCAGGTCCAGCGCTGGCTGGAATACCACCAGGATCAGGAGGCTGTACAGGACGCCAGCAATGATGTCCTAGAAAAAACAACATCAACAACTTAGCAAAGTATACATTATACAGACAGCACTCCTTAATAAATGCATATAAATCTTAACAATGCTTTAATCATGTGAGTAATGTATGACAGATTTTCAAGTCTTGCTTAACCTGAGTTTTTTTTATTTGACATTGACACAATAGAGGAAGACATGGGGTTGTCACAGCAACAAAGTCAGAAGGTCTGCCTACCCGACCAATCAGTTGAGGGAGTGTGATGCCGGTTTGTGGAAAATGCCTAATTTTCGAAATGGCATATCTCGAGTTCAAGTTTGAGGACCAAATAACAATATAAATACATACAGGAACAAGAATTGCAAACGTCATTAAAAATGCATAACATTAAGAAATGACAAAAGTTTTTGGTAAAAGGGTAAGTTGTCCTTCCTAGTAGCTAACTTTCCCTATTCTTATCTAAAATGAGCTAGCTAGCTAGCATAAGGGGTTTCATTCCAAGCACAGAGGAGTAATTCTATTTGACAGAGCAACCTTCTTAGTTTCCCTACTAGTGTTTCATTCTAATAGTAATATCATATTCTTGACCTTCACTTTATATCATACACTTTTACAACATTCATTTCATTTTAATAATGAAGTACTAATTAACAATGGAATGTTCCTCAATAAAATTGAAGAAGGTGGGACCTTAAACGGGTGTCCCAACTCGGTGGTCACTAAAGATCCCATGTTTTCACTGGATGTGTATATCAAACTGTTTTCCTACCATGTAATACTGTGTATAAAAGTACCATATATGTGAAGTCTTTGAATAATGTATATGTAACAGAATATCTGTAAAAACCTTTTATTTTCATTTTAATTGTCCTCCGAAGGGGGGTGGATGGGCCAAAAACTAGCGAGGACCATAAAATGGTGGTGTGACATGTTGTGCAAAAAAAGTACTGGCTGAAGAGAACAACCCACCATTCTGAAAAGAATCAGGCCAGGGGTCATGAAGCAGGCTACTCTGTTTAACAGAGTAGCCTGTGCTCATGTGTGTGTTTTAGTGAAGTTGAAGTTCCAGATCACTTTATCATTTAGTGTGCGATTCCATGGAGGCCACCGAACAAAGACTATGCACACAAACAGCCTAATGTGACTCATGTCCAATAAACCTTAAAGCTCATTCTCTACAGTGATTATTTTCCTGGGAAAGTATGGGGAACGTATCAGCAGGGTCCAACTACATTTTTGTGAGACAGTGCTATAATCTACATTTGATTTTCACTTTAACCATGGTGAAACACCTCTTATCTACCTACGGTTCAGTAACCAGAGGGTTAAACTACGACGGAAGCTAGATCTACTCAGACTTTTATAAAGTTAGCTTCACATTCCAACTCAGGCTTCATCCATACTACGAAGGTGGATATTGATCATGCAGTTTCTGCTAACTCAAGCTGGCTTGTTACTGCCCGTGCATGTCGCACATGGCCAAACTATTAATTGAAACAATGCATAACCATCAATCCATGGTCTAGTTAGTGTCAGTTTCATTTTTCCCAGCAATCAACATGAAAGAAAAGTTATCTTGCAAATTCAGCAGGCTATGGTATGAAATAAGCTATTAGAAGTGCCGTCATTCATTTATTACGTATCGTTAATGCCGTCTTTGGTGTGCTTATCAATGCACAACCACCTTTCCCCCCCACTCCTATCCATACAATTATTTTATAAAGTCATACAAAGGTTTTACTGTGAGTGAACTTTCAATTGCATCCTGTCATTACTAAAGGTGTAATGTGGTAGAAATAGTATTATTAAAATATCTAACACAAAAAAAGTATATATTTAATCAAAGATGGTGGATAAATGAAGATGTCTCACTCAAGATGTTTACCATTGGAAAAAATAGGTCAGTTCTGGTCTGCTTAATGGGGTGGCTCTCCCATAGGCACCAAAGCAGTAGCGGCTGGGTCTGGTCTGCGTATTTCATTGACTGTATTTGAACCAGAAAAAAAAAGAAAAAAAAAGGAGTCGGATGTCTTGCGTACGCTTCCGTCTCTGATTTAATCGTCTTCCTGAAATGAAGGGGATGATGACGCAATCTTTGCAAGAGGGAGGGGAATCTGATTTCATTTGCTCAGTTATTTCATTCGGTGTAAGTAGAGTTAGCAGTGAGTTAGCCTGCCGCAGAGCAGGTCAGTTCTGAAGGATTCGTTGCCATAGAAACTTACCTGGCTAAAAGGTGAGCAACTTTCGTATGACCGGTTATCCCAAGTTGAACTCAGAGTTGACCCAGCCAGTTTCTTAGAGCTTGGTGAGAATGTGGTTGTCCTATGGTTATTTTGCATACAACGGTGCAGGATCATTTCTTAGCTTTGGAACATTCTCAGCACATTTAAGAAAATTTGATTTTATTGGCATTTCATTACTTTAACAGAACGTTTCCTAAAAGTTCAAATTCATTTCAATGTTGGTAATGTTCTAGGAACTGGTTTGCCATTGGGAACGTTCTCAAACAGTTCAGAGAACGTTAAGAAACAATGTTCTTCTGTGGGAATTTCAGTACTTCAGCATAACGTTTCCTACAGGTCACTCATGGTTTTATTTAGTCATGTTCTCAAATTGTTCTGAGAACATTAAGAAAACGTTCCACAAGAAAACTTTACTAATGTTCAGAGAACATTTTTAAAATGTCATTTAAAAACATACATTCCGTTCTCAGCATCAACAAAACCCTCTCTCTCCTCCATTTTGTTAAGTTTGTTCAGGTGTTTTTGCCATGCCCAGTAAATGGCCTCACCTGATCTTAATGAGTGCGTTCCTTTGAAATGGGGTCTGTTAGAATAGACTAAAATGAACAGTTTGTATGTGTCAAAAAACATGCATGCTAGCTCCATCTTGGTGGTGCAATCACCATCCTGGTGGCACAGTGGACTAATTTCATGGATAGAGAACAGAAGACTATAGGTTTGAATCTCACAATTTCTGTTTTCAGAGCGTTAATAAAAACTCCCAGGAAAACTTCAGGAACCAGAGTAAAACATTCTCAGAACCTCCCTACAACCTAAAAATAAATGTTCCCAGAACATGCAAAGTTTTCAATTCCGTTCTCAGAACATTTAAACAACTTTCAGTTTTACCGGTTAGGAAGCGTATGGCTTCGTTCCCAGAACCAATGGGAAATCAAAAACGTATGTTCCCACAACTTCCAAGGAACCAAACATGCTAGCTGGGGAACAAAGCTACCTCACTAACTCCTCATACAGTATCCGATTCATAGTATAGGGCTCAGGACAGTTAACTATTTACATTCCACCCACCGGACAAACTGGTTGAATCAACATTGTTTCCATGTAATTTCTACAAAAGAATTGTACATTGACTCAACGTGGAAAACTGATTGGATTTGCAAAAAGTCGTCAACATAAGGATATTTTGTCTTTTCACACCACTTTGAACCTAAATCCAATGACATGGCGACATTTGTTATGTTGATTTCACATTAGCTGACAACTCAACCAAAATTAAATAAAAAATAGATGTTGAAATGTCGTCTGTGCCCACTGGGCATAGATCATCCTACCTCTACCCCGCTCTCCATGCTGTCAGTCATTAACCCACCCCGGCCTACACGTGTCTACTATAGCCATGTCAAAGTCATTCCACGTTCACGTGTTGGCACTTGGCAGCCTCTCTGTATGACCTCAAGTGGTAAAATCACTACAAGGCCACATGTTACAATCAAAGGGACTTTCAGAGCTCCAGAGGCGAGATTGGCCAGAGGTACACAGTGAAATAGCTCTAAGAAGCACTTTCAGACCAGCTTCTATTTCCACTACTGACAGGGTTTCTGTTAGGAAAATGTGGCGCCGGACAACATGACCGGGAAGATTTTAAAGTTACCGCCATTTGAGAAATTTACCAGACCCATATGCATTGGCTGCATAACCCAGTAGGGTCCACCCACGGTGCCCAGAATTATAATCACATTTAGATAATGGTAATGCATCTAATGCATAAGCTTTTTGAAAAATCTTTCCAACAATCTACTCTCCCATAATCACCAATCCTCGGTGTGAAAGAGCAATGGAAGTTATAGGCCTACTGCTGCATTGGCCTGTAGGCTATGAGTTCCATGCCCTCATTTCTTTAGCCGCCAATCATTACCGTGTATCAATGTGTCCATATGGCAGATGCTGGTGATCTCTCATTAGTTCACTTTTAGGTTATCATTTTCATTCAGATTTTTAGAGTAACCAGTTGACAATGATTTTGAGAAACGAAAGCGTTATTAATGAAGTTAAATTGTTCCACGAAAATGCGCATTTGAAAATCATAACTGGCATGCAGAATGGTATTAATGGTAGGATAAATTGTTTGTTTCCCAAAACTTTAAACTCACGTGCCTTAATTAAGTAACCGGTTTTAAAAATGTATACTGCCTCCAGCTCACATTGTAAAGGGGTGGGTGATGTGCTAATAGCCTGTTGCCTACACTTGAATGGTGAATGGGAGACGCGCTTCAATTACAAGTTGAGAAGGAGGAAAAAATAGCTATTTTTAATCGTGCACCAACTGTTTTTAACACACTATTACATTTAGAATTGTTGTGCAATTAATGGTCTTATAAAAGCACATGTTTTACTCCAGCAGCAACCAGCTGAGGAGATGCAGGAGAAATCCAGCTCAAAATAGCTGTGTATGTGTGATAGTTGTGTTGGATAAATAAGAAACATGATGACTAACGAAAATACACACAGACCAATTTAATACCACAAATTGCAAGTGAACCTATAGTCCGATAAACATGACGGTGAAATGTATTTCCATTAATGAATAAAAAGCATTATTTTGGAATGGGATTATTTTTCTCCCAGTCATTTTGGCCGGCAACAGTTTTATTTCTCGGCCTTTCTTTCGTTCGTTTTTTGGCCCGGCTAACTGAAAACCTGTTACAGCCTCTCACAGTAACCTATGTACCAATACCGAATTGAATGTCAGAAGTGAAGGGGGAACTTGTCCATACAAGTTCAATATCTGTATTATTCACGATTGATTATATTACACTGTATTAATTTCAAATGCAGGGACTTAAAAATAAATCACAATATCCTTCAATGTCAATAACAGTGAAGGCTTTACCAGGCATGCCTCAGTACCAGGCTAGGAGAAAATGGGAGTCTTTGGCTCCTCTGGTCCAAAGTTTGACTGTTAACTGTGAAGTCAACAAAAATAAAAGTAGCAGGAAATATTCCATAGGTGGGGTCACGAGTTTATATCCTTATCAATGCCCTTGTAATGTTTTATCACCTTTTCTCTTTTAATCATTAAGAATTAGTCTCTCATTGTGAATGCTATCACTAGTCTGTCCCAACCGTTGTCTCCATTGGTCCAACTAGGCTAAACTCAGACACCCTGAAAATGTAGCTTGTGCTGACACTACACTAGAATTAATCTAGTGCTACTCAGTGCTCACTCCAACCCCAGCCAAACCAGCACTCATAAAGCCTATAGAGAAATACCGTGAACTGTGGCATACAACCCACAGAATCATTTATGACATAGGTCCTACATTGCCTACCATTACTGAAAGCCTGGGAGGAGGATAGAGAATAGACAACTCCTGGTCTCTTGTATTACCTCTTAGATCCTAAATGACTTAATAGGATCAGCTATCAAGCCTCATTAGTTCCAATGACCGTATATTCCCAGCTTAATGAGAGACAGGCCTGGAGGACCAGCCTTTGTTAGCCTCTCAGATGGTGGAGAAGATGGTGGTGGCATATCTACGCTAATTCCTTTAGCTACATTTCAAACCATTCCTGTGTAGGAAAAGAGGGGGAAGCGTATTCATTGAGCAAGATAAGATTTTAAGTTGATACAGAACACATTAAGCAGTGAAGCCTGGCAGTGGTCAGAGACCACAAATGGATGTTCTACACTCCAGCAGACCCCAGAATACAGTTTCTGATATAATTTCCCCAGACACAACATTTAGCCCCATTAACAGCGTTAGCTCTGCCATTAAAGAATTATATGAGCTGGAAACAAGCCCCCCCATGTCCTGTACAGAGAGACACAGATCAACAGTGTACATGAGGGGGTCAGTGAAGCTATAGAGAAGGAGGAGAGAGGCTACACAGGGTTACTGCCTGGGGCTGGGTAACTACTAACTCCCTTGCCTGTGCCTAGTTGACTGCACTGTATCAGTCCATCAGTCAACTCCCTGAGACATGATACAGGCATCACCAAAGCAACGGTTGCCCATGCGACCGGCAGTCAAACGCAACACTGCAGCCAACCAGGCCAATGACATCATACCAGTAAGCGACAACAACATCACCCCTTGGGACTTAATTGGAGCTGTGGAAACAAACGCACACGTTCTGAAAAACACAGACACTCTCACTCACAAACAGCCACTGAGTCAAACATGCACAGTTCTGTATCCCTGGTGCTTAGATGTAGAAATGGAGGCCAACAGGCATGTCCATATTAGGACAGACAGCATGCCTCATCGCTACTAGTCTGACTCTCCAGATGGGCCTACTGCCTGCCTGCCACATCTGAGCTGTGTGTTCTATTACATAAGAGAGAAAAACATTTTGGGATAAAAAGGTTGGAGAAAATACTAAAAATGGCCTTTACTTTCTTCTTCAAAGATGTGTGCTCTGGACACCATATGTGAACTGATTGCCCCCCATCTATCTTCAGAGCTCGTGCTGCTAGGCGACCTAAACTGGAACATGCTTAACTCCCCAGCCATCCTACAATCTAAGCTTGATGCCCTCAATCTCACACAAATTATCAATGAACCTACTAGGTACCACCCCAAAGCCGTAAACACGGGCACCCTCATATATCATCCTAAACAACTTGCCCTCTAAATACACCTCTGCTGTTTTCAACCAAGATCTCAGCGATCACTGCCTCATTGCCTGCATCCGTAATGGGTCAGCGGTCAAACGACCTCCACTCATCACTGTCAAACGCTCCCTGAAACACTTCAGCGAGCAGGCTTTTCTAATAGACCTGGCCCGGGTATCTTGGAAGGATATTGATCTCATCCCGTCAGTAGAGGATGCCTGGTTTTTTTTTTTTTTTTAAATGCCTTCCTCACCATCTTAAATAAGCATGCCCCATTCAAGAAATTTAGAACCAGGAACAGATATAACCCTTGGTTCTCTCCAGACCTGACTGCCCTTAACCAACACAAAAACATCCTATGGCGTTCTGCATTAGCATCGAACAGCCCCCGTGATATGCAACTTTTCAGGGAAGCTAGAAACCAATATACACAGGCAGTTAGAAAAGCCAAGGCTAGCTTTTTCAAGCAGAAATTTGCTTCCTGCAACACAAACTCAAAAAAGTTCTGGGACACCGTAAAGTCCATGGAGAATAAGAACACGTCCTCCCAGCTGCCCACTGCACTGAGGACAGGAAACACTGTCACCACCGATAAATCCACTATAATTGAGAATTTCAATAAGCATTTTTCTACGGCTAGCCATGCTTTCCACCTGGCTACCCCTACCCCGGTCAACAGCACTGCACCCCCCACAGCAACTCGCCCAAGCCTTCCCCATTTCTCCTTCTCCCAAATCCAGTCAGCTGATGTTCTGAAAGAGCTGCAAAATCTGGACCCCTACAACTCAGCCGGGCTAGAAAATCTGGACCCTTTCTTTCTAAAATGATCTGCAGAAATTGTTGCAACCCCTATTACTAGCCTCTTCAACCTCTCTTTCGTGTCGTCTGAGATTCCCAAAGATTGGAAAGCAGCTGCAGTCATCCCCCTCTTCAAAGGGGGGGACACTTGACCCAAACTGCTACAGACCTATATCTATCCTACCCTGCCTTTCTAAGGTCTTCGAAAGCCAAGTCAACAAACAGATTACCGACCATTCCGAATCCCACCATACCTTCTCCGCTATGCAATCTGGTTTCAGAGCTGGTCATGGGTGCACCTCAGCCACGCTCAAGGTCCTAAACGATATCCTAACTGCCATCGATAAGAAACAATACTGTGCAGCCGTATTCATTGACCTGGCCAAGGCTTTCGACTCTGTCAATCACCACATTCTTATCGGCAGACTTGATAGCCTTGGTTTCTCAAATGATTGCCTCGCCTGGTTCACCAACTATTTATCTGATCGATTTGACACACTGAACTCTGAGGGCCTGTTGTCCGGCCCTCTGGCAGTCTCTGGGGGTGCCACAGGGTTCAATTCTTGGACCGACTCTCTTCTCTGTATACATCAGTGATGTCGCTCTTGCTGCTGGTGAGTCTCTGATCCACCTCTACGCAGATGACACCATTCTGTATACTTCTGGCCCTTCTTTGGACACTGTGTTAACAACCCTCCAGATGAGCTTCAATGCCATACAACTCTCCTTCCGTGGCCTCCAATTGCTCTTAAATACAAGTAAAACTAAATGCATGCTCTTCAACCGATCGCTGCCTGCACCTGCCCGCCCGTCCAACATCACTACTCTGGACGGTTCTGACTTAGAATATGTGGACAACTACAAATACCTAGGTGTCTGGTTAGACTGTAAACTCTCCTTCCAGACTCACATCAAACATCTCCAATCCAAAGTTAAATATAGAATTGCCTTCCTATTTCGCAACAAAGCATCCTTCACTCATGCTGCCAAACATACCCTTGTAAAACTGACCATCCTACCGATCCTCGACGATGTCATTTACAAAATAGCCTCCAATACCCTACTCAATAAATTGGATGCAGTCTATCACAGTGCCATCCGTTTTGTCACCAAAGCCCCATATACTACCCACCACTGCGACCTGTACGCTCTCGTTGGCTGGCCCTCGCTTCATACTCGTCGCCAAACCCACTGGCTCCAGGTCATCTACAAGACCCTGCTAGGTAAAGTCCCCCTTATCTCAGCTCGCTGGTCACCATAGCAGCACCCACCTGTAGCACGCGCTCCAGCAGGTATATCTCTCTGGTCACTCCCAAAACCAATTCTTCCTTTGGCCGCCTCTCCTTCCAGTTCTCTGCTGCCAATGACTGGAATGAACTACAAAAATCTCTGAAACTGGAAACACTTATCTCCCTCACTAGCTTTAAGCACCAGCTGTCAGAGMAKCTCRCAGATWACTGCACCTGTACATAGCCCATCTATAATTTAGCCCAAACAACTACCTCTCCSCCTACTGTATTTATTTATTTATTTAGCTCCTTTGCACCCCATTATTTCTATCTTTACTTTGCACATTCTTCCACTGCAAATCTACCATTCCAGTGTTTTACTTGCTATATTGTATTTACTTCGCCACCATGGCCTTCTTTTTGCCTTTACCTCCCTTATCTCACCTCACTTGCTCACATTGTATATACTTAGTTATTTATTTTTCTACTGTTTTATTGACTGTATGTTTTTACTCCATGTGTAACTCTGTGTTGTTGTGTGTGTCGAACTGCTTTGCTTTATCTTGGCCAGTCGCAATTGTAAATGAGAACTTGTTCTCAACTTGCCTACCTGGTTAAATAAATGTGAAAAAATTAAAAATAAAATACTCTTCTCACACCCTGACGACAGCATTGCCGCTTATAGGACAGATGGGTCTGCACTGTAGACCTCAAGGCACTACACGAAGGCAAATATAAATCTGTAATGTTCACATTTCCCTAAAGCCCAGTGGCAGACAGACTAAACAAGTCTACTGTACAGTCATTTACAGTCTGCCCATGGAGTTGTGTGGTAGATGACACAGAGTGGAGTAGTGTTTATAAACTGTGCCTGAATGCATCCCATAGTAAGCCACTGTTTCAATCCAATGCATTTATTTTCGTATCTTTCTGGTGCTGGGACTAGTTATTTCTCCACTGGTTCCTGTTATGGGAGATTGGTGATAGTCCCTATGATCATAGAGGAGTAACCTAGAATATGTTAAATTACCAACAACAACCTCTCTCATGTTGTCCCAACTTCTAGCTGGAAGTAGTTGAGGGCCACCAGCACCAGCCTTTGTGGGTATGTGGTATAGAGAGACCACTTCCATAGACCAACATGTTGCCTGCCATGTGGGGGTCAGAACCCCTCTTCCGGCTTACCAGACCACCAGCTTCGTATCTGATAAGCCCTCTCTTCCCTAAAATGCCTATAATCATTTGATCTACTGCAGAATCACCCTCCCAAAGAAATCATCCTTTTTTGCAGTGTTGTAACTGTCCTATACAAGCCTCTACTGAGGTGTCTATAACCTACAGGCAGTCCGGGAGAAGACACTAGAGTAGAGCCAGCGCCTGACACCAAGCTCAGGACAAGGTGACATTACGGTTTAGATACTGTTTCACATAGGTTAGGTATCAAATTCAAGTGCTTTCAAGACATGCCAGCAGTGAACAGTCCTGAATCAACTAGCTGAGTGGTTGACAGTGGAGGTCGACCGATTCTGATTTTTCTGCGCCGATGCCGATTAAATCGAAGGACCAAAAAAAGCCGATGCCGAATAATCGGACGATTTTTATATAGATATTTGTAATAATGACAATTACAACAATACTGAATAAACACTTATTTTAAATTAATATAATAGATAAATAAAATGTATTTAGTCTGAATTAAATCATGAAACATGTTCAATTTGATTTAAATAATGCAAAACACAGTGTTGGAGAAGAAAGTAAAAGTGCAATATGTGCCATGTAAAAAAGCTAAAGTTTAAGTTCCTTGCTCAGAACATGAGAACATATGAAAACTGGTGGTTCAATATTCCCAGTTCTTCAATATTCTCAGTTAAGAAGTTTTAGGTTGTAGTTATTATAGGAATTATGACGCGTCAACTATTTCTCTCTATACCATTTGTATTTCATATACCTTTGACTATTGGATGTTCTTATAGGCACTTTAGTATTGCCAGCCTAATCTCGGGAGTTGATAGGCTTGAAGTCATAAACAGCGCTGTGCTTCAAGCATTGCTAAGAGCTGCTGGCAAACGCAGTAAAGTGCTGTTTGAATGAATGCATACGAGCATGCTGCTGCCTACCACCGCTCAGTCAGACTGCTCTATCAAATCATAGACTTAATTATAATATAATAAACACTGAAATACGAGCCATTGGTCATTAATATGGTCAAATCCAGAAAGTATCATTTCGAAAACAAAACGTTTATTCTTTCAGTGAAATACGGAACCGTTCCGTATTTTATCTAATGGGTGGCAACCCCATATTGCTGTTACATTGCACAACCTTCAATGTTATGTCATAATTATGTAAAAGTCTGGCAAATTAGTTCACAGTTCGCAACGAGCCAGGCGGCCCAAACTGTTGCATATACCCTGACTCTGCTTGCACTGAACGCAAGAGAAGTGACACAATTTCCCTAGTTAATATTGCCTGCTAAACATGAATTTCTTTTAACTAAATATGTAGGTAAAAAAATATATACTTCTGTGTAATGATTTTAAGAAAGGCATTGATGTTTATGATTAGGTACATTTGTGCAACGATTGTGCTTTTTTGCGAATGCACTTTTGTTAAATCATCACCCGTTTGGCGAAGTTGAAGTAGGCTGTGATTCAATGATAAATTAACAGGCACCGCATTGATTATATGCAACGCAGGTTAAGCTAGTTAACCTAGTAATATCATCAACCATGCGTAGTTAACTAATGATTATCTGAAGATTGATTGTTTTTTTATAAGTTTAATGCTAACTAGCAACTTACCTTGGCTCCTTGCAGCCACAAGGTCCTTTTGACACTGCACTCGCGTAACAGGTGGTCAGCCTGCCACGCAGTTTCCTCATGGATTGCAATGTAATCAGCATCCAAAAAGGCTGATTACCGATTGTTATGAAACCTTGAAATCGGCCCTAATTAAATCGGTCAACCTCTAGTTGACAGCCTGGTTGATATTAGTGTAAACGGCAGGTACCACCACAAATATGTGAAGTAAGGTAGACTTACCAGGATGGAGTGCATACCCATGTAGATGCGGCTTATGCAGACCAGCACACACCAGCACATTGCCAGAGTGAACCCAAACATGAAGGGGTACTGTAGAGAGAGAGAGTAAGAGAGGGATGAGGAAGGAGAAAGCATAGATGAAATTATACTTCAATAGAATACGTCAACCCCTGATCTATAGCAGGGATGTCAAACGCATGGTTTTTGTTTTTTCCTTTGAATTAAGACCTAGACAACCAAGTGAGGGGTTCCTTACTAATCAGTGAGTAAGTACAAAGGAGAAGCAAAAACCCATACACTCAGCCCTCTGTGGAATGAGTTTGAAACGTGATATATAGGCATATATACACTTCTCAGCAATGCTCATTGAAATTGATTTGACAGACCTTTGGGCTAGTACTCAAAAGAAGGGGGGCGAAACACACATCGTTCAGTCACACGAGGATTATGCATTTTTCTATACAGCATGCCACTTGAGTAATTTTCTTATCAGATGGAGTGCACTTGGTCCATAAAAAGAGAGAGATAGAGTGAATCATACTGGATTCACAGCGCACTACTGGTTCCTCTGCAGAACTGAACACACACATCATCATACTGGATTCACAGCGCACTACTGGTTCCTCTGCAGAACTGAACACACACATCATCATACTGGATTCACAGCWCACTACTGGTTCCTCTGCAGAACTGAACACACACATCATCATACTGGATTCACAGCGCACTACTGGTTCCTCTGCAGAACTGAACACACACATCATCATACTGGATTCACAGCRCACTACTGGTTCCTCTGCAGAACTGAACACACATATGGTCGGAGATTTCAGTGTCAAATGAAAGGTAATTAGTCCATCCAGTGAACAATGCCTCTCTGAAGGCTTTACACACAAGAGACTGAGAAACACTAGGGGAAACACTAGGGGAACAGAGAGCGAAAGAAGGAGGAAAAGCTCATTTGTGTGTGTAGTAGACACAAAGCCAGGCCACACACATAGCCTGCTGCCCTACTGCCTGCCCTCCTAAACTGTCCTGAGGTCAGTGTTTCTGTGGGAGCAGAGAGCAGGGGGTTGATGAAATCACAAGCCTTGTGGTGGAAGACTGTACAAACAGCCCTGTCAACACAAGGAC
The DNA here is from genome assembly GCF_002910315.2 of Salvelinus sp. IW2-2015. Classification (NCBI taxonomy): domain Eukaryota; kingdom Metazoa; phylum Chordata; class Actinopteri; order Salmoniformes; family Salmonidae; genus Salvelinus; species Salvelinus sp. IW2-2015. Next base: position 15,489,348 of record NC_036849.1, read on the forward strand.
TATCTGTTGAGGGGCCCCACAGGTCCACATCCATGTTAACATGCTCGTTTGGCTTGGAAGCCCACTGACAGACCTCTTATGCTCTGGTGTGTGGTCATACTGCGGCTAAGTCATGCAAACATTTATGGAGGTGGTGTGTGTACAGCACTATGCTGTGTGCAGCTTGTGGTTCACTGGCCGCTTGTCATTGAGAAGGATCTCTGCTGGGCTTGTAGCTCTGTGATCACTTGGTGGTGGTGGATCCCTACATTACTCAGTTGAGATGCTGACAGAGACGGGACTGGATTGTCAGTGCAAAGTCTACAGCAGCATTCTGTGTTATATCAACACAGCCAAAATAAAAGGTCACATCTGTAAACATGGTTTGAATGGTTGTCCTCCCGACCAGGCCTGTAGCAGCCTATTGCCAGGGAAATGTTTTTCTCCATGTATTAGATCTGTCCCACAGAGGACCTTGGTTGCCTCTCCCTCTGGCTGTCCTCTCACTGCCAGCTTCTTCATACAGAGAGACATCTGGCTCTAATTACTCGCGCAGGGCCGGAAAGACTGTGTTGGGAGGGGGTCTGCAGCACATCCCAAATACTTGCTCTGCTCAGGCAAGTCAGCGGCAGGCATTCCGCATGAAGACTACGGCATGCCAGAGCAAGTCAGAGAGAGAACTGTAAGGACGATACAAAAACAGCCTAATGAAAGAGCATGATAGGCCTATAATGTTGAGAGGACTGTCTTTTTGAGTCAAATCTGAAACAACACAATGGCTGGGCCCGTGGCATAACTCTAGTGCTGAGGCAAAAGATGTGAATGGCTTATCTGATGACCTGCAGGAGGCTTAGTTCCTCTCTTATCTCCAGGCAAACAGACCGTGAGCAGTGCACATACATCAATCCCTCCCCTGCACTCATGGCATGATTCAAACAGCATCATTGTCGCCTCTGAAATGATTCTCCAGCAGAGCTCTTTAGAACTCGGCTGCCAGAAGGAGGTCAAACTCTGAAACTCTTTTCCCAACATTGCTGTAAGTAAGAGTATGTTCTCTATCAGCTAACCTGGTAAATTAAAAGTAATAATAAGAGTAGGAACCATATGGCCAGCTGTATATGTAGACCTTACAGACTATTATGTCAACATTTGCATACTGTGCGAGGAAACAGGGAATGTATAGGAGGGATGTAGCCTACAGGCAGTGTAGGGGAAGAAGGCAGTGCACTGTCAAGGTAATGACAGTGGAGCCATGAAGCACGACTTTCTTTCCTTTGGCTCTTTCACGCTTCATGATGATTTGGTATGAGACAATGAGTAATAAGGCCAGGGGCTTACAAAAGACTATAAAAATTAGCACTGACTGTGGGAATAATGCAATAGCTTCTGCAACTGCACACGGAAAGGAATCATGTCTGAGACACTGTATAACTCTCTGATATAATTGGATAATTAACCCTTAGTGTAGCTAGGCTGCTTGGGGGAGATTGAAGTTCAATGTTTTGTCCCCCCAAAAATTACACTTCACAAGTGACAGTAACATCAATAAACAAATCCATAGAACAAGGGCTTCATATTTGCATGACTGTCAGCTGAAGCAGCCTTGAGGAAATTTGACCCTTACAACTGTAACAAGTTGATGACACCACTTATAGTGGGGTGACTAAGAGGAACTTGATGTTGAAACTTGATGTTTTCCTCAATAGCTGCCAGTTCCATGAAAACACTGCCAAGTGGGGAAGCAATTTGATCAAACTGTGCATTGATACTTCCTCCTCCTAACTGAAAACAATAACACAGCAAAACTTTACCTCCCAGCGGCCATAGGTCAGCAGTAACAGTGAGAATGGAATGGCCGTGCCTGACATGGCGTGTGTAGAGGGCATACTGTACTCAGAGTTGTAGAACATCTCCACCTTGACCACGGGCGGTGAGGCTGGCCTGGACAACCGAATGACATCCTTGGTGCTCTGGCCAAGGTACATGACCCAAACCCAGATGGCGATCAGTCGCCGGCTTACGTAAGCGTCCACGTTCCATATGATGAACGGGAAGAAAGTGATGTAAAACAGCTCGTTGCCCAGCTCAGTTCCTAAGGTGAACAGGTAGTACAAAAACTTGTTCTCGATTAAAAACTCCTGGCCCACATCACCTGTCAGGGAATTTTTGCGCAGCGGCTTGACAGTAGTCTTAGGACTGGGGTCCTCACTAATCCGTTCATCAGGTGTCTCAGAGGTACATTCCACCCTGGACCCGTTGACGCCACTTGAGCCGTGTTCTTTGAGGTCCCGCAGCCCGACATCACTGGATCTTGCGAGGCGGCAACCGCTCCCGATGTGCCCGGCCGTTTTCCCCGCAGGAGTGACCACTGACCCGTTCTGAGAAGAATTGTCTACTCCTTCCTGTTTCAAACTGTTCCCCGGCGAGGTGACTTTTCTCTGCCGAAGACTCTTGGTTTTCTCCCCTTCACCTCCGTTGACAGTACATTTCTCATTTTCACCCTGGAGATGGCTAATGCTGTTGTTGTGCAAGCGAGCTCGCTCCACTTCTTCGGTCTCTGCTGGGTTCCTTGAAAACGTCCCGCTCACACCGCAAATCTGCTGAAACCGTGCTACATGAATCGGGTCTTGGAGATAATTACAGAGTTGTCCAATTTGCGTTATAATATTGTGTGCCATGTTGATTCAATATAGAGCACTGTGTATTTACTATAAATTACCCGTTCCTAGCTAGCTAACGTTAGCCATATAGCAAGCTTCCTATGCTTTCAAGCAGCAGCTCGTGCATCATGAGTTATTGCTCATTCCATATAGCTTATTCCCATAAAATAAACACGTGTATCACGTTTTCCTGTCGAAGGCAGCAACAAGGCCGGTTAAAAGATCAGGTGATACATTACAATGCTCGGCAAACACGTTTTAGATGACAGAGGCTTTTTCTCGGAGCTAGTCGTCCTGGAACCTCCGCTATCTCAAGTAGTATCCGGTTAATGATAGATCTATGAAGTGCTCGCGAACGCGCACGCATGGGTGACGCACTCACGATTTCAACGGGACTGCGCTTGTATTCAGGTTAGTGCTTATCGATTCCTTTGGACGTCCCTACTCTAAAGCCTAACCCTAACATGAACCCCTACCCATAACGCGTACGTAACCATAACCCATACCTCAACAATTTAAAACGTAAACTTCAATGCGGTAGGGACGTAGATTGTGGATTCCAAGGACCCTTGTACTCGCGATTTCGCGGTGCTGTGGACGCGCTTCACAATTTAAATAGGGCAAATCATGGGTATTGACCCAAGCTTTTATCTAATCGTTTTAGCTTGTCACTTTAAATACATTTGCTTCCATAGAGTAGAAGATATACCTATGGATGAATGAAACATCATAATATCCCTGAATTGTCAGAGTCCCTCTTCTATCATAGTCTGACCAGTGGATGCTCTGTAGCTCATCAGAGTAACGTTACCAATAATCACTCCAACACGTAATGGAGGTGTCATTTTACACACTTTATTTTATAGCATTAGCAATCACCTGAAAAAAGACAGATTCATGGTGCTACTTAAGTCTTTTGGCAAAATAGCTTATCTTTAATAAGGAATAGGCCTATGTAAATTGTCTTCCAAATATACATTTCATACAGTAAAATATTGTGTTGAAAAGTAGCATTTAAAATTCTATTTTAGTCTGTAGTTTGTAAGACGTTTAACAATAATGGAAAAACAATCCTTACACTGAACACACTCAACTACCGATACTCAATTACAGAAAAAAATGGACAATAGCAAACGATATTCACATTGTTGCACAAATTTGAAAATAAAATAAAAACAAGATAATGAACAGTCAATCTATTCATAAATATGTTATTTACCTTAACATTGTTTGCCTGACACATAAAACTGAGAAATCTGCAGAAAAATATCAAAATTAGCTAGAAAAAACTGGGAATTGTTTGACATAGGCATAGTCAAAGAAAGCAATATGCCAATGTGCTCTTGCTGAATAAAGTTAGTGTATTCTTGGAGCATGAGTAACAAGCACTAAACAGGGTCATGTCTCTTTGAGAATGAAAATTATTTAATACATTAAAACTGGCACATTCAAGACGAGGCTGTGAAACGGCCTACTGTTCTGCTTTATTTTTCTTGGCCTGAATAGATTCAACCTCAAAACAGATGCTTGAGCTACAGAGAGCTAATTTAAACAGACAAGAAAATATAAATATTGATGTCAGAATGATGCACAGTACTGAATAGCCAGCCCCAAAATTCACACACTCAACTTGACCACTGGAGGGCAGCAAAATGTTGTAGGAAAGAACACAGAAACAGGAGGGGGTAAAAATGACATGCATCACTATGACAGAAATGTGTAACAATTGATTCGCCCAGAGAGTTGACTTACACCAAAACCTCTATATCAAATGCATAATGCTTAATTCTTCAACAAATATGCCATCATGAGATTCATTTGAATTAGTTTTTCCCATATGCATTTCAATCATGTTTTGCAAGCTTCTGATAAGTAGTCTATCATTTAACATTAGGGATATGTTTAGTGAAATATAATATTTTTCAAATACACAACAGAGTAGTTTGATTGTGGTCACACAAGCATACTAGCAGACATCCAAACCTCCAAACACAAACCTTGTCTGTTTCTCTACACTCTTAGAAAAAAGGGTTCCAAAAGGGTTCTTCGGATGTCCCCATAGGATAACCCTTTTTGGTTCCAGGTAGAACCCTCGGGTTCTACCTGGAACCCAAAAGTGTTCTACTTGGAATCCCCAAAAATATTTCAAAGGGTTCTCCTATGGGGACAGCTGAAGAACCATGTAAGGTTCTAGATAGCACCTTTTTTTCTTAGAGAGTAGTGTAGTGGCGGGGTGCATGAGTTGTACTATATGTATCCCTTAAGGTTCACATGTGCAAAGACCATTAAAACAAATTCCTGCAAGGAATTTCTGACTCTCACATCAGCTTGTAAAGGCAGTGACGCTGTAATAAAGATGCCCTTAGAAGACAGACCCTGATTTGGACTCTTGCTCTGTTGACCTAGTCAAAAATCACACAGGAGAAGCCGTAGCCTCCCTTTTGGATGTAGATAACGTCAGACTGCAGGATACAGAATGCAGCTCTGAGTGAATAGGGGGTTCTGTCACCGAACCACTCCCTGCCAATTACTTCGATGTGCATGGTCCATATCAATTTCTTCCCGTACTTTGGCAGCAAGTCACAGTCACCCATTATCATCCAGTTTGTAGAGCAGGACTTGAGCCCCGTGGCCAGGGGAGATGCTGGGACATGTGCCCAGGCCATAGAGGCATGTGGGGGAGGGGTAGGGAACCAGGTGGTAGTGGGGTATCTCCTCCAACCCAAAGGACTGAGAGCAGCAGTCTGCCACCACCACCTTCACACGTTTCCTTTCTGGGTAGAGCAGCCGCTGCCCGCCTGAGCCCCTGTCACAGGTCCCCTGCCTCTCCTCTTCCTCCTCCACCTCCTTCTCCTCATGGTGGATCTTCCTCAGAAGGTTGTTGATGAGCACAGAGCGTCGCAGGTACGCTTCAGGGTCCTCCAGGAATCTCAGCTTCTCCAAGGAGAGCTTGAGGATGCAGCTGCGGTCCTCCTGGCGTATCAGGTGCTGAAGAAAAAGAGGTTGTGATTATGAGACAGACACATCTAAAGTGTCATGTCATAGAACAACAAATTGATGTCTGAACATGTCAACACAAACAAAGCAGTTCGTACTTTTTGAAAATATCCATGTAGGTCGCCATGTAAATCCTCCTCTTCCGCATACTTCCTCTTGAAGTAGGCAACTTTCGACGTTGTTGAATGGTTTGATCTCTATTCAAGGGAATCGACTTCTTGAAGCACAATCAGGAAAAATGCAATTACAACCTCGATAAAGCTCTCCCTTTGAACACATTAGTGAGGAGAGATTATGTGGTTAAAGGAGTGACACAGAATTATATAACAGCCCCAGCAGTAGTGGAGTCATATCCACGCCACGGTACATTACCTGATGACAGCCCAGAGCCACAAATGAGTTGTCTGACTGGGGTCCTGATTGCTTGGGATGCTCTCTGAGCCTCACACATTGCCTTCAGGGGCCTATAGTGGAGGAGAATGAGATATAAAGAGAAAATAAGAGATTGGAGAGACACCTGTTTTATTAAAGTTGTAAATCACACACAACATGTTTTAATCTGTACCTCAAAATAACCATAAAAAAAATATTCTGCACAATTTGAAAATATGGGTTATGTTTTCTCAGCTGTCATCTCACTGCATAGGCTATTTACCATGGCCAGATTAAACACATTCTTTTTTAAATATCACAACAGCTTCTGGTCTTATTTCTGCAGCATGTCTTTGTAGGCGAAGCTGAAATCTTTACAGCCATTGCCATTTCCCCACACAAGGCTATTTACAAAGAAATTGGGTTGAGTACATGCGTGGGTAGTCTGTGTGTATCTGTGTGTGTGTGTGTGTGTGTGTGTGTGTGTGTGTGTGTGTGTGTGTGTGTGTGTGTGTGTGTGTGTGTGTGTGTGGTGTGTGTGTGTGATATTGCACTTATTAGTGAATTTTCAACTGAATGACACCTGCTATAACACGTTATTTTACTCCCACTGCAGTTAGGCACAGTGGAACTGTGATATTCCTATTCAAGGTATAAAACAAAATACCTGTAACACAAATAATGCATTCACCTGCTTGGACATGTGAAAAAAATATCATGCAACTGATTGATCTTTATGATTATGTTGATAATGAGGATACCATGCAATGATGATGTCTTAATACTACTTAGCTATCTCTATCAGTTTGGAATGTCACCTATTTGTAAGAATAACCCACACATTTGATCAAATATAATCAATCAAGAAGGAAAATTACCTTATGATGGCGATCTCCAACAATTCATAAAGCACTTCAGCAAATCAGCAGTCCTTTTATATGTAGGCAGCCTTTGAGGTAATGCGTTCTTCTGGATGTGTCTGTCCAATGTGTGACCGTCCGTTGCTGCGACATTTACCGTCTGTGCCAATTATCCCGCTCCAAGCTCTGGCTCCAAGCTCTGCCTTAAGTTTGCGCTTCACACCCAGTCACCGTATCTTCGTTTAAATAATCCCTTCAGAGTACGAAACACTCCTAGGGTCTTAAAATATCCTTTTCTGTGCAACAAGCAACAACACCATTCTCTCTACAACCTCATTGGTCTTCGCCGAAGCAGATGTTTCCTGTTGCTAGGAGAGTCACTAGGCAATGATGACGCTTCATCATCAGGCTCCATTATTTCTCACATCCTCTAAATGTGCTCCTTGGTTTCCAACCCCCCCCCCCCCCCCCCCCCCCCCCCCCCTCTTTATCTTATACCTAGGTGTCTCTCTCTCTCTACTTTGGTGTATGGGCAACCTATTGACTGGATGAGTAATTATTTGATGTCTGATTTAAATGTAGGCCTAACCTTTCTATTTTACAGCTGCTATGATAGCCCAGATATGACAAATAAACAATAGTGCCCTATTCAACTTGGCTTATGTACAAAACATAGAGCTCTCGTTTCCCCCTCTTAAACCTGGAATTATTAACTAAATCAAGCATCTGCTGGATTTCATTTATCTCATCCAAAAACACTTAGAAACCACAAGATTCTATTCCTAATCTTTCATAATCCTGCCTGTGAGCCTGATGATTTCCTTAGTGTTTTGGGCAAGGAGGTATTACAACTGAAAACCTTTCACACTATGGGACCAACTATGTACTGCTGATGACCATCATTAAGACACAGCCATTCTCAGAATTAAGGCATCTTAACAAACACGCTCAGAAGACTTAAAAACCAGATGGCAGACAGTTTTACTACAACATGGACCTTTATTTTATTAGCAAGAACAAAACTAATACGACCAGTATGTACAAAAGTACTATCTATGTCATTGTCATTCTTTGCATGCATGGTGCAGGCACTGTGTATATAGGCATGAGAACAAATCAACAGTCCGTGCATACAGCTGCATCTCACAGGAACATTAAACATGGTTGACTATACACTCATGCTCATTTTTATGCATCTATTTCTATTTTATGCATCTATCAATTTCACCCCATACAGGCATCAACTCTTACCCTTACGATACAGGCACTTCATTAGAATCTCACTGTGTGGAAGCTGAAAACTAGCATGCTGTGGTAGTAACATATACTTCAGAGGGCATCTTAAACATTTAAAATGTCAAAAATATAGAGGGATTATGTACAGCAACTCTTGACATGCATACAATACATCATAATTGGTTCAGCCGGTACAGTAAATAACATCTTATCACTGTAATGGTCATTCTGGAATCATTGGTCAAATCATTAACCATACAAACCTGTGTTATAAATATGACATGAACTGCACCTACCAGTCATATCAGGTTAGGTTAGAGTTCATCCACAGAGCAGAGGAAAGTCTCTCCAACTGTGGCATTCATAGTTTGTCATCTTGTAATGAAAAGCTCATCATCAAACGTAGTGCTATACTCTTCCCTGAATCAGTTACTTACTAAGTCAATGTTCTCGCTAAAAGTGAAAAAAAAGTGGTTTTAACCTTTGATACAAATGTAAACGTTTGACCAACCTGGGCAATTCTAAGACAGCCATTCAGTTCCAAGGAAGCTCAAATATATTTCTCCATCCATTCTTCTCATTGGAAGAATTCCATATGTGATGTAGGGGTGATTAGTTTGATTGGAGGAAATGGACAAGTTCATATGTAGCACAGCTCTCTAATTGAGTCAAACCCTGGTGTTTTGATTAAGACTATGATTCCCCTGTGCAACCCAAGGGACCTAATTACATCTGTTGTCTATCCAGGAAAACGGAGTGGTTGTGAAGGTTGCAGGTTCAATGCTCCATAACACCCCACAGGTCATGGACCATGGATAATTAACTCAAATGGCAGAGAATAATACTGATTTACATTCCACCTCAGTACTTCATTGAACAATCAATGACTGCTTAGATAGAGTTAATCAGACAGGCCCCATAGGAGTCCACAAGCCAGATACTGACTGAACTGTAGGTACACTAAGTTTGAAGACCAGTGGACTAGAAGGCCAGTAAACTGCTGTCCAGGGAGAGGTGCTTTGCAAAATATGCTTAGTAGGAATACAGTTGCTCTAAAGTGAAAATTTAATATTTTTTTAAAATCCATATCCTCCTTGGTGTGAGAAGCCCTCGACCTAGGGTGTGTAATAAGTGTAATCACCCAAAAGCAGCTACTGCCATAGGATATAATGAAGCTGATGCAGACTTGGCCATGAGCATCAGCATCATCATCATCACACTGTATGGTCCAAGGACTGTAACTACCAATTAGCAGAGAAAAATAATACACTGCCAGGGAGGGTCATTCATGGCATGATGTTATTAACAGATGCACTGGGATGTTTAAAGCCTATTTTCAGCTCAGCATGGATGGCTGTTGAACTTAACTTTACCCTGGGAAGTCACTAAGGGCCACTAAGTGAAGAGACTGAATCTGTCAGACAGAGTGGACAGATGTTCTCATCCAATAGAGTAATATAAAGAGTAATAAAGAGTCCTTTAGTTACTTGTCTGAGAGCAGGTCATGTCTTACAGTAGGAGAGGAGGAGTAAAAGTTGATGAAGATACAAACACGTGTGATAAAGAACAAAACGCATGCTCATTCAATGTGAAATTACCCTGAACTATACAGTTTCAAAACCTAGAAAAGTAGAAAGCAGGAAGAAATCTATCAAAACTGTTTTGAAATCCAAATGATTAAATGTATGTGTTTGGAATGATACAAAATAACAAAGATTTCAGTCTCCCTTTTCCCTCATAAAGGAAGAAATCATTCTAAAATATTTGTTTTCTTCACCTTGAAGTGTGGCTGAATAAAGTACGATAGTAATTCATCAAAAACCATTGTCCTTGGACAATCATAACAGTATACTCATTTTTGTATGATACAATGTTTGACATCTTCATATACATATACATATACAGAGAAGACCAACCAAACTTCTAGCTGTCTTTGACAACACAATGTAACTATAGTTGAAACCAATACTCAATAACCTTTTCTGAATTTAAACTTATAAAACCCCATCGAATAAATGCAACAATTTATCTTTTCTGTATATACATATCGGCATAATTGAAGCACTTTGTTTTTTGCTTTGTTTTGCTATGTAATATCCTTTTTTGCTCATCAATGGTGTAAACAGGTGTGTGGAGCTGTAGTTTGCAGATTGTAGTCATGATGGGGCCACAGTAGTTGTGTTGAGGCTCTCCTGCCTACATAGAGCAGGTGTCTGTCTGGGGACTGGGGACAGGATAACTCCCTCCACTTACCGGGAACAACCAGCTTAGTAACTAGGGGCCCGATTCCAACCCGAGTTAAGAGTGCATAAATGGAACGGAAATCCCTTTTTATGCACTTTTCTCTCTATGCGTATTCTGACCTTGAAATTAAGCATGAGAATAGCGTGCTATTCACCTGCTATTCGTTCAGGGTGGAGATTGACTAAATTAAGGCGTGGCTGAGGTGTGTCTACTGATACGCGATATTCTGACCTTGACTTAATTCCCTATAATAATTTAATCAACTTTGCGCGCAAGGAAACTATGAATCAGGTCTAGCGAACCTGCTGGTTCCAAGTGGAAAAAGCTACTTCATTTTTTCCAAAAGAAATAACACCATTTTCCATGTACTTTAATTTACAACTTGATAAGAGCTATTGATAAGAGCTAGGTATATGAGCAAACTGTTTGGATAAGGAAATTGTAAATATAAACTACACTTGTTTTAGATCTATTTTACCTTATAATCGCTGGGGGAAAAATGTGAAACCAGTCATATGGCAGCAAACTGAAGCATATCAACATATCAACTTTCCCACTGTAAAGTTTATGAAATGCTGTGCCATTATGCAGAATTTCAATTGTACTGCCTTTTAACTTGCAGGGATGGGCACTCTCGAATGTCTTAATTATGGGCTACCTCAACTTTCTCTGTCTCCTATTTCTATCATGTTAAATATTAGACACTATCAGCATTGACTGTCAGTAGAACTAATAACAACAACACACATTCTCCTGCCAATTTACTGTTAGTTCCCTCAATTGGTATAGCCTACATTATCATTCCATTTAATTACATTGTTTCGTTTACCTTCACCTGCTTCCTCTGTAAACGCTGCCACGGCCATGTGGTTGTTGCTGAGGATCATTAGTAACAGTTGATAATATAAAAATATATATGTAGGCTAATTAAATCATTACGGAGCAGGGCGCAGACCAAGCCGTAAGTCGCATGGCGCAATACCTGGCCGTGTCATCACACAGTTCCATGGTTAGTGCAGGCAATAAACATGGGTATAGCCTACTATTGTACACTATTCTCCCTATTATAATTCTATGTACACTAATCTTCCAACATTACCACGGGTTAACAATTTTAAGAATGAATCAAACCACCGTTTTCTTTCTTTCGTGCATAAAGGCTCTCCAAACCTGTTTTTTATGATTCATAAATACTTTCCTAACCCTAAATAATCTACAAGATCAGAGTATTTTTAAATCTACCAATTGGTGCTGAAACAGAGACGAATATGCATATATTTAGATGGTGCATATTTAGATGGCTTTCTTTCATTGATCCCTAATATTCTGAACCGTTCTCACTATATATTCTAGTGAGTCTGTCGACAAAATTCAAACTTAAAGGTACACCGTATTTAAAAGGATGGTTTAAGATAAATGTACAGAAAACCCTATTGAATGAAAACGTGCAAGGGAACCAAACCTGCAAATCCCTGTTCCCACCTTCATAAGGTAAGTCTGAATACCAACTACTGAGAAGTGCGTAGGAAAGCGGTGAGTAAGAAAGGCATAATAAGTCGGAATTGGGCCCTAAGTGACTGGGTAAGTGTTGGGGATTGCTTCCCATCCTCTCCATCCTGGCTTCTAGGCTTCCAGGAGGACGTGCCAGCGACAGACCTGCTGGCCTTTACACTCCTTCATGTCCAGCCAGTGCAGCTGCTCCTCCTCCCCGCTGCTGTTCTGGCCCAGGGCGAGCCAGCCTACCATCTCCTTACGCTTCATGCTGCGGCGGTTGTAGATGGACACCATGAGGGTGACGTCACACAGCTGGAACAGGGCAACCTGGAACACAAAGGTCTCCTTGTAGACGGGGTTGGGCTGCCCCCGCCGCACTGATGTCTTACACCTGGAGATCTCCTGGCCCACTGAGTTGAGCAGAGTCAGCTTCCCATAGGTGTCTGAGGAAAACAGAAAGAAAGGAGAAAGGCAAAGATAGAGGTAATGAAGTCAAGAGGGATAAACAAAAAAAGTATGATTGACTAAGTCATGATTGCATGGGGGTGCATTCTGTTTAAGGGCCATTTTGATAGGGTGTATGTCACAGGAGGTTGGTGGTACCTTAATTTGGGAGGACGGGCTTGTGGTAATGGCTGGAGCGGTATGAGTGGAATGGTATCAAATACCGCAAACAAATGGTTTGATGCCATTCCATTCGCTATGTTCCAGCCATTATTATGAGCCTTCCTCCCTGAGCCTTCCTCCCCTCAGCAGCCTCCTCTGGTGTATGTTTGTATAGTTTTGTCTGTTTTGGACTGTCATTTCTCACCACTAGAGAGCAGTCTCACTGAGGTTATGGGTCATGTGGTGGGTCAGGTGTATAAGGTCACCGGTAACCAGGTAGTGGTCATGCATGGGTGAACAGGAGATTCTTTTACCGCTATTCACAAGATTGCCTTTAACACAGATTACTGAACCACAAACCATCAAGGTGAATCATCAAGTATAATGTGTCATCATACTCTTTTATTCATTACATCACCCAACAATATATCTAAGTCTGGACATTACATAATTTAGTCCAAATAAAATAAAATAATTAGCGGCAGAGGAGGCTGGTGGGGGGAGCTATAGGAGGACGGGCTCCTTGTCATGGCTGGAATGGAGTAAATGGAATGGTATATGGAAACCATGTTTGACTCCATTCCATGAATTCCATTCCAGCCATTACAATGAGCCCGTCCTCCTATAGCTCCTACCACCAGTCTCTTCTGTTTAGGGCATCAGAAACATCACTCATGCATCAAGTGGTGAATTGGAACTGCCCTTACAATCTGATAGTCTGTATGTATAATGGTAAACATGGGTGTGTGTGAGGGTGTTTGCTCACCGGGCGGCCTGTTAATGGCCAGGTTGCGGAAGTGGCTTCCCTTGATGAGCTCCACAGAGAGGCGTCCGGTGGTGGCGTTATAGGACAGGCCCACCAGCAGCTCAGGGACGCCCCCGTGGGTTAGAGACTGGGTGGAGGACGCACTGTCACTCTGGGACACCCCAGCTAGACTGACCTGAGAGTCAACACTCTGGAGCACAGGAGAAAGATACACACATACAGTATAAGTTTACATCGTATACAGTAACATGTTAGCAGTGTTTTGTTGTGTCTTTGGGTGATGTTAGGTGTCTATTCTCTCACCTTCATGTTGCTGCGGGGCTCCAGCACCAGCGTGGTGTCCATATCTCCCCCCTCTGGGCTCAGCCCCTCAAGGCGGACCACCTTCTCACCCATCATGCGCTCGCGGGACATCCGGCCCCCCAGGGCGTAGAGCCGGAAGCGCAGGGCAGAGGTACCCAGCTCTGAAGGCTCCAGGTGTGAAAAGCGGAAGGTCTCGTTGAATTCGGGCACGGACCCCTTCTGGACGGAGGTCTTATGACGCTGCTTCTTTGCCGGGAGCAGGACCACGTGCACCTGCCACGAGTCCATCCCACTGCGCCCTTTGTCTGGGATGTCCCGCGCGGTCACAACGGTAACAAACAGCTTCTGAGAGGCGGCCTTGTAGTCCAGGGTGACCTCGAGGTCACCACATTTGGTGATAGGGGGGCGTGAGGTGGAGCTGGGGGGGCAAGGGAGGACCTCCTCTACAGGAAGATGCTCCTGCTGAGAGGAGGGGAAGCAGAAAACACAGACAGTTGCTGATATATGCTCCTTGCGAGAAGCCAACATATGAAATAGTCATCAATGTCATAATTCTAATCACATACTGTATTTGCTGTGTGTGTATCAGGCAAAGATAGAGGATGGTGTTGAAGAGAAAATTGACGCCAGCCAAGCAGCGCTCATGCGGTCAGTAAACACAGCATCGATTGGGTCACCATGTTGACAGAGCAGGCGGAGTGTTTGTGTTGGCACGGCAACCAGAGCTAAGATAATCGTAGTGGCGGCTACAATATACTGCACAGATTAGGCGACATGAGCTTCTTCAAGCTATATCCCTCCCCAACACTCCCTTCATTTACTGACACGACAACCTGACGCTCAAGGTTAGCCACGACTCAAATGATCCAAAACAAACAATATACAATGATGCTAACAATTTGCTTTCCTTCACGTATATCTGTATGTGTTGTTCCATTCACATCCATATATATATATATATATATATATACTGTATATCTCTTTCAATACATGTCGAAGGTATCTATTAGCTACCATCCACATACCAGGTTCTATTTGACAAAGTGAGTTGGATAAAAGGTGAAACAAAGTTAGTGGGATACTCATGCACAGATTGCTCCCCATTTCTCTCACACACACACACACACACACACACACACGCACACGCACACGCACACGCACACACACACAAGCTGTCGCAAAAGCACGTCTGGGCCTGGGCAGACAGTGAAATGGAAGCCTGCAGTGCTAGCCAGCATCACTTGCCCACTCGCTCTCACCTCACTCCAACTGGGCGCCTAAATCAAACATGACACATTAGTGCTTTAGCACAGTAGCACACAAACACAACGCTTATGCAAGTATTAGCAATACTCAGTAACGCTTTACAGCAACAGGTTGTGCCACATTTCATCAATATTTATGAGGCATAAGGAAGGAGTTATGTACTGTTTCCAATGTGCCCCTGGGCCTCATGTCAGCCTTTTCTTGGTATGCCCAAAATTCATCTGACAAGAAAAAACTGTGGGACAAATACAAAAGATCTTCTCCTTGTCAGGTTCCTCATCAGTGTGGCATGATGGACATAGCTGCCTCTTATTGCCAACCAACATTTCCCTTGAGAAAAAACCCTGATCAGGAAACCTTGGTTCACCAGGCCCAAGGTGACAGCGAGAGCTCGTTGGCTGCAGTACCTCTGGGCTCCATGTGGAGGAGCTGTCTGTAGGGTCGTTGTTGTCGTCACCCTGGTTGTCCACGGCTGTCTCCATCTCAAGGCTCCCCTCGGTGGCCTGGCGACTCATGTTGGGGGCCGGGCTGCCCCCTGTGTCCAGCGAGCCCTCCCGTGGTGGGCCGTCCAGACCCTCAGCCATTTCCTGGGACCCCAGGGAGCCCAGCTTCTCATCCCCGTACGACAGGGGGTTCTGGTAACTCAGCCTGCTCACGTCTCCGTCCACGTCTGGGGACGATCACAGCAGGGCTTCATAAAGACACAATATCACATGGAAACATACAGCACACACTCACACTGAGATATTTTGTATGGTATGCAGTCTGAAATGGAACAGGCTTCCCTTAATAAACATATCTGACAGAACAGACTTCTGCAATTAAACATTGTCATGAAACATCCTTGGGATATGAAATACAAGCCAGCCCTGTGTGTATAACATAGTAATTGAATGCATTTTATAAACATAAGCAATATAAAGCCTCCTATTTGAACAGAAATTGCATAACTTTTCAGAAACCTGTTCCTTCAATTAGTGTGGCTGGTATGGGGCTGCACCATGAGCTGATCAATGGCAATTACCTCCAATTCCGTATCATTAAGGGCAGACCGACAGTTATATCAACGACTACAGAGAGTGATCACCATGGCAACAGGGCACAGTGTGACTCATCAGTGTGTGTTGTGTGTTCCCAGGGTCGATCAGACCACTAGTTATATCATAACACCACCAGTCACATGCTCGCTGGAGGAAGGAAATGTGGTAGTTATTATGAATCACAGGTAGTTATTATGAGTCAAAGGTAGTTATTGTGAGTCACAGGTAGTTATTGTGAATCACTGAGGCATTGTGAACCCCCATGACAGGATGTCAGTCATACAAACAAATGGATTCTTTGTTCAATAAAATAATTGAATTCAATAACAGGGGCTTGATGAACACTTAGACTTTAACTGTATTCTTTATGTACCAGTAACTAGTGGTGGGAGAGGGGGTTGGGTGGGTAAATCCCCCCTTATCTTCCAGGGCCATGACATCTGTATAATGCCTGGGTCTGCTGTCACCACTTACACTGCTAATTCTTATAGCCTGACTTGAGTCCAAACAAGTCACTAATTAATCTAAAGACCCAGAGCGCTCTCTCACCATCTCTGTGTTGATCCCTCACAGAGTGGGCCAATCAAGCTCAGCCTGAGATGTTTACAGACAGCAGTCTGTGATGAAATGTTATTTTTGGGCTCTGGAGCAGTGGGTTGATTCATTTACATCCCATTGGATCAGATTAGAGGACATGTTTTGAGTGTGTGTACAGATGTAGGATCTAATTTTGAGCCAGTTTGCTACAGCAGGAAGATAATTCTGCAGCTACAGGAAATGTGAATTATTATGTGGATTATAATTAATGGACATTTTTGTAGGGCTTGATACATTTCCGTAAGAGAAAATCAAGTCTGAAATGTGGAAATTACAAACTTTAGAAGCCTTTCTAAACCTCAAATACACTACAAGTTTCAAATGTCCTGCGTTGCAAGAAAGCTCTCCTGCAACAGGGTGATCCAATTTAGATCCTCCAATTAATCTGTACTCTGTACTGTGTCAGAATGTGTGTCTCTGTGTGCGTTATGTATGTGTGTGTGTGTGTGTATGTGTACCTTCGCAGTCTGAGGGCTCTGTGCTGCCCTCCTCCTGGTCAGAGAGTAGGCGGGTGAACTTGTGGCGTTTTCCCGGTGCAGCCTGGGCTACAACCTCGGTGGTCCCTGTAGAGCGGAAGCTCTGAGAGCGAGACACTGAGATCTCAAACTGCTTCACTATCTCGTCCTCGCTATCCGATGAGCTGGACTGATCCTCACCATCCCCGTAACTGTTCACTGGATGGACCAGAGATCACACAAACACACACACGGAATACAGAGTTCACAAAGAGAAGGAGAAAAGGTGCAGGCAGGAGAGCTACTATAGAACCTAACGATTATAGTAGGATTATAGTAGGATTATAGTAGGAGAGGAAGAGGAGAGGAGAGGAGAGGAGAGGAGAGGAGAGAAACACATCAATAATAACAATGTGAATATGATCACATCAATATGTGTGCTTTTTAAAACTACTGCTGAGGGCAAGACAAACACAGGAATTAATTCAAAGAACATTTGATAAAATGATCACAAGCATGACCCGCATATCCAAATTAGATTGTCCTTGGCAGGTGAGTGTTGGATCACTGGGACTTTAGTGTCAACCAGTGATCTACCATGCTATGAAACCAGAACAAGGAGAGCAGGAGAGAAGTGCCAGCTGTACATCCCCATAGCGTTACAAAACAAATTAGCTGTCACCTGTTATCCTTTCATACACTCTCTCTCTTTCTCTCTCTCTCTCCCTCCCTCTCTCCCTCTCCACCCTCTCTCTCCCTCTCCCCCTATCTCAAAAAAGCATTTAATCTGAACACCATTAGTTCCACCAGTGATGGCCAGAAAGACAGTGAGTAACTTGGTTATGTAAGTGTCTGTTGACATATTGATTGAGGCTGTAATGGAGATGTATCACATGTCTCTGGCCCCGTCTCCCTCGTCAGTGTAGGTCACCCAGTACACCACCCTCTTTACCTGAACCATCCATCACCATGGTAACCCGGGATGGCTCTAGTGAGTGGGCGAGAGGCCGCTGATTGATTTACTGTGGCCCTGCCCACCTCGTGTTCAATGCGTCGCCAGGGCTGCAGTACCGAGAGCCATCTAACCCTTAGCCTTCTAATCACACAGGAGGGTTGAATGGCGGAAACCGGTTACCGTGATTTACCGCCCAAAACCACAGACAGGTCTACATCATCCATCACATCATGGTAACTTTTTTTCTTGTGACAGGTAGGCCTATACTTGCTGCAGCGTAGCCTATGTTGCAGTAATATGAAGACCGAATGTGCATCTAATTTACCCATCTCCATCTGGCTTTCGGGAGTCACATTTTTTTTTAAATTTTTGTAAAGATTTTTTTATATTTTTTATTGCAGCTGCAGAGTTTTAAAATAGCCTATCACTCGAATATCGTTGCTTTAAATCAGTGTACACGCGAGCACTCTCGCAGCCATTCTCTCTCTCCATCAACTCTATTCAAATTGCATCCAAAATAGATAATCCTGTTCTAGATTGATATATATAGCCCTCTATATATAGATTTCCTAGCCTACCTCTTCCAGGTAATAAATTCAATGCAGTTTTAGCCTAATATTTAGCTAACTAATGATGGGTTATGCATAACAAGCGTATAATTTATAGTCTCTGTCTCTTGCGCAATACACAAACACCTGTGCTCCTCTGGCCTCTCTTTAAAAAATGCTTCTTAGCTCTTGGAGTCCCATGCAGGAAAAGCTAGACTAGAATAGCTTGCTGGACATTATTTCTTTGCATTTCTTATACCAATAGACTATTCTAAGATGGATGCAAGCTCTTGTTTGCTGAATGTTAAATACAGCAGCCAATAGAACTCACGGGTAGTTTGAAAGAAGAGCAAACGCGCGATGGCGGTAGGCTATAGCATTCATTTATTCAGACCCATAACCATTCAATCTTCGTGAAGAGAAGTGAAAGCCGTCTGCATCTAATTCTAGTACTATATATTATATTAAGCATGTCATTAAAATGATGAAGATGAGGACAAACTTATTTCATTTAACTGTTGTAAGCAAGGAACGAATGAAAAAACAATAGAGAGAAAGAGAGAGTAGGCTATATATAACAACATTAGGGGAAATATTATAAAAGGTACATATGAGTCAGCCTACCACTAATTATACAAATAGGCCCTATTATATTTCAAATGTAAAATCTAATTAGCTAACCTACACTTGTAGCTTTGTAGGCCGCAAGTGCTGCACCCGAATCACATGTTCTCTTCTGCTTTATCATGGTTTGAATGATGTAAGTAGTACTAAATCCAGTCCATATAATAAAGTATAATACAATACAGTAATACAGTTCACACTAAAAAAGACTAGCCTACTGGAGCTAGTTTCATTTATTTACCCAAGAGAGCATATAGCTAGCTACATCTATCTGTCACACCCTGATCTGTTTCACCTGTCCTCGTTATTGTCTCCACCACCTCCAGGTGTCGCTTGTTTTCGCCAGTGTATTTATCCCTGTGTTTCCTGTCTCTCTGTGCCAGTTCGTCTTGTATGTCCAAGCCTACGAGTGTTTTCCTGCTTTGCCTTTTCTCCTTTTTCTAGTTGTCCCGGTTTTGACCCTTGCCTGTTCTGGACTCTGTACCCGCCTGCATGACCATTCTGACTGCCCTGACCTCGAGCGTGCCTGCCACTCTGTACCTCCTGGACTCTGATCTGGTTATGACCTTTTGCCTGTCCACGACCGTTCTCTTGCCTATTCCCTGTGGATTTATTAAACATCTTAAACTCCAACCATCTGCCTCATGTGTCTGCATTTGGGTCTCGCCTAGTGTCATGATACTATCGGCTTTTATATTTTTCTGTCGTGCGTAATGTGCAGTAGCCTATATCATATTATGTATTGGATAATGGCACAATAATTTGGGCTTTTTTGGGCTTGGGCTCATAAAATGTATTTAATGTAGGATTCATAAAATGTATTTAATTATGGCTCAACAGACTCAGGTAGCATCAGGTTTGAATTTTCATGCTGATCAAAGCTCTTATCAAATCAAATGCATTATAATGCTTTTGAATGACACTTCCGGTTTTGGCGGGAAATGCCGGGTTACCCGGGAGAAAAGTGATTTATCCTCTGGATGGAACGTTTGTAAAATACCGGTAAAATATTCAACCCTATCACAAAGTCATCACTACTGGAACATACTGACCGCAGCTCCCTGCCACTCCAACCTCAGTACTCCACCATTACATCAATCACTCCAAGGCTTATCATTCCTGTGCCCAGGACCTTTACCACATCCTAATAGTTATTCTTGCAGAGCTCTCATCACTTCACTAAAGCCTAGTGAGTGCACAGAAGAACCCTCAAAGCAGGTTTCCATTTTAAAAAACATATTTGATTCATGCTCATTTGACCGCACTAAAAGATGGGAGAGAAAATAAAGTGAGAAGGTTCATCTCCACAATGCTGAGAAGACCTGTAGGTGCAGGCACAGAGAGCTGCACAAGCACATCCATCAAGGTATGCAAATTAATATGGTGGAGGGCCACTCCTAAAGTGAATGACCTTGAGAGTATTTGTCAGTCCTCTCAGTCTCCATGTGACAGCCGTAGCACATGTTGGAGAGCTCATTTAGACGGCCACTCTCAGAGCCCACGTCTAAAAGTAGGCCACTCTCAAGTGCCTACAGTATAGCAGAGATCCATACAACTCTCACTCAACAGTGTGTGGGTGTGTGTGTGTGTGCATCCCTCAGAGGTCTGTGTATCTGTCACCCACGCACTTACACACGTATTCTAACCATCCTTCCTGTAAAACACACATCAGTACAGTACAATGAGGATTCACATAAGAGTCTCTCTATTCACAATCTTCAAGGTGATGTGTGACATCACAGTATGTCACAGCATAACAGACTGAATCTACTTCTGATATTGACCCACCCAGTGTGATGAAAGATAAACGCTTTACCTGCTGTGCCAGCCTTACTGGAGTGCCATGAGGCTGCCCAGCTCACCCTGCTCCCCACCACCTCACTCTCCTCGGGTATGATAGACAGACACTCTGCAGATGGGGAAGCCCCAGAACAGGAGCTGCTAGGCCTACTCATGCCCCGTAGAGCCAGCTGAGCCTGGAGGGCCTGTAGCCTCTGCTGGGGGTCCATGGAGGACACAACAGCCCTGGAGGTCTGGGACCCTAAGTCCTCCTGGAGCTCTGAGGGATCAGACACCTCCTGGGTCTCTCCTGGTGAGGGTGCTGGGTCAGCAGACACTCCCTGAGACTCCCTAGTCTGGCCCGGTCCCTGGCCCGAGGGTAGGAGGGCCGCAGACAAAGACTCCGATACCTGGACGAACCATCCTTTCAAAGAAAGGATCTCCGATACAGGATCATCTCGCTTCATCTCGTAGCAGCCACTGTAAACGACTGTTACTTCAGAGTGACATGACTGCAACGGCTGACTTGAGTACAGTATCAGCCGAAACTCTGCCTATCCAAGCAGGAGATGTTTGCTCAAGGGACTGAACGACCAGGAAATACCGGAGCCAAGAACACCGCCCTCTCCAACCACAGAGAGCCTAACGTTTACCTGGGGATTATGGGAAATGTTTGCAGTGTTTGACTAATGAAGAACAAAGCACAGCCTCCTCCCTGACTGAATGATTAGCATTAAAGGGTACCATTGTTCTACTACCGTATGTTTCAAGATAAAGTGACAGCATTTCTACAATTTGTGAGAAGAAAGAAAGAGAGTGAATTACATGAATATAACATATTTTCCCCAGCCAGCCACTCTCTGGCCTCCTACCTGTCTCCCTGCATTAGGCCCGCTCCCTCCCCACTGACAGTCTCTCACCTCCAGTCTCCATCCCAGGGCCCACCCCTCCAACTGGTCACCCAATACCAGAAACCCTACCTCAGGACCCAGAGTGCAGACAGACCACACCCCTCTGTCTCCCGTATTCCCCTGCCCCAGGCTCATAACCCCTAGGCCCTAGTCAGGCACCATGCCAGTCCACTCACCCAGCCCCTGGCGGACTCCGGGCCTGCTGCGGGAGCGTTTCCCGCGGCCGTGCTGCTCCAGACAGGGCAGACCCCCAACGCGGGAGAAACACAGCTTCTTATTGATGAAGAGGAAGAGGACGGCCAGAAACACCACAAAGACACCCACCGCAGACAGGAAGCCGATGGCCTCTGGGGTGACTGTGAAGGAGAGAGGACACACAAAGACACACTGATCAGACCACATAAACAGACAGCCTGAACACACACACACACACACACACAGTCATACACACAGGATACACACACAGACAGAATGGGCAACACTTTAGTAAGAGTTTCAGTTTAATTAAGCTAACAAGGCAGAAGTTACATATTCTGGTTGTGGTATCTGCCTATTGAATTTTAGCGCAAATATACATACATTTGTACATGTTTCAAATAATAATACATTTGTCTGCAATACATAAGCTTATGAAACCTTCTTGGGATTTAGCATTGCATATTGAACATTCTGATTCTGATTCAGGGTTGTAAGTGTTACGTAACTTGCCATGTATTACACAACTATTTTGAAACCACTCTAATAAATAGTCAAATAGAAGGAGTAGTTAAATATCCCCCTCTGCCTGAGCTCAGGTTCAGAATCCTGTCCTTCTATGGGCATGTTTAGTGAGCTGTCTTGTGAAGGCCATGAGGAGGACTTGTGTACTAACAGCCTCTTTACACTACACTAATTTGACAACACAAAACCAGGTCCAGGAGAGATACCTGTGAAGTGTAAAGAGACAGACCTAGATTCAAATCTCTTGTTAAGAGATTTTTCCCACACAACCTCCTTCTGAGTCACACATGAAGCAGGAATGTGGCTTTGGCCACACGACATCCAAGGCTAGTGTGAACAGAAAAGTTGCACATCGGATGTTGAAGATAGGTAGATCTCAGTGAACATATTTTACTGATGTAAATGGCCCCTAAGAGAAAGACAGAAAAATAGAGTACTCCACTCCACTCTCAATGACTCCTCCAACCAATGAATACAAGTACAGTACAAGAGAGAGCCATGTCTTTCTTTGTGGTTTCCATGACAACCTCCAAAGTGCAATGGAATCCATAAAAGGAGAAGTAGAGCTTTGCCATGACTCTATGCCCTGGAGAAACACCCTCTACAGATGATATGAAGTCAACACTACTGGGAGGATTACTGTAGGTGTGCGTGGGTGAGTGTGTGTACGAGACGCTGAAGCATGTAATACAATTCCTTCATCTATTTCATTTCTCCATTATTCAATGATGCCTCTCGTCATTCTCTGTTCTGTTGTACTACTCTTCTCGCACTGAGCCTCTGGATCTGCTATTTCCCCAAGGTCTCTCACTGTGGTCTGTTACACATCCACATACAACAACCAGAGGAGATTTGTGGTGAGACCCAAAACAAGATAACTGGGGTTTCCTTCTCTGCTGCACACAAAGGCTCCACTATGTTTCTCTGAGAGCCCCCTGTGTCCTCATACAGATGGACAGGAAATGGACCAGGGTCAGGGGGTTGGGGCGACACCTGCTCCTCCCACAGAGCCCTCAGCAGGGCAATCTGCCTCTACCACACACACACACACAGACACACACACACACACACACACACACACACACACACACACACACACACACACACACACACACACACACACACACACACACACACACACACACACACACACACACACACACACACACACACACACACACACACACATCTCTTATACACATCTAGATGTGTATAAGAGACAGCACACACACACACACACACACACACACACACACACACACACACACACACACACACACACACAATCAGAGCCAACACTACTGACAATATCATCTGAGTCTGGACTAGGAAAACAAACCAATACCAATTCAAAAGCTGCATTTGAAACAGCAGGGAGATGAATGATACCTAGAGTAGTGCCGAGCCAAGCAGAGAGGAAACCTAATTATCCCTGTTTGACTTTACACCAGACTGAAAGACAGTGTGAAGTTCATTTGTTCAGCTCCACTATAAGGTAATCTAAACACCACTGTGATCATTCTCACACTAATAAGAAGCTCTATGGACTGATCTCATCATCATGTAGTTGAGGTGCAATTTTACCATGCTTTCAGTCATCCGTCGAATCTAACCCTGACTTCAAAGTGTTCTCTCCTCTCTCTGGTTTCATTTCAACGCTGGGTGGGCAGCATAATAATCAAGCTAATGTTTTAATATTCACGCAGAACCACATTGACACTCCAGCAGGCATGCTCTTACTGAATAATCAAACAGGATCATGCACAGACAGACATTAACATTCAAACGCATCTCCCCACTCACATCAAAATAAATCTCACATACCCAGCTAGTTCACAGCCCTCCAGCAGAATGAACAGAATGAACCAAAGCAACATCACTCAACTAGACGACTACAGTAGAATCAGATCGTCTCGCTACAAAGGAAAAGTCTTGAAGATATGGATGTATTCTCTGCTAATGAACTTGTTTCAGGAGAGTGAGACTTGGAGTAGACAGGTGTGTAATAGAGAGAGGGGCAGGGCAGTGAACAAACACTGGTACTGTATGCTGTCTATTGGCTGTGTGATTGTGTGAGTGGTCCTATTGTTTGGGGTAGCAGCTGTAGTTGTGCCAAGGTACAGGACTGTGTGTGTGTGTCCAGTCTCCAAGCCTGATCTTTATTATAAAATGTACTGCTGACTATGTAGATTGGCGCATTGATGTTGAGGTGAGGACACCAACATGTGTTTGTGGTACACACTGTGCCTGGGAGAGAGAGATTCAGTTTCTGGGCAGGGGGTTGAAGAACCCAACCCTTATATACCACATTATGTTTTCTTCATATCCACTATGTTTTCTCCTTAGTTCAAACCCTATGACCACAACGCCTATCTCACAGCTCAGAAACACCTGAGCATCACAGCAGTAGTTGGTTTCCTTGGAAACAGCCCAATGGCTCTGTTGAGGATAATGTGATGAGTGTCTTTGCCCACACACAGAGAAAGGACCCATGTTACCATGGCACTGCCAGTCAGTCTTGCCATGATTGGTCAGGAGGACAAGAGCTCTTCAGTGATGAGGTGAGTGTGTTAGTAGGGATCAGAGACAAAGGGCAAGGCCCAGAGAGAGTGGGGACCAGGAAGCACAACAATAGTCAGGGGGTTGTGATTGATAACAGTCATGAACATGTGGGCTATAGCTACTGTATTGTATGTGCTGTGTTATTCTGTCTAGCCATGCATATGAGAAGAAGGTAATACTAACGTCAACATAGAATAATCTTGACGCAGGGAAATAAGTAAGACTGAACATTCACATGAATGATCAAGGTCTTCAGTCCTGTTTCAATAACCAATATCAAGAGCACTGTCACAATGTTGATGTGCAGATGCCCTCTGCTGGTTCCATGAGGTTGTGCATGAATATTCTGCAGACTGAGCAATTTCATGTAGCATATGCAACATCTTGAAAGACAATACAATACAAAGTTACACAGAGCCACCGACTGGAATGAGGTCACAATCTACGTGAATTCAAATAGAGGAAATATCTGTCTTCCCCAAACTGCTCTGTCTTTGATGATTTAGAAAGAGAAGGTCCTAAACCCATGAGACTAAAGAGGATAGCGCCATCTGTTGGACAATTTAGTCATGGCATTCAACAGAACAACCAATTTATCAAATGACTCCCAGAGGTCTGCGGAAATTAACCTTCTACAACGGGAACCTTTCATTTTGTTACATTACTATCAATGTAAGAAAAATATCTGCTGTTTCCTCTGATACAAACGGTATAGAGGTCCAAAGAAAGTGTAAATGTCAAGTTCTCTCATCTTCAAACATTTGAAAATCAATCAATCAAGATTTTTTTTCCTAATCAGCCGATATCATGTTCATACATCTCCCTATCAGCCGGCACAAACTAGACTGAGGATATACTGATGAAATGAAAGCAGCTCAAAGGTCCTGGCTGAGTGGAGTAGAGCAGGTTCTGTCCCTGTAGAGGGGAACTGTGAGTCTCTAGGTCCTCTCTCACCCTTCATGTCTCACACTGAGCTTCCAGTTAGAGTTAAATCTAGCACTCCTGCCCCCAGTCTCAGTTCAGTTATGTAGCACTATATTGCATCACTCCAATATGGTATCCTTCCGCGTGGCAAGATAGGATTTCATATTGGAGTTGTGTACCGGTTAGTGTTGATGCTACTGCTGACCCCCTTAAATAGCTGCCGCCACACTACTTCCAGCTCTTCCTTTTCTTGGTTCATTCCAGAGAGGATTTGCTTGGTAAGAGCTCTACGTTAGCATGTATTAGCGCAGAAGTATACCCGCAGCTATTCAATAGCTTAGAGCAGCTAGCTAGCCTCTCCATCTAGATGGTCTGCTGTCCCCCCACCCAGTTTGGCTTGTGCCATCTTGTTTGGGTTTTGTCTTTGTTTTTATTTCTTGTGACAGCGTACAAACCTAGTCGATACTCGGTTTGGTCGACCAGTATAGCGGCGCTGAGAGTTTGTCTTAGTTGTCTGTTTGACTTGTCCGTACACCGGAACCCTCACGGTTTTAGTATTGGGGTTCAGGGACCACGCCTACCCTGCAAGATCAAGAAACTATGTAAGCTAGGTTTCGCGGCGCACCACGTTTTCATCTCTCACAGGGTGCAGCCATCTTGCCTAGACTTTTGTGTGTTCCACGGTGAACAAGTTTTCAAAGTAGCTAGCTTAACAAGAGGTGACCATTGCAGGACTAAGCACAGTAATAAACACACTTTCCTTAAAGTCCCACAGAAGGTGATCTTCCTCGGGATGTCCATAGACTCGACTCTCATGAGGACACATCTCCCAAAGGTGAGAGTAACAAAATCCTATCCTACCTCAACCKTTTCTGGCTCGGATGAGCCATGTCGGTGTTAGAGTGCCAACAGTTACTCGGCCTACTGATGGTGGCTACCCTGTTGGTTCCTTCAGGCCACTCCAGCAATGGTTCAACTCCCACGTCCGTTACCCAAAACAACACAGACACCGTCAACTGCTGGTGATGAGTGCATGTTTGAGTGGCTATCCTGCTCCTTCCTGTAAAAGGGGGTGGGCCTGATCAGAGTCCACCGCAGAGAGCTGGTGTGCGCTGACGCCTCTCTGATGTGTTGGGGAGCCGTGTTCAGTGGCATGGCAGCCAGCGGCCGCTGGAGCCCCCATGGTGCCTCAATGTGCTGGAGCTCAGGTTGGTTTGCCTAGCTCTCCAACAGTTCCAGCCCTACCTGGTAGGACAGCATTTCCTGGTTCAATGGCTTGGGAGCTCTTGCCATGGGCCCAAACCCGCTTGGCATCGCTGCAAGCAGAACATACAGTATCCCCTGGGTCCTGAACAATGCAGCGGACATGCTCTCTCGGCCTGTCGGAGGGGAACTAGAGTCTACACCCTCAGGTGGTGCTAGTGCTTTGGTACAGGTTCGTGAGAGCACAGGTGAACCTGTTTGCAGCTCAGGAGAACACTGATTTCCCCAGCTCTTTCTCGATGTCAGACCCTACAGGCCCTCTGGGTCTGGATGCCCTAGCTCACGATTGGCCGGCAACGACGCTTTACGTGTTCCCACCATTTCCCATACACTAGACAGGGTCATCTTGATGGGCCACCAGCTGCTCTTGATAGCTTCATGCTGGCCGAGACCACCATGATTCAGCCTCATGTTGTCCCTCCTCTCATGGACTCCATGACAGCTGCCCCTAAGGCCCGACCTGCTCTTTCAGGCTGGGGGGACACTGTAGCATACGCACTCGCACCGTTTCCAGCTTCGGGCTTGGCCTCTGAGAGGCGTTAGTGGACCAGTCTAGGCCTTCAGGACAATGTGGTGAACACTTTGCGGAGCGCCATGGCTTCTTCCACCAATGCATCATATCAAATGTGGCGGGGCATATTCTGTACCTGGTGAGAGAGTCATATGTGCAAACGGTTTTACGGTTTTCACAGTCACAGCTCGATGCGGCATCCACATTGAGAGTGTATCTAGCCGCAATATAGGCATGCCATGATGACGGCCAAGAGGTACTATCGAGTCAATGTTGCCCCCGCCAATGAGGTCAGGACGGCTTTGCTGGATGCTGCCTCCGCTTCCCTGAGTCGGGACGGAGGAACACCGCGACTATGTCTGCCCTGAGCTCAGTCCTACAGGACTTTGCTCTCTGCCTGGCCCTTACCTAGTTCACAGATTAATCTGGTATTGTGATACCATAATGGAGTGATCCAAGATAGTGCTACATAACAAAGGTTACGTATGTAACCATGGTTATGTGAGCTATTGGATCACTTCAATCCTCTTTGTCTGTGATCTACTGCGCCTCGAAAAAGGACAAGGTGGAAGTAGAGCGGCGGAAGCTATTTAAGGGGGTCAGCCACAGCCTCAGCACTACACGATACACTGGACTAATCTGAAATCCTTACTCAGAATGTATACTGCCGCGAGGGAGTATACCATATTGGAGTGAACTAATTATGTAGCTCACATAACTGTGGTTACATACGTAACCTTTGTTCTGTTCTCAACCTATTTCCTTCTCCCTCCCTGTGTTCTGTCTGACTCTACAAGAACTAGCTCCCTCAATCTCTCCTAATGTTCTTCCTGTCCAACTGGGCTAGGCCAAACACCCTTCCTGAATAATGCTCTCAGATGCAATAACATGGAGCGAGGTGATGACATCGATCAAAAAGTCTAGACTGCCTTTCCACTGGTGTAAGGTTCAAACACATCTAAGATGAAAAAGTGTTGGCCCAATTTTTTTTTGATGATTACCAAAATAATTAAACAAGTCGTGTCTGTGAACATCTGACTTTTCATGAAACTATATAGATGAATATGCTATATTCTGAACAGAGTTTACAGACTACAGTAAACAGGAAATACTGTACATGAATAACACATGCACACACACATGCACACACGCACACACACTGTCAGTTCCAGGCCAGCCCTGTCTGCCCAACATGGAGAGAAATGTATGAATTACGCATGGCCCTGTAACTAGGCCACCATTAGCAGCAGCA
This sequence comes from Salvelinus sp. IW2-2015, assembly GCF_002910315.2. Taxonomy (NCBI): domain Eukaryota; kingdom Metazoa; phylum Chordata; class Actinopteri; order Salmoniformes; family Salmonidae; genus Salvelinus; species Salvelinus sp. IW2-2015. The sequence continues at coordinate 15,518,272 of NC_036849.1, forward strand.
GCAGACACAACAGAGTGCTCTGTACTTATTCAACCATATTCTCCAGCTCAGAGGAGCTCCTGCACAACACAAAGCTCTGAAACATACAGAGATAAGAGATCAGAGAGCATCACTTCAGTCTCTCCATTGTGGGAACTGAGAAAGGAGGTTGGTTACGACTGAGTTAGTATACAGTACAGTATGTCTAGGTTTTCCCAGGCTTTGTTTTGCAGTTTGGTGAGATATGGTTCCAAACCAGTTGTTCAGGGATAGAATGTCCATTGGAGAGAGTGGCCACCTCTAGGGATATGACCCAGAAAATGGATCTAAAAGTATGGATGCATGTACAGACTTTCTAGTCTCACAGTAAATCCGCATATAGGGTGTCTCGACTCCACCCACACCGTTCCATGAGTTTATATAAACACGATTAGGCATTCTTAATGAATATACTATGAATGAAAAAGCAGGCACACCCCTCATGAATGTCCATGCTGGCAACTAGAAATTACTATGTCTTTCTAAATGTCTATGTTTGGCAAGTGAGGGTGAGTCCAACTGCTGGTGAGTTACTCCAACAGGTTATCTGTTACTTCATCACGACAATGCAGGGCCATTCAGCTTTGGTACAACAGGCTATTGAAATAATGTGACAGAATAGTAAAGATAGGTCAGTTGTTAGATAACTTTACACATTTAATAAGGCGCTTATAGCGTGTGTGTGTGTGTGTGTGTGTGTGTGTGTGTGTGTGTGTGTGTGTGTGTAGTCAGTTAGGGGATTCTACCATTCATTGAAGTCCATACAGGCTCCTGTCAGCCATTATTCAACCTCACAAGTGGTATCCTATTCATGGCCTGATTTGTATAAACTAATGTTGTACCTTGTCAAATGTTGACCTAGATTAACCATTCCATTGGAGATGGCAGGCTATATCAAACATATAACTTATGTGTGCCATAGCCTACATAAAATGCAAGTACTGATCTGGGCGCAGGCCTATCCTTTATTTCAACACTGAATCGAGTTCTAATCATTTGCGTCATAATTTAACACAAATAGCCCTCAGAAAAGTCAATAATAATGACTGAAATGGCAGGTCGTCACAGGAAATATGGCAAAGGGGAATTCTCAACATATGCCAACATACAATTGCAGAGCACAACATGCGTGTTCAAGTCGTAGCTGAAATAGCGGAATTATAGCCTATTATGTCAGCCGACGCAGCCAACACAATTATATATTATATCACTGTATCAAGCAGTGTAAAATGGAAACATTGTAGCCAGACGCACCAAAAAAAAAGACAGCTTCAATCTCAACCGCATAGCATCTGCAACAGCAGATTGTGAAATTAAATAATTGTACTAGCCTATCTCTTGCCTTTCCTCTGCTATAAAAAAACAAACAAATTTATTCATTTTCTCTATTGGGATACTTACTATCTGTGGCCATGGTTGAGTCTGTTTAAAGTCCGATTTAGATGTGAATAGGATTAACGTTGCAGTGGCATTCCCGGTGGCTCACATTGTCCATAGATTGCCGCACGGATAGCGGCGGGAAGGGGTATACTGGCTGCCGTGGGCCGTTTCCTCGCCTCCTTCCGCAGTTGCCCAGCTCTCTAGCCGCATTCACGGTTTAGACTCTTCCTACCACCCTGACGTTTCGCCAACACACCGTCCCTCCTAGCCTCAAAACAATGACGTGCTCGCCCCCATACCTCTCCCTCCCGTCTCTCTCTCATCTTCTCACGAGTGACCTTATGTGCACCTACCTGGCTTTGACCAACAGAGCACAAATTATTTTCTTTCAAATTAAATAAACACTTTCGTGACACAAATGTACTTGGACCAGGTCGGTCTTGCTAAAGACACGTTGGCCAAGTGAGTGACCTAGATAGATTATAGGATAAATAAATGACTCGAAACAATTCGACATAATTGAAAAACGATAGGCTACTACTTACCGCGACTGGGAGTGACAATAGTAATGATCGAATTCCTTATTTAAGTGTACAAAACCCACAGTTACTGGCTGATACTTATGGTGTGTCCTGCCTGTCCTCTTCTCCCGCCTCTGCACCTCCAATGCCAGACTAGTTCTCCATCCTCAGTTAGCAATTTACTGCCAGACTAGTATGTTACAGCACCCTACAACCCAGTTAACTCCATTTGATGGAAATATTAGCATAATTGCAAATTGTAGTCTAAAACGTTATTTCCAATTCATCTGAAATAAATATTGGAATTGAAAAAAATAAGCATGTAGTGAGTGTGTGTGTGTGGTAGGCTGCCCTAAGGTTGGTAGCACATTGGTTATCCAGGTCAGGCATTGTGGTGGTGACACGCATCAGCATGTAATGCAGAGATTGATAAAACAACTGAGTGTAAATCTGATTTGGGGATTAGATTAGTGGTTCGTATTCTCATTGACATAATATAGTACTAAAAAACACACACACACACATCCGCTTGACAGAGTCACCCATGTGTAGAAGTCAATCATGCATGTGCAAACACACTAACAGAGAGGAGAGCAGTCCATACTGACCTCAGAGGTTATACTGCCAGTGCCATCCAGCTAAATTGCCTGGATGCCCATTCAATCAAAGATACAAACACACACACAGAAACATATACACAAACGCAACGTAAGATGGTGGGCAAGAGAATAAAGACCGGAATGCAGGAACCAGAACAGCATAAAAAGGAGAAACCACAAACATTCTGTAAACATACATTTTTAGAAAAAAGTGACGTCATATAAACAGAGACCTCAGAACTCATACTGCTTGTACCTAGCCTTGTTACTGTTTCTTATTGTGTTACTATTTCCTTATTTCAAATATTTGTCTTACTTTTTAACTGCAATGTTGGGAATGGGCTTGTAAGTAAGCATTTCACTGTAAAGTCCACACCTGTTGTATTCGGCACGTAAACAATACTTTTTGATAGAGACTTACATATCTGTGACAACATTATGTTCTCTGAACTCATAACTCCATAACAGTAATAACATTTGATGATCCAACAACAGTATCAAAAACATCATAGGCATTTGAAAAGGGAACTTGGTTTTCGATGTAATTGAACTGTTTCTCAATATTTTCAAGCATCAAGTAGTGAATAAAATTGTCAGTGACAGAAACAAATTATCCATATCATTGACTGATACCAGCACAATACAATTCTTAAATGTTTTACTGCGACATGAACAAAATCTTTGCATGTCTTCGAAGCCTTCATAAATGAAGGATAACACCTAGAGAGACTAACTTCCTTATGTGCCAGACTTTAAAAGCATTGCATTTTGAGTGATTAACAACACCTATGGTGAAACCAGATGTATGCTGGATAAAATTAGTTGTACCAAAGATGATGATTGTGGTTGTACACAGGGATTGATGTCTGACTGACTCTCTAAACCAAACCAACTCTTCGGTAACTTTTTCCTCTTCTGTGACGTCACCATTTGAATTTCCTTTTCTTTTTCTTTTTCGTTGTTTCTAAAATGGGACAAGCAGAGAACAAAATTCATAGCATTACACTTCTATTCCTGGGGCAGCAGTAATCGGGCATTGGGCCAGTAATCGGGAATTGCTGGATCGAATACCTGAGCTGACAAGGTAAAAATCTGTCATCCTGCCCCTAAACATGGCAGTTAACCCACTGTTCCCCGGTAGGCCGTCATTGTAAACAAGAATTTGTTCTTAACTGACTTGCCTAGTTAAATAAAGGTTACATTTAAATAATAAATAAAATATTCCAAACTTCATAGTGATGGGGGGAAAAAATAGATAGTTACATATCGGAATATTATTTTTCACAATATATCGTATCGTTTTTACAATATCACAATATTATTTTTGCACTAGTTGGCTGTACCTGCACCAAAACTCCAGTATTTTTCCTTCATAGCTTGTTCTCCATGTTATATTTAAATAGGGAGCCAATTTGTTTTTAGCACTTATTTCCATGACTGATCAAAACTCGTTTTCTCATGGGTCTCTCTTGTCCCTCTGCAGCAGACAAGTGACCAATATGTTTTGAACATCGAATTGCAATACATATCGTATTGGAACCTACACTACCGGTCAAAAGTTTTAAAACACTTACTCATTCAAGGGTTTTTCTTTATTTTTAGTATTTTCTACATTGTAGAATAATAGTGAAGACATCAAAACTATTAAATAACACATATGGAATCATGAAAAAAAAGAAGAGTTAAACAAATCAAAATAGATTTTATATTTGAGATTCTTCAAATAGCCACCCTTTGCCTTGATGAAAGCTTTGCACTCTTGGAATTCTTTCAATTAACAGGTGTGCCTTCTTAAAAGTTAATTTGTGGAATTTCTTTCCTTCTTAATGTGTTTGAGCCAACCAGTTGTGCTGTAACAAGGTAGGGGTGGTATACAGAAGATAACCCTATTTGGTAAAAGACCAAGTCCATATTATGGCAAGAACAGCTCAAATAAGCAAAGAGAAATGACAGTCCATTATTACTTTAAGACATGAAGGTCAGTCAATATGGAACATTTCAAGAACTTTGAAAGTTTTTTCAAGTGCTGTCGCAAAAGCCATCAAGCGCTATGATGAAACTGGCTCTCATGAGGACTGCCACAGGAATGGAAGCCCGAGAGTTACCTCTGCTGCAGAGGATAAGTTCATTAGAGTTACAAGCCTCAGAAATGGCAGCCCAAATAAATGCTTCACACAGTTCAAGTAGCAGACATCTCAACATCAACTGTTCACAGGAGACTGTGTGAATCAGGCCTTCATGGTCAAATTGCTGCAAAGAAACCACTACTAATGGACACCAATAGGAAGAGACTTGCTTGGGCCAAGAAACACAACCAATGGACATTAGACTGGTGGAAATTTGTCCATTGGTCTGGAGTCCAAATTGGAGATTTTTGGTTCCAACTGCCATGTCTTTGTGAGACGCGGTGTGGGTGAACGGATAATCTCCACATGTGTGGTTCCCATCGTAAAGCATGAGGAGGTGTTATAGTGTGGGGGTGCTTTGCTAGTGACCCTGTCTGTGATTGATTTAGAATTCAAGGCACACTTAACCAGCATGGCTACCATAGCATTCTGCAGCGATACGCCATCCCATCTGGTTTGGGCTTAGTGGGACTATCATTTATTTTTCAACAGGACAATGACCCAACACAACTCCAGGCTGTGTAAGGGCTATTTGACCAAGAAGGAGTGCTGTATCAGATGACCTGGCCTCCACAATCACCCAACCTCAAACAAATTGAGATGGTTTGGGATGAGTCTGACCACAGAGTGAAGGAAAAGCAGCCAGCAAGTGCTCAGCATATGTGGGAACTTCTTCAAGACTGTTGGAAAAGCATTCCAAGTGAAGCTGATTGAGAGAATGCCAAGAGTGTGCAAAGCTGTCATCAATGCAAAGGGTAGTTACTTTGAAGAATCTCAAATATATTTTGATTTGTTGAACACTTTTTTGGTTACTACATTATTCCATATGTGTTATTTCACAGTTTTGATGTCTTCACTGTTATTCTACAATGTAGAAAATAATAAAAATAAAGAAAAGCACTTGAATGAGTAGGTGTTCTAAAACTTTTGAGCGGTAGTGTAAGTATCATGATAATATTGTATAGTGAGGTCCGTGGCAATTCCCAGCCCTAATCATTCATATCAAATACATTACAGCATAATTGTATTATCCAATCAAATTCATCTCTAGAACTACCACAATCTGATTCAAAACTGTCTGAGCAGATACTTGAGTGTACCACATCCATTCACCCCGTGTGTCAAAGCCCTTACATACCTTGAGCTTCAAGTTGACTCATGCACCACAGGCTGGTGGTTTTCAGAGCTTCTTCCCTTGCAGTGCCTGTTGGACATACAGATTGTTAGTTGGACACACAGACTGTCAGTTGATCAGGACCATTTTAAGGTGATGTGAGGAACAGGCCTTACTGGCAGGCAGGTACATAGGGACTTGCCTTGGGTCAGATGACTGGTCCTTTGTTTGAGTGACTTGAGTCTCTTATGGTGTGAGGTCTCCTTAGCAAGCACTACCTCATCCCTCTCAACCTGCCGGTGTCGCCGGGCCTTGGAGGCCTATGGGGAGAAACGTAACCACCATTCCAGTCATTACAGAGATTATAATTAACCGGAACCAATTAACTTGTGATGATACAAAAACTGGGTCCCACTTTATTTGAAGTGCATCTTAGGCTTCATAAAGCATTCATATAGGCTTCATAAGCACTACATAAATGGGTCACTAACAATCTATAACCATATATGCTCTATAAAGGATTAATAAATGTGAACAAATAAAATGGATGGTTATGCCACATTATGAATCTTTATAGAGCATGATATACGGTTATAGATGATTTGTGAAGTATTTATGTAGTGCTTATGAAGCCTATATGAAACCTTTATGAAGCTTTCATAAGATGCACTTCAAATGAAGCGGGATCAAAAACGGTATGTTGGTACATAGGAAAAACTTTACAAACCTCAACTATCTGACCATATGATTTAGACTTGATGGATGCAATAAGCTGAGCTCGCTGGGAACTCTGGGAAGAGAATAAAAGAGAAAACATGTTGACCACAGTGCCACCCTCTGGCCAAAGTCATTACTGCAAGACAAGTGTATTGAGGGCAGTGGAGAAAATCTGTGGACACGACACACAAATAATAATCAGTCTTAATTCAACATAGGGGTGAATTTGGAACAAAGAAATCTTCTGATAGTTGTTTATTTTGGTATATTAAAACTCACCTCTTGCTTATTTGAAGTTCCCTCGCCGCTATCTCCATCTACTCTATCTTCCGAACCCTAAACATAATTTAACATAAAGCACACAATCTTAGTATAACGGTAGGGGTATCACACACTTTCTTTCTCTCTCTCTCACACAAACACACACGATGAGCAGATCTCTAACCTGAGCCTTCTGCCAGTTGTAGAATACCACGACAGTTTTGCGTAGCAGTGGCACCAAGTTCTTGCGGATCAGATTGATGGATGGGTCTGACTGGCCTGGCTTGGCTGAAATTGATGCCTTCACCTGCTCATAGTGCTCATGTACGTTCGCCAGCTCCTGTGTTCATCCATAGAATACACACATACACCACAACATCAGAGCCTGTAATACACACAGTAACATGTAGGCCCTAATACAGCAGTGACACTAGTAGTGCCTCTTAAACTACACGTACCCCGGTTTATAATCTCTGACCATTCCAACCAGCTGCTTGTGTGTGTGTGTAGGAATACATGGTCATTCTACTAGCTCACCTTAAGCATATCCATGCTGACCAGATCCTGTGGCCGGGCCGCTCGCTCAAGGAAATCCTCACACACGGTTCTTGAGTTCTTGTTGCTCTTCTTCACATTGAAAATCAGCTGCACAAGGAGAAAGATGTCATGTAGATGGATTCAAATAAAACAACAACAAATGTTCCTCACAGCCTTCTTATAAAACAATGATGTTGAGGCTATAGCACAAATGTTCAAGCATTTGTTAGTATTTTTAACACATCTAACCCTTTACTCATGTGCAATCATTCAACTAGGGATGATTCTGTATTAACTCTACAGACTGGAGATCTTACTGGCGTGGGCATGACAGTGAAGTAGAAGGCTTTTTGTGAGATGAGCTGTCTGATGATGTAGACCACATCAAAGTGCTGGGCACTAACTGCATCCTGCTGGAACTTCCTCACTTCCTCCCAGTCCTTCAGGGCTAGCCTTATCTGTAGACAAGAGAAAAATAACAGCTTATGTTAAAAAGCATGCATTATATGTGAATAATGAATGAACACAAATGCAAGTGTATACAGATAATAATTGAATGTGTTTGTGTATGAATATGTTGTCCAAGACTGACTTTAGAAATTGTATCTCAAACATTGAATGGTAGTTCTGCTATATAGTGGGTGGTGAAATCTGTATTTCAGTGAAACCAGAGTATCTAACCTTTTCCTTTGGTGTGGACAGTTGGCAGTGGTATAGCCCATAGAGCAGGTACAAGGCCCCAACTCTAATCTGAAAGGTGTATGGTGGCAGAAAGTATGTGTACGCTGTAGCCAGGACTTCACGGCTGAACAGCCTCTTTAGATTGTTTTCAATTTTTCCACTGTAAAAGACATAAGACCGACGCAAATATGAAACCATTTACATGACAACGTTACACTCATCGCAACACTCAGGATTGGAACACGTGATGCTAATGAAATTCACTGAGAAGTTGAGACAGACGATAGACTATATTTTACAGGTGGAAGAGCAGTAGATTTTAGTCTAACAAAAAAAAGAGACTCTTACTAGAAAATACTTTGGAACTTCATCTCTTTCCATATCGTCAAAAATAGATCGTATCGCACCGATTCTGTCTGCTGAAATCTACTCAGCAACAGCTCACAGTCTGCTTTAAGTCGGTCTTTGCAGTAATCCATTATCAACAACTTTTCGGCAATGGGTTTGCTGCTTGGTTAAATAAAGCAAGGAAAATTGTACCAACACATTGCAATTAACCAGCTAGTTCGACTCATCAACGACCACAAGCGCATTCCTGATGACGTCATGTGTTTTGCTACAGGGCGGGTGTCAGGACAAAATTGTTTGAGCGCAACCACTAAGCCGTATGAGCACAACGCATTGGAAGATATACTACATGACCAAAAGTATGTGGACACCTGCTAGTTGAACATCTAATTCCAAAATCATGGGCATTCATATGGAATTGGTCCCCCCTTTGCTGCTATAACAGCCTCCACTCTTCTCGGGAAGGCTTTCCACGAGATGTTGTTACATTGCTGCAGGGACTTGCTTCCATTCAGCCACAAGAGCATTAGTGAGGTCGGCACTGATGTTAGGCAATTAGGCCTGGTGTTCGATGGAGTTGAGGTCAGGGCTCTGTGCAGGCCAGTCCAGTTCTTCCACACCAATCTCGACAAACCATTTCTGTATGGACCTCGCTTTGTGCACGGTGGCATTGTCATGCTGAAACAATAAAGGGCCTTCCACAAACTGTTGCCATGAAGTTGCAAGCACAGAACCATCTATAATATCATTGTATGCTGTAGCGTTAAGATTTCCCTTCACTGGAACTAAGGGGCCTAGCCCAAACCATGAAAAACAGCCCTAGACCATTATTCCTCCAACTTTACAGTTGGCACTATGCATTCGGGCAGGTAGCCTTCTCCTGGCATCTGCCAAACCCAGATTCATCCATCGAACTGCCAGATGGTGAAGCGTAATTCATCACTACAGAGAATGCCTTTCCACTGCTCCAGAGTCCAATGGTGGCAAACTTTACACCACTCCAGCCGGCTTGGCATTGCGCATGGTGATCTTAGGCTTGTGTGTGGCTGCTCAGCCATGGAAACCCATTTCATGAAGCACCCGACAAACAGTTATTGTGCTGACGTTGCTTCCAGAGGCAGTTTGGAACTCTGTAGTGAATGCTGCAACCAAGGACAGATGATTCTTCCACTTCACAATAACAGCACTTATAGTTGACCGGGGGAGCTCTAGTGTGTGAAATAGGACAAATGTAAGCACCTAATAAACTATTAACAGTTTTGTTAGTGGGCCTAACAACACTGCTCAAAAAAATAAAGGGAACACTTAAACAACACAATGTAACTCCAGGTCAATCACACTTCTGTGAAATCAAACTGTCCACTTAGGAAGCAACACTGATTGACAATACATTTCACATGCTGTTGTGCAAATGGAATAGACCACAGGTGGAAATTATAGGCAATTAGCAAGACACCCCCAATAAAGGAGTGGTTCTGCAGGTGGTGACCACAGACCACTTCTCAGTTCCTATGCTTCCTGCTGATGTTTTGGTCACTTTTGAATGCTGGCGGTGCTTTCACTCTAGTGTAGCATGAGACGGAGTCTACAACCCACACAAGTGGCTCAAGTAGTGCAGCTCATCCAGGATGGCACATCAATGCGAGCTGTGGCAAGAAGGTTTGCTGTGTCTGTCAGCGTAGTGTCCAGAGCATGGAGCCGCTACCAGGAGACAGGCAAGTACATCAGGAGACGTGGAGGAGGCCGTAGGAGGGCAACAACCCAGCAGCAGGACCGCTACCTCCGCCTTTCGAGCAGAAGGGAGCACTGCCAGAGCCCTGCAAAATGACCTCCAGCAGGCCACAAATGTGCATGTGTCTGCTCAAACGGTCAGAAACAGACTCCACGAGGGTGGTATGAGGGCCCGACGTCCACAGGTGGGGGTTGTGCTTACAGCCCAACACCGTGCAGGACGTATTGGCATTTGCCAGAGAACACCAAAATTGGCAAATTCGTCACTGGCGCCCTGTGCTCTTCACAGATGAAAGCAGGTTCACACTGAGCACGTGACAGACGTGACAGAGTCTGGAGACGCCGTGGAGAATGTTCTGCTGCCTGCAACATCCTCCAGCATGACCGGTTTGGTGGTGTGTCAGTCATGGTGTGGGGTGGCATTTCTTTGGGGGCCGCACAGCCCTCCAGTGCTCGCCAGAGGTAGCCTGACTGCCATTAGGTACCGAGATGAGATCCTCAGACCCCTTGTGAGACCATATGCTCGTGCGGTTGGCCCTGGGTTCCTCCTAATGCAAGACAATGCTAGACCTCATGTGGCTGGAGTGTGTCAGCAGTTCCTGCAAGAGGAAGGCATTGATGCTATGSACTGGCCCGCCCGTTCCCCAGACCTGAATCCAATTGAGCACATCTGGGACATCATGTCTCGCTCCATCCACCAACGCCACGTTGCACCACAGACTGTCCAGGAGTTGGCGGATGCTTTAGTCCAGGTCTGGGAGGAGATCCCTCAGGAGACCATCCGCCACCTCATCAGGAGCATGCCCAGGCGTTGTAGGGAGGTCATACAGGCACATGGAGGCCTCACACACTACTGAGCCTCATTTTGACTTGTTTTAAGGACATTACATCAAAGTTGGATCAGCCTGTAGYGTGGTTTTCCACTTTAATTTTGAGTGTGACTCCAAATCCAGACCTCCATGGGTTGATAAATTTGATTTCCATTGATAATTTGTGTGATTTTGTTGTCAGCACATTCAACTATGTAAAGAAAAAAGTATTTAATAAGAATATTTCATTCATTCAGATCTAGGATGTGTTATTTTAGTGTTCCCTTTATTTTTTTGAGCAGTGTATATATTAATTGCTTGTGTAATACAATAATGACATGACGATATTCCATGTTCACATTAAAGAGTTGAAATATTTAAGAAGAAAAACAACCAAGGCTATGATAATTTTTTGGGAGTAAATTTATGTTAGACAGCAACAGGAAGCATGAAAGAAACCCAAAACTGCAGTATGTGGACCAATACCATAAAAGAGATAACTGAGAAAACAGGTATGCAAGAGTAACACTTGCTACTAATAAATGAGATAATTATACTGGTAAAACATGATCATATGATGGTGCTAAAGAAGTACATGTTACTTCAATCTAAATAAACCATTTGGGTCTGACAACTAAAAATGAATAGATTACATGATCAAACTGAGGGGCAAATCCTCCAATCTTAAAAACAAATGGATTTAGATCTAATTATACCGCTCACATGTATTTATTAGTCATGGCAAGACGTTAAAGCAATCACTGAACGTTCCCCTGGTCTATGCACAGTAACAAACACACACTTACAGTAGTAAAGTAATAAAGTGACAAGTACTGAATGACTACACATTTAATGCATTTGCCTAAAATACTGGTAACCAGTAATGGGGATATAACATTCAAAAATACCTCCTGGACCAAATAGTATTGTTATATACGACTTAAGAATGCAGAGGAAAAAGTAAAATAAAATGGTTGAAATTCCATTAAAACTACTTTTTAAAAGGCTTAATATAGATTGCTGGTAATCTTTTTTCTTTTTAAGAAAATATAAATTGTGCGACTGAAGCTTACAATACACTGCTGGCAGTAGCACCGCCGGTTTTCATGGAGACCTGATACAACAGAGCCATTCATGGAGGTGCCATACGTTTGCTGTCAGACTCCAGAGAAAGAAACAATTAGGTGCCTCTACCTGCAAACACTACAACATCCCCAACACCAACTCTAACGCTGCAGATATCACTTGGTGGATGCAGACAGCAGCCAAACTATAAGATCACTGATACAGAGAGAGACAAATAAAGGGGCAGCGGGTGGGGACAGAGTGAGTGAGGAGAAGTTGTAGTGTCTGGTCTGGTCCAGCAGGGGGCAGGCTAAGCGTTGACTCAGTTGACTTGGTCCAGGGCACTCAGCAGCTCCTCGCCCTGCAGCAGGAGCTGGCGACCTCCCACGGGGGCGTTGACCTCACAGTCATATCGGGTCAGCTGAGGAAGGGTGAAGGGTGAGCCGCTGCCCTCCGATGAGATGCCAAGCAGACGGCTTGCCAGGTCTAAGAGAAACAAGAGAATATATGAGTCATTAGTGTCATTGTTTCATGTAAACGATGTGTAAAACATGCAGAGGCATAATACCAGGCCTTGGCTGTTTTGTGTTCCAGGAGAAACTACCTGTAGGCAGGAGCAGTATGGTCCTGTTGGAGGGAGCATCCGAGTGGCCCAGCTCAGACACTTTGAGCTTTTTACCTGGACCAGGACGGTCCTGGAGCAATCCCCCCTGGGAAAAACAGATTCAAATTAGCACTCAATATGAGCCAAAATGTTTTTGAACACAATATCTCAACTAAAATGAAAAACATTTTACACATAATGAATTGATATAAGAACTTTTAAAACTTTGATCCTACACACTTACTATTCCGACAGCCTGAGACAGAGACATCTTCCTCTTGCGTTGTGCATTCTGGGAGGCCAGTGACCTAAGGGGGATCTCCCCGTCTATCTGAGGCACCCTGGAGCACAAAAAGTCAGTCACACACCATGTCAGCACAGTGTTTTGTTTTGAGGAGAGGCTCAGTTTGAGGGAGTGTGTCTGTTTTATGTGTGTGTGGGGGGCTTACGTCTTGGTGAGTAAGGAAGCAGGGCAAGGGCTATCTGCTGGCTCCGGGGCTGCCAGGGCTGGGGAAGCTGCCAGGCTGCCTGAGGCATTGAAGGGGGAGCCAGGGTAGCTGTGGACCTCCTGGGTGAGGTGCACAGAAGAGCACAGAGAAGAGCTCTCTAGGGGTTGGGCTGGGCCATAAGACAGAGGCTCCTCTGGGGACAGAGTGCGCAGCTGGAAGTCATCATCCATGGGGATGTACGGAGCCAACATCTCCAGGTCCAGGTCCTCCATGGCCTACAGGTGGAAACAAGCACATATCAGATAAGCTCTTCCCTGAATCAAGTTATATCTCTTCCTCATACCAGCTGATTTACATTGACATTTTAGTCATTTAGCAGACGCTCTTATCCAGAGAAACTTATAGTTAGTGCATTCATCTTAAGATAACTAGGTGGGACCACATATCAGTCATAAGTAAGATGTTCCTCAATAAAGTAGCTATCAGCAAAGTCAGCACTAGTAGGGGGGGCGAGAGGCCCAAGAGACCAGAGGTGGCAGAAGACTGCTAGAATCCCAAACAGATATACAATTTGACTAAAACATTATAATTTCAATACATTTGTAGACGATCACGTGTCTCTATCATGCGTGGGAATACTTGGAAACAGATTCCCAAAAATAAAAATAAATTGGAGCTGATTTCCAGGTGTTTTTAAAGTATTTCATGTCCGACAATGAAAATTTGAAAGAATTACATGTATTTTTGCTCAGAAAACTTCAGCCCATGGGCTGCCAGTCGGGGAACCCTGGTGTAGGGTTTCAGCACAGCCTGAAGGTATGGAAGGTATGCTGCTCCGTAGGCAAGTACCATGATCTTGTAGTGGATGCAAGCTTCGACTGGAGGAGCATGGGAGAATCTGGGAAGGTTAAACACCAGCCGGGCTGCAGCATTCTGGATAAGTTGCAGGGGTTTGACCGCACAAGCGGGGAGCCCAGCGAACAGTTGCCCAGACTGGAGATGACAAGTAGCTGGATTTGGACATGCGCCGCTTCTCGTGAGAGGTAGGGTCATCCACAGATGTTATAGAGCATGAACCTGCAGGAGTGAGTCACTGCTTTGATGTTTGCTGAAAACGACAGGGTGTTGTCCAGAGTCACGCCAACGTTCTTGCACTCTCAAAGGGGTACAACATGGAGTTTTCAAACGCGATGGCGAGGTCTTGGCCTTACCCGGGACGAAAAGCAGCTCCGTCTTGCCGAAGTTGAGGTGGTAGGACCACATCCAAGCGGAGATATCTGCCAGACATGCAGAGATGCGTGTCGCCACCTGAGTGTCAGAAGGGGGGGGAAAGAAAAAAAGTAGTTGAAAGTCATCCAAATAGCAACGATAGGAGAGACCATGTGAGGATGACAGAGCAGAGTGGCTTGGTGTATAGAGATGAGGGCCAAGAACCAAGCCCTGGGGGACACCAGTAGTGAGAGTACTTGGTGCAGACACAGATCCTCTCCATGTCAGTGGTAGGAGCGGCCTGCCAGGTAGGATGCAATCCAAGAGTGTGCAGAGCCTGAAACGTCCAGCCCTGAGAGGGTGGGGAGGAGGATCTGATGGTTTACGGTGTCGAAGTCAGAGGATAGATTTAGGAGGATGAGAACAGAGGAGAGAGTCAGCTTTGGCAGTGAGGAGAGACTGACACAGAGAAGAGCCGTCTTGGTTAGGGTCAAGAAGATTGTTCTGAGAGGAAGCGATGGAGTTGGTCAGAGACACCACGCTCTAGTGTTATGGAAATAAAAGAAAGGACACCAGTCCGTAGTTTTTGACGTCAGAAGGGTTGGTTTCTTGAGGAGGGGAGTGACTCTGGCCATTTTGAAGTCAGAGGGGACGCAGTGGTCATGGATGAGTTGATGAGGGAAGTGAGAAGTTCCCAGAGATGCTCTGGGGAAGGCAGGAGGGGCTGGGACGAGCGGGCAGGTTGTCGGGCGGCTGGACCTCATTAGTCACATGACTTCATCTGGAGAGGGGAGAAAGGGGTCAAGGCGTAGGTTAGTTCTGAGTGAGTGGGACCAGTGGACTCAATAGGCTGAGTGAATGAGGAGCGGATGTCGTCAACATTCTTTTCAAAGTGGCTGACAAAGCCATCTGCAGAGAAGGAGGTGGAGGATTAGGGAGGGAGGGAGAAGGGTTAGAGGCAGAAGCTTGAAATTTACAGTCATAGAAAGTGGCTTTAGCAGAAGATACAGAGCAAGAGCAGGTAGAGAGTAGGGAGTGAGAGGATGATAGGTCCTCCGGAAGTTTAGTTTTCCTGCCCGCAGCCCTGTTCTGTAAGCTCGCAAAGAGTCACTCAGTCAGGGAGCAGGTGGGGAGGGCCGAGCCGGACGGGAGGAAAGGAGATAGTGCGAGTCACGGAATGCGGAAATGGAGAAGAGGGTCGAAGAGGCAGAATCAGAAGGGAGAATTATTTAGCAGAAGGGAGATGATAGGATAGAAGAGGAGAGTAGCGAGAAAGAGAGAGAAGATTTTGGCTGCGCATGACCATCTGGGTAGGGGCTGAGTGGTTTGGGTTGGAGGAGAGGGAGACAGAAAATGAAACAAAGTAGTAATCAGAGACCTGGAGGGGGGTTGCAATGTAATTAGTAGGTAAACAGCCTCTAGTTAAGATGAGGTGAAGCGTATTACCTGCCTTGTGATTGGGAGGGGACTGGGAAAACGTGAGGTCAAAAGAGGCAAGGTGGGGAGAGTTGGAAATAAATTAGGGCAGACGTCGAGAGGTTGAAGTCGGTAAGTACAAAGGGAGGTGAGCCATTGTCAGGAAATTAGTTTATTAAGGTGTCGAGCTCATTGAGGAACTCTAAGAGCACCTGGTGGGCAATAGATGACAATGTTAAGCTTGAGCAGACAAGTGAGTGACAGCATGGAATTCAAATGAGGAGATGGACAGGTGAGTAGAGAAATTTAGAAAATCTCCACTTTAGGAGAAATGAGTAGCCCTGTTCCACCACCGCGACAACCAGATGCTTTCGGACTAGGAGAGAAAACGTAGTCAGATGGAGAGCAGCTGGAGTAGCAGTGTTCTCAGGGGTGATCCATGTCTCTGTCAGGGCCAAAAAGTCAAGGGACCGAAGGGCAGCATAAGCTGAGATGAACTCTGTGTTCTTGACCACAGATCGGCATTTCCAATCGCTGCCAGAGACCAGGAATCCACATGGGTTGTGCCCACAGAGTAAACTAAATTAAAAGGGTTGTAGCCAAGGGGTGGGGAATGTCTGTAAAGCCTACAGGGAGTGGCACAAACTGGTATAGAAAACACACAGTTGACAAAGCTACAAAAGAGAAAAATTAGGTCTGAAAATAACTAGGTAAGATACTCAAGTGAGAGTGGTGTGATTCTTGTGTTTCATTCGGGTCTACCATTGTATTGAGATGATGGTGAAGTCCATTATGGTCCGTAAGTGACCATATGCATACGATTGACCAAAGAATTCAAACTCACATTCAAGTCATACACTGAGTGTACAAGACATTAAGAACACCTTCCTAATACTGAGTGGAACCCCCTCCCCCCCTTATAGGCTCAATTCATCAACACAAGGTGTCGAAAGTGTTCCACAGGGATGCTGGCCCATATTGACTCCAATGCTGAGTGTGTAACTCAAACTTGTGAAATGTTTCTGATCATCACACATGGATATTGTAGCAAACTTACAAATAGTGAGGATTTTTTTAAATATCAATACAGCTAGTCTACCCACAATGTCTCACCATAGATAGGTACCGTACCTGTAAGGTGAAAGGAGTCTTTGGCTCTGTGTCGATGGCAAACAGTCTTTCCACCATGTCCAGTTTAAACTCAGCACTGATGTCAGACTCCATTGGGAAACAGAAGTCCAATGGGCTGTCAGGCTGCAGATGACATTACATTGGTTAAAGACTAGTATTTGAGAACAGAAGTATTTTTGACATATAAACTTTCCATTGATTTCCTGATAGGCAGTTTCAAAAGGTGTCTGTCTGGACGTGATATCCCTGCTCACCTCAGTGAAGCTGTGGCTGCCTGGGGTGCTGGAGGAGTCTGGACCAGCCTTGGTGTCCACTGAGGTGCTGGGCACCAGGTGCTGATCACTGGGGGGCAGCAGAGAGAGTGGCAGGGCCAGCTTGTCACTGGTGGAGGGCAGCATCACATCCTTGTAGAGAGGCACCTCCTTCTGCAGGATGTCAGAGTCTGCAGGGACAGGAAAGAGGGGGTCAGAGAGTCTGTTTTGGGACCAGTAAAGTGTGAGTTCTATCACTAATTATCCTGTTCATTTTTCCATTCAAAAGTAACCATCACACAGAGCTTCAGGCAGGGTACTGACCGGGGATGCTGAAGTCCAGGGAGATGATGGTGTCTCCAGCGGCCGGGGCCAGAAGGGTGAGGGCCTCTGGTTCCTCCTTCAGTCTGTCATACAGGCTGGACAGGGGCTGGGCCTCCAACGCCCGGGTGAACAGCTTGATCACATCCAGCTCTGGGCTCTTCTCCTTCAGGAGCACAGGGGACACCTCTGCCTCAGAGCTCTCCTCCTCCTCCAGCTCCTTCTTCACAGGCCTCATATCCTCCGTCTGCTCCAGAGACAGCATCATCTTCTCCTCCTCAATGCCACTGTAGCAAGAGGGAGCCAAAAACAGTTACATATCAATGTATTACTCCCCCTTACAAAGTGAAAATCTGATTGGTTGAGTCAAAACCTAGTGAAGTCAGTCCCCCAGACAGTTTAAACCCCCCCATCAAAATAGCCTATTTAAAACACATTGTGGGGTCCATAACTATACCTGAGCACATAGTTGACACACACAACACACTGGGGCTGGGAGTTCTTGTTGTTGTAGATAACAGTGGCCTGAGTCTCCACCCACACAAAGCCTCCTCTCTTAGCCAGCATGCGGTACTGGCCTGTGCTCACCTGGCCCTTCGCAAACACTGGAGACGAAGAAAGAAGAGGGTGAGAAAAGAACTATGAGAAAAGAGACAGCAAGTAGCTTGAACATTGTATTATGTACTGAAGCCTATTGCCAACATTGGACATTTCCAGCCTGTCTGCTTTCCGGGGGGATATCTTTGCATGGTCATATTTTGGTAGGGGTGCTTACAGTTGTGATGGGTCTTCATGAGGTGGTCTGAGTCCAGGGCGTGGTAGTACTCATACACAGAGCGATTTAACAGGTCCTCTGGATCATAGCCCATCAGCTCTGTGATCCTTGACAACACAGAGATAGGGGACAGGTTAATCCTACTGTTTATTGGACACCAGGTGGCTCTGTGGCACTACATTCAGGAGCTACCTATTATTTTCCTCACATATTTGTGTGCGAATACAAGTCATTTTCCTTTTCAGGGAAAACATTTTTATGCAACATATATTCTTACAGCAATAGCCCTGATATGGAATAAAGATTTGTGCAAGATTCAGTATTATTCTACTACATTATGCTGGTGCTGCAGTCAGTGGAATGGTAGGTCTCAGTCTCACCTCTCGTCACAGTAGGTGAACTTCATGTCCAGTGTGTGGCGGCTGAGGAAAGTCTTGGTGTCCAGCGGCGCCTCGATGTTGGAGGGGTGGGGGATGGGGTCACAGACCAGCACCAGGTAGGGGACGGACGGCTCCTTGTGCCCACCGGGGCTCTGCTCAGCTGGGTCTTCATGGACCCGCACATGGCCTGAGCAGTGGAGAACCTTCCAGGTGGCTGATTTGACATTGACAGTGCGACCCCTGTTGGTGAGGGTACATTTCATCCGCAAGAAGAAGCTGCGTTCTGTGTTTGGTTCCTTTGACTTTTTAGAGGTCCCTGAACAGACAGAGAGAGGTGAGACCGAGGTTAAGAAAAAAAAAATACATTTAGTGTTGGTGTGATGTGCAAAAAGGAATGTAGCAGTTTACCAGTGAAGCAGAGTGAATGCCATGGGAAGACTGTAGCCCACTAATCACTGACCTCAGGGATGGTGGGGGAAATGATAACCGGTTCTGATTTGGTTTTGCTCTGAGCTGCTAAACTTCAGCGCTGCACTATTTGTTACTCTGATATCCCAGAGTGCTGTGTGTAACACAGTTGTTTCAGTAGAAACCTTAGTTTGTGTGTTTTCATAGGGGCGTGTCTCACCTGTTCTGTGTACCAGCATCTCCCTCAGCTCCTCATGGTCACAGGGGTGTGTGTACTCAAACACACTAAGTCCTGTCAGGTCAATCTGCCCATGGACAGAGAGGAAAGACATTTAGAAACATACAACATATTCAAGCAAAGGGAAGAATAGCAAAAAGATCTGCATTCTTTATCGGTCTGTCCTAGTCAGTTGTCTCTGACTAATGGAGCAGAAAACCTACCTGTGCCAGACCCAAGCACTTGTTGACATTCTCAGAGAGATAGATCATGTCCCCGTCCTCAGACAGCACCATGAGGAAGCCCTCTAGAGCCTTCAGACAGGAGCCATTCAGCTGGGAGTCCAGCTCACTCTCCTCCTGCTCCTCCTCATCGTCTAGAGAGAAAAAAGAAGGAGGTAGCAGAAGGGACCGCGTGGTGACCGGGATATATGATTACTAGCCAACGCACATGCTTTTGGGGCAGGGCACTACGACATACACAGAAAGAGTGCACAGAGGGAGGAGGACAAAAGGATCTATATCCTCCTGTCTGCAAGTTCATAGATCTCCCAGAGCTGCCCTGGCTAACAAAGGCTGCTCACCTCTTCACCACCTCTCTCTTTCTTACACCCACCCCTTAACCTCAAAGGTAATTTGGACACTACAAACCTATATATCCTCCCCCTCCTTTCCCTGGGGTACGGACCTGTGCTCAGCAGATTCCTCATGTGCAAGTAACTGATGGCCAGTCTCATGATGGAGGCCTTGTCCAGGTTGGAAGTGACGCTGTGGGGCAGGGGCAGCTCCTGGGCCAGCTCGTAGAACACCTCCGACTCCTTCCCCCTCCTGCATCGCGCCGCATCCCGGGACTTCTCCTTCCTCCGGTCCGAGCTCACCCTGCTGTTGGAGACAGAACAATCAAGGCAAGTCAGAGTCTGGGTCCAGACCAAACACACACACACACACACCACCAGGGCTTGTATTGTTGTTGTGTCTGCCTGCTCTACTCTGTGAGCTGCTCACTCAGCCACTGGCCAGACACAGTGGGGAAGGATGCAGGGTCAGCAACAAGCTCTCAGTCCAGCCATCTCACCACAGCAGGCTCATTTACATACGCTGGCTCAGTCTGACGTCTTATTGGCTGCGAACAAAAGGAAGCGCAGCGATCACCCATGGAGTGATTGGCAAGGAGACAGGGCTTGGTTGTGTGTGATGTGCAGTACTCCCTCCACTCTGCCTGCTTGGTGCACCGCCTATCATCCTAACATTTGCTGCCAACACTCCCATCTCCCACTACTGAGACAGCAAGGAGGGACAGACAGGGCTCTTTTGGGACACATACACTTACAGAGGCAGCTGGTGGGAGGAGCTATAGGAGGACAGGCTCATTGTAAGGGCTGGAATGGAATCAATGGAATGGTAACAAACACAAACACATGAAAACAAAAGTGTTTGACTCCATTCCATTAAAATCATTCCAGCCATTACAATGAGCACTATGCATATAGCGCCTTTCACCAGTCTACTTCGATGATTTTTTTTTTTTTAAAGACAGACTACTGGGCAGATTGCCTCCTAAACGTGTACACTGCATGCAACAACGACCATTGCAGGAACAAAGGAGCCTCTTCTGAAGAGTGAAAAAAAACTAAGAATGCAGGCTAGACCTCGGATTCTCTAAGATCGGTCCCTCAAAGGTCCGAATACAAAGATCAATTCTCTACAAAAATAGGCCAGTGTGATTCTCCATTAAGTGAGGGAATGTTAAAACATGTAGGCTAGTGTAATAGAGCTCAATTACAAGGCAAAATAAATATCCCCTGGAGACAGGCTTCAAACAGTGCATCAAAAATATTCAGACCCCTTACACATTTTATTACACAATAAAAAAAATATCTACACACAATACCCCATAATGGAACGATAACGGCACCGCCCACAACCGCAGGGCTCTCCAGATGGTGGAGTGTTCTGCACAACGCATCACCGGGGGCAAACTACCTGCCCTCCAGGACACCTACAGCACTCGGTCACAGGAAGGGCAAAAAGATAATTAAGGACAACAACCTGCCGAGCCACTGCCTGTTCACCCCGCTACCATCCAGAAGGCGAGGTCAGTACAGGTGCATCAAAGCTGGGACCGAAAGACAGCTTCTATCTCAAGGCCATCAGACTGTTAAACAGCCACCACTAGGATATACAAGCTGCTGCCTACATACAGACTCAATCATTGGCCACTTTAATAAATGGAACACTAGTCACTTTAATAACGCCACTAATAATGTTTACATATGTTTACATATGTTGAGACAAGATTGTGTTGAGGCAGAGATCTGGGGAAGGATATCAAAAAATGTCTGCAACATTGAAGGGCCCCAAGATAACAGTAGCCTCTAGCCTCCATCATTCTTAAATGGAAGACGTTTGGAACCACCAAGACTCTTTCTAAAGCTGGCCGCCCAGCTCAACTGAGCAATCGGGGGAGAAGGGCCATGCTCAAGGTGACATAGAACCTGATGGTCACTCTGACAGAGCTCCAGAGTTCCTCTGTGGAGATGGAAGAACCTTCCAGAAGGACAACCATCTCTGCAGCACTCCACCAATCAGGCAGTAATGGTAGAGTGGCCAGACTGAAGCCATTCCTCAGTAAAAGGCATGACGGCACACTTGGTGTGTGCCAAAAGGCACTTAAAGGACTCTGACCATGAGAAACAAGATTCTCTGGTCTGATGAAGCCAAGATTGAACTCTTAGCCAGAAAGCCAAGCTTCACGTCTGGAGGAAACCTGGCACCATCCCTACAGTGAAGCATGGTGATGGCAGCATCATGCTGTTGGGGTGTTTTTCAGCGGCAGGGACTGGGAAAATAGACAGGATCGAGGGAGAGATGAACAGATCCTTGATGAAAGCCTGCTCCAGAGCGCTCAGCGAAAACTGAAAATAGCTGTGCAGTGACACTCCCCATCCAACTTGACATCTGCAGAGACAAATGGGAGAAACTCCCCAAATACAGGTGTGCCAAGCTCATAGCGTCATTCCCAAGAAGACGAGGCTGTAATCACTGCCAAAGGTGCTTCAACTGAGTAAAGG
The DNA here is from genome assembly GCF_002910315.2 of Salvelinus sp. IW2-2015. Lineage (NCBI taxonomy): Eukaryota > Metazoa > Chordata > Actinopteri > Salmoniformes > Salmonidae > Salvelinus > Salvelinus sp. IW2-2015. Next base: position 15,540,410 of record NC_036849.1, read on the forward strand.
GTCTGAATACATATGTATATGTGAGCTAATTAATACATTTGCAAAAAAGTATAAAAACTTGTTTTTTCTTTGTCATTATGGGGTAGTGTGTAGTGATGAGGTGAAAAAACAATAATTCATTTTAGAATAAGGCTGTAACGTAACAAAATGTGAAAAAGGTCAAGGGTCTGAATACTTTCTGAAGGCACTGTACTTTAGAAAAACTCCAAGGGAATTGAAAGGCTTTATTGATGTTGAAAAAAGGCCTGCTGAAAACAAAGACAAAACATCTTTCAATCCCTTTCAGAGTTTTAATTTTTATCTCGCAAATGTGATCACATACTTTGCTTATTGTCGGTCTTGTGCGGCTGTATAGAGGCATGTTGAGATTATAGACACCAATACAGACCAGGGGATGCTGCTGAGTTGTACTCTTAACCCTACATTAAGAAGCGTAAATCAAACAGTGTGCAGCCTTCCCCACAAAAATAAAGACATCAATATAAAAGCCCTCCGAAACGTGAAACGTAAATCGATCTGTTACGGAGTTACAGTAACATAATTACGTTTTGAGGCTGTCTGTAAATGCATCAGACAATTGAATTGACATTGTTTTTATATAAAAATGCACTATTAGCCTGACCATTTCAGAAACACGTCCCTACTAAACAGTTAATGACAGAAGCTTATCCACCTGTGTGTAGGCCTACATGTTGTCCTACATGAGTAGCCTAGATGAAGACCTGCTTTGTGACCAAAATATTTGGAATTATTCAGGGGTCAACGCTGACCTTTTGTACAAGGAGCATGTGTGCGCCTAAGTTGAAAAAATGTAGGCGCAAACAAAGATATGTAGGAGCAATGAAAAAATGTCAGCTATTAAAGCTAGAATCTTAAACTAAAAGTCTAGGTCACATAGTTAGGCGCATATGCGAAAATAATGGTTGCGCTGTAGAGCCCTGTGCTCAGTGAATATGTCTGCAGGTTTTGCATAATGTGCATGATGAGACAAAGGACATTTGACCAGCAGCATTTTAACAGACATACGAAAAATTTCCCGGACCCATATGCTGATTAGGGATTAGGGAGTCCACCCACAGTGCTCAGAATGACAGAAATCACATTTAGATTATGCTAATTCATATAAAACAGAACATGCAAGTCGAGGAAGCAACGATGTGCGGTCCTTCTTAAATAATTCTGATGCGCAATTTGAAGATGTTAGAAATAAACTGTCCACATTTACTTTTCAAGACGAGTAACGAACGACAAAATCACTAGCCTATGTCAATCTACTATCCCCCATAGTAGAAAAGTTGACCTATTCTAGACTACATAAAAATACAATAAAAAGTTTAAAATGTATGAGTGATGCCACAGAACAGAATGTTTTGCTTAAAATGTTGCTAAACTATGATTTATTCACATTATAAGCGCAGCAATGCACACAGGGCAGTAGGCTACACGTGAATGTTTGTTCTATAATGCAATTAGTAGGAAAACACTTGTCAAAAGAGCACTGCACATGCAAGCAGTTTTACGGGGCAGATGAAAATATCTGTTCAAAATGTAGAAAGAGGTGAGATCTAATATGCAACAAACTAGCATGGGTTACTAATATGACTACGATTGTGCCATTTGGCTACTTACTGGAAAATGAAAGTTAGTTGATAAATAATTGCCTCCATGGATATGGTCTGATTTTGACTAGGCTACTTTGAAGCAAGGTAAGACATGCCTCATAATATGTAAGAAAACATTCAAGTTTCAAACAATTAAGTATATGCCTTCAAAATGCATACTGCCTCCAGCTCATTGCAAAGTGGTGTGACGTGCTGACGAAGCCTGCCTTCCATTGCCTATGCATTGGCTGTTGAGATTTACATTTACATTTAAGTCATTTAGCAGACGCTCTTATCCAGAGCGACTTACAAATTGGTGCATTCACCTTATGATATCCAGTGGAACAACCACTTTACAATAGTGCATCTAACTCTTTTAAGGGGGGGGGTTAGAAGGATTACTTTATCCTATCCTAGGTATTCCTTAAAGAGGTGGGGTTTCAGGTGTCTCCGGAAGGTGGTGATTGACTCCGCTGACCTGGCGTCGTGAGGGAGTTTGTTCCACCATTGGGGTGCCAGAGCAGCGAACAGTTTTGACTGGGCTGAGCGGGAACTGTACTTCCTCAGAGGTAGGGAGGCGAGCAGGCCAGAGGTGATGAACGCAGTGCCCTTGTTTGGGTGTAGGGCCTGATCAGAGCCTGAAGGTACGGAGGTGCCGTTCCCCTCACAGCTCCGTAGGCAAGCACCATGGTTTTGTAGCGGATGCGAGCTTCAACTGGAAGCCAGTGGAGAGAGCGGAGGAGCGGGTGACGTGAGAGAACTTGGGAAAGTTGAACACCAGACGGGCTGCGGCGTTCTGGATGAGTTGTAGGGGTTTAATGGCACAGGCAGGGAGCCCAGCCAACAGCGAGTTGCAGTAATCCAGACGGGAGATGACAAGTGCCTGGATTAGGACCTGCGCCGCTTCCTGCGTGAGGCAGGGTCGTACTCTGCGAATGTTGTAGAGCATGAACCTACAGGAACGGGTCACCGCCTTGATGTTAGTTGAGAACGACAGGGTGTTGTCCAGGATCACGCCAAGGTTCTTAGCACTCTGGGAGGAGGACACAATGGAGTTGTCAACCGTGATGGCGAGATCATGGAACGGGCAGTCCTTCCCCGGGAGAAGAGCAGCTCCGTCTTGCCGAGGTTCAGCTTGAGGTGGTGATCCGTCATCCACACTGATATGTCTGCCAGACATGCAGAGATGCGATTCACCACCTGGTTATCAGAGGGGGGAAAGGAGAAGATTAATTGTGTGTCGTCTGCATCAGCAATGATAGAGAGACCATCGTGCAGATAGATATCCAGAGCCAAGTGACTTGGTGGTATAAGCAAGAATAGAGCAGAGTGAGACAGAGCCGCAGGGGACTCTCGTCGTCTGAGAGCAGTGCAGAGAGACAGATTTCGCCTATCGCCACCAATGGTAGGGCACCCTGTCACGAGAACGCAATCCATAGCGGTGGGCCCGCCTGGCGAGTCCTAGCCTCTGATGAGAGGGGTGAGAGGAGGATCTGAGTGTTCACAGTTATCTGAGAGGCAGCACGATAGTCTAGAAGGACGAGAGCAGCAGAGGAGAGAGTTAGCCTTTAGCAGTGCGCGAGCGGAGCGGCCTCCGTGACAGACAGAGGAAACAGTCCAGCTTGACTCATGACGTGTCTTGAAACCTGACTTGATTTGGATCCAAGAAGGTCATTCTGAGAGGTAGCAGCGTGGCGGGGGAGGGGGGCGTTGTGGGGAGGCGGCGTGGCTGGTGGGGGTGGAGGGGGGTGAGACCCGAAGCCGCAGTCCAGGACTGCAGAGCGTTGGCCAAGGATGGCAGTTCAAGAGGATTTGGAGAGGCCAAAAAGAAAGAAGGGATACTGGTGTGTGACATGGAGGGAGTCGAGTGTAGGTTTTTTAGAAGCGAACTCGTCGACTCTCTTAAAACGCGGAAGCGGACGTAGCACGGTACAGGCTAGAGCTAGTATGAGGAGTTTTGAGTAAAGATGGTGAGAGTCAACAATTGAAAGGCCGGAAATGGCTCGGGAAGACGGAGGCGAAGGGATGGCCACGTGCAGGTTTTGGCGGACCGCCCAGCCCGGCCGTCACAAGACGCGAGATTTCATCTGGAGAGAGAGGGAGAGAAAGAGGTCAAAGCACAGGGTAGGCAGTGTGAGCAGAACCAGCGTGTCGTTTGACTTAGCAAACGAGGATCGGATGTCGTCGACCTTCTTTCAAAATGGTTGACGAAGTCATCAGCAGAGAGGAGGAGGGGGGAGGAGGGGAGGAGGATTCAGGAGGGAGGAGAAGGTGGCAAAGAGCTTCCTAGGGTTAGAGGCAGATGCTTGGAATTTAGAGTGGTAGAAATTGGCTTTAGCAGCAGAGACAGAAGAGAGGGAATGTAGAGAGGAGGAGTGAAAGGATGCCAGGTCCGCAGGGAGGCGAGTTTTCCTCCATTTCCGCTCGGCTGCCCGGAGCCCTGTTCTGTGAGCTCGCAATGAGTCGTCGAGCCACGGAGCAGGAGGGAGGACCGAGCGGCCTGGAGGATAGGGGACATAGAGAGTCAAAGGATGCAGAAAGGGAGGAGAGAGGGTTGAGGAGCAGAATCAGGAGATAGGTTGGAGAAGGTTTGAGCAGAGGGAAGAGATGATAGGATGGAAGAGGAGAGAGTAGCGGGGGAGAGAGAGCGAAGGTTGGGACGGCGCGATACCATCCGAGTAGGGCAGTGTGGGAAGTGTTGGATGAGAGCGAGAGGGAAAAAGGATACAAGGTAGTGGTCGGAGACTTGGAGGGAGTTGCAATGAGATTAGTGGAAGAACAGCATCTAGTAAAGATGAGGTCAAGCGTATTGCCTGCCTTGTGAGTAGGGGGGAAGGTGAGAGGGTGAGGTCAAAAGAGGAGAGGAGTGGAAAGAAGGAGGCAGAGAGGAATGAGTCAAAGGTAGACGTGGGAGGTTAAAGTCACCCAAACTGTGAGAGGTGAGCCATCCTCAGGAAAGGAACTTATCAGGCGTCAAGCTCATTGATGAACTCTCCAAGGGAACCTGGAGGGCGATAAATGATAAGGATGTTAAGCTTGAAAGGGCTGGTAACTGTGACAGCATGGAATTCAAAGGAGGCGATAGACAGATGGGTCAGGGAGAGAAAGAGAGAATGTCCACTTGGAGAGATGAGGATCCCAGTGCCACACCCCGCTGACCAGAAGCTCTCGGGGTGTGCGAGAACACGTGGGCAGACGAGGAGAGAGCAGTAGGAGTAGCAGTGTTATCAGTGGTAATCCATGGTTCCGTCAGTGCCAAGAAGTCGAGGGACTGGAGGGAAGCATAGGCTGAGATGAACTCTGCCTTGTTGGCCGCAGATCGGCAGTTCCAGAGGCTGCCTGAGACCTGGAACTCCACGTGGTCGTGCGCGCTGGGACCACCAGGTTAGAGTAGCAGCGGCCACGCGGTGTGGAAGCGTTTGTATGGTCTGTGCAGAGAGAGAGAACAGGGATAGACAGACACATAGTGACAGGGTACAGAAGAGGCTGCTAATGCAAAGGAGATTGGAATGACAAGTGGACTACACGTCTCGAATGTTCAGAAAGTTAAGCTTACGTTGCAAAAAATCTTATTGACTAAAATGATATGTACTGCTGGCTGGTGAAATAGGCTAGCTAGCAGTGGCTGCGTTGTTGACTTTGTTTGAAAGTGTAGCTGGCTAGGTAACTTTAACTGGCTAGGTAACCTCGACAATTACTCTAGACTACACAATTATCTTGGATACAAAGACGGCTATGTAGCCAGCTAAGATCAAACAAATCAAACTGTTGTACTGTAATGAAATGAAATGTAATACTACCTGTAATACTACCTGTGGAGCAAAGCGGAATGCAACTACTCGCTCCAAACCAAACCGGAAGTGCGTATCGTAGAGGGAGAGGCCATAGAAGTGTTGTTTCTTGTATTATTGTCTTTTGTGTCTTTAGAGGACTGCTTCACCTTAATGTCCCCTTTCCCTTTTATTCTGTCCTTATTTTGTCCCACTTTGTCCCTTCTTTGTCCCTTCTTCTCTTCTGCCAACTAGACACTCCTTGTTAGCTAGCTAGCTTCTTTCAGGAATCCCTAGCAACTGCCTAGCAACAGGTAAACAACTTAGCTAGCTAAGAAAACGGTATAATTTTATGAAAAATTGTTACTTTTTCAAAAGCCTTTCTTCTTTGTTTGCTGCTTGTTTGGTCTCCTATTCAGTTTGCAGTTTTTTCTTTGATTTTTTTTCAATGTACTTTACTCTAAAAAAACATTTAAATTTCAATATTTGTAGGAGCTCATCTTTTCAGCTGCTGCTGCTTAATTTGGAACTCCGGAACACATGCTATGACATGCTATGACGGAATGAGATGCTATGACAGTAGCTCTCACACTCCCTGACAGAGTTTCCACTCAAAGGCTCTGTGTCGGTATGCTGCACGATGTGATAAGATACACAACGAATATACTGTATACACGAACCAATTTCATTCCACTTAGTTAAGCTAATTAACCTATAGACCGATAAGCATGACCAGTCAAATGTATTTCCCCTCGACTGATATTTCCATCAATGAATAAGCTAAAAAGCATTATTTCACAATGCCATTTTTTCCTTCTCCCGGACAATTGGTAGGCGCCAATTTAATAAAAATAAAAATAAATTAATAAAATCCGACAAAAGCTGGCTATTACAGGCTAATGGAAACCCTGGATGAGACTAACCCATCATTCCCTCAGCCTGAAGTCAAACAGACAGGCTGGCAGTCAGTCAGTCTGTTCCTCAAGCTGACTGTGCAGGTCAGGAGCTCAGTCAGCAGAGGCCAAATATTTATACCAGGGATAAAATCAACCAGATTCAGCTGCTGGCCAATTTTTTTGTTGAGCGGATGGTCGGGTGGCCGGAACATAATTACAAATAATTAGTGGACTGCACATTGACCACAAGATGCTCAAACGGTTGAAATTGTTTTAGTCAAACATTATAACTCTTGCCTACATTTGTATATGATCAAGTGTCCCTCGTGTAAGAATACTTGGGAACATATTTCTTAAATTAAAATGATTTGGGGCTGATTTCCTGGTGTTTTTACATTTCTAACAATTCAAAAGTATATATTATTTTTTTGCTCAGAAAGCTTGGGGGGACAAATAAAACCAACCATGGGCCCAATTCTTCCCGCAGGCCGCCAGTTGGGGAACCCGGATTTACGCTCTCCTATGTCAGCTCTGCCAGACTACATCAGGACCTGACTGTCTGCCTCTCTGGGGTCTGAGTTTGAAAGCTGATCCTGTGTGTTACGCAACCAGTTCTGCATAGCATAAACACACTTCTCACCCTCCGGCCCCTGTTACAGAGTCCTGGCCTCTGGCCATAGCCCAGAGCAATATCTTCCAACTAACCAACCACTGCTGCTAAGAGGCAGATCAACATAAAAAACATCTATCGAGCATCTAGGTCTCCACCTGTGGAAATCAGCCACATGAAAATCTAACCTAGCATTTAGAAAAATATCTCTGTGCTTAGTATTTGTAAGGATTCTATTCAGATTTGACTGACAACTTTGGATTATGCAGAGACATGAATTCTCTGGACAACTATTTGAAAAGGTGCTGGTTTAGGTTGGAGGTCAAATTCTACAAAGTGAACTCTGTGCAGTACAAACAAAGGCTAGTACAGCATACAGGAATCTTCTGCTGCAGTTTTAATTGTGCATTGCCCCATCCACAGTACAGTTGGGAGGCTGTTTTTTCCTTTCGCTAAAAGCAGGGAAAGCACTGCATTGATCCTCATCCTTCATCAGAATCACAAGTATGGGCTGAAAACAAAGGCTAAGAGAGGCCACCATTACAAAACATCCCTATGCACATACATGCCTAACAGTGTCCTACATGCCATTTTGGCTCGCAGATATAGCACAGGCCTAACCAGCACATCTGTTGTATAATGTTAGTCTTAATTGCCCTGTTATATAATAATAACAAATATATTATATAACACTTGAGGATAAAGCTCAGTCATGCAAACAGGTGGACATGGGTCAAAAGACAAGTCTCACATTCAGTGCTATAGAAAGGCATTATCAATTTTATTGTAACCCCATTCCCTGACTGAATTAATAAAATGGACTGACCTGCTTTTACTTGGAACTGTTTGGGGTGATCTGTCACTAGCGTCCAGTGTGAAGGAAAACATAGCCTCGTCTGTTGTGTTACGTAACCTCTTTCAGGCTGTAAAGTGCCCCAGTGGACAGTAGAGCACTGTGCAAAACAAACGTTACAAGCTGTTCTAACCTCTTTTCAATTGACCAGTGATAAATTACTCATTTCTGATTCCTCCAAATTGTATTACAGCCTGCATGTATCTCACAAAACCAAATTGCTCAATCTCAGACACAATCGCTCCAGGCTATGGGTTGAGGCTCTTGTGTAAAATTGTAATGGCGTAATGGCCTTTCTCTTCATTTGGCCAATGTACACAGAAAGTGCCAATTAAATTCACCCAGTGAATTGTCACACACACTTCGTGCCAGGAACTCCCATTGACGTCAGGCTCTCAGTGATTAAGAAATTAGATGGAAATAAGATCACAACAACCTGTGTAGACTGCCACACACAAAATCAATGTACCATAACCTTGCTATGGTTTTGCTTTCCGTTTATATAAAACCTGTGGGCAAAGCAGTGTTGTGAAAGTAGAGCGCAAAATAGGATGTTCCTGAATTCATTTTAGCAGTTCTAAGTAAAATAAGAACTAAATTGTATATAAAAAGGTAACAAGTTTAGCCCCCTGTACGAGTCAAACCTCACAACATACCTAAATATATTCCCTACATGTCTAAATTCTGCCCACCTACACCCAGAGAATGTTATACTCAACACTAACAAAACCATTTTCCAGCCTACCTCGGTTCACTCTAAGTTGGCCAATGGCAACTAAACCACTGAAATTATAGATGGGCCAAAGAACAGCTTTGAATTTGGAATATTTTAAAGAAAAATCACTAACAGCAGTATCTTCCAATAGATTAACCTCTTTACAATGACAAATTGTTCATATTATTTCAGACAAGATAACAGAGTTGACATATCAAATATTATTAGTCACATGCTTACTTACGAGCCCCTAACCAACAATGCAGTTTAAAAAAAATATAAGAATAGGAAATAAAAGTAACAAAAGAATAACAATAGCGAGACTATACACGGGGGGGGGGGGCACCGGTTAGTTGAGGTAATATGTACATGTAGGTAGAGTTATTAAAGTGACTATGGATAGATGATAGAGTAGCAGCAGGGTAAAAGAGGGGGCAATGCAAATAGTCTGGGTAGCCATTTGATTGTATGTTCAGGAGTCTTATGGCTTGGGGGTAGAAGCTGTTTAGAAGCCTCTTGGACCTAGAGACTTGGCGCTCTGGTACCGCATACTATGCAGTTGCAGAGAGAACAGTCTATGACTAGGGTGGCTGGAGTCTGACAAATTTTAGGGTTTTCCTCTGACACCGCCTGCTATAGAGGTCCTGGATGGCAGGAAGCATGGCCCCAGTGATGTACTGGTCCGTTCACACTACCCTTTGTAGTGCCTTGCGGTCGGAGGCCGAGCAGTTACCATACCAGGCAGTGATGCAACCAGTCAGGATGCTCTCGATTGTGCAGCTGCAGAACCTTTTGAGGATCTGAGGACGCATGGCAAATCTTTTCAGTCTCCTGAGGGGGAATAGGTTTTGTTGTGCCCTCTTCACGACTGTCTTGGTGTGCTTGGACCACGTTAGTTTGTTGGTGAATTGGACACCAAGAAACTTGAAGCTCTCAACCTCCTCCTCTACAGCCCCGTCGATGAGAATGGGGGCGTGCGCCGTCCTCCTTTTCCTGTAGTCCACAATCATCTCCTTTGTCCAGACCACATTGAGGGAGAGGTTGTTGTCCCTGCACCACACGGCCAGGTCTCTGACCTCCTCCCTATAGGCTGTCTCGTTGTTGATCAGGCCTACCACTGTTGTGTCATCAGCAAATTTAATGACGGTGTTGGAGTTGTGCCTGGCCGTGCAGTCATGAGTGAACAGGGAGTACAGGAGAGGACTGAGCACGCATCCGAGGGGCTCCCGTGTTGAGGATCAGCGTGGCAGATGTGTTGTTACCTACCCTTACCACCTGGGGGCAGCCCGTCAGGAAGTCTAGGATCCAGTTGCAGAGGGAGCTGTTTAGTCCTAGGATCCTTAGCTTAGTGATGAGCTTTGAGGGCACTATGGTGTTGAAAGCTGAGCTGTAGTCAATGATTAGCATTCTCACGTAGGTGATCATTTTGTCCAGATGGAATCAAATCAAGTTTATTTTATATAGCCCTTCGTACATCAGCTAATATCGAAGTGCTGTTTAATTTTTGATTGTTAGCAGGAATCAGGAGGATAGAATTATGGTCAGATTTGCCAAATGAAGGTCGAGGGAGAGCTTTGTATGCGTCTCTGTGTGTGGAGTATAGGTGTTCCAGAGTTATTTTTCCTCTGGTTGCACATTTAGCGGGCTGAGAGAAATTTGGTAAAACTAATTTAAGTTTCCCTGCATTAAAGTCCCCGGCTACTAGGAGCTCCACCTCTAGCTGAGCATTTTCTTGTTTCCTTATGGAGGAATTCAGCTCATTCAATGCTGTCTTAGTGCCAGCCTCTGACTGTGGAGGTATGTTAACAGCTACGAAGAATACAGATGAAAACTTTCTCGGTAGGTAGTGTGGTCTACAGCTTATCATGAGGCTATCAATAGCTCGAGACTTCCTTAGATATCGTGCACCAGCTGTTATTTACAAAAATACATAGTCTGCCGCCCCATGTCTTACCAGACGCCGCTGTTCTATCCTGCCGGTATATCGCATAACCAGCCAGCCGTATGTTGATTTTGTTGTCGTTCAGCCACGACTCCGTGAAGCATAAGATGTTACAGTTTTTAATGTCCCGTTGGTAGTTTAATCTTCCGCGTAACTTGTAGATTTTATTCTCCAAGGATTGCACGTTTGCTAGCAGAATGGAGGGAAGTGGGTGTTTATTCGATCGCCTACGAATTCTCTGAAGACAGCCCGCCCTCTGGCCCCTTGCTCTGCCTTCTCTTCACGCAAATGACGGGGATCTGGGCCTGTTCCCAGGAGAGGAGTATACGATTCACGTCGGGCTCGTCAGACTTGTTAAAGGAAAAAAAGGATTCTGACAGTCAGTGGTGAGTAATAGCAGTTCTGATGCCCAGAAGATCTTTTCAGTCATAAGAGATGGTAGCAGCAACATCATGTACAAAGTAAGTAAAAAAAAAAAATTACAAACACAAAAGAAACTAACAAAAAAAACTATTGGTTAGGAATACGTAAAACGTCAGCCTTGTTCTCCGGCGCCATCTTGTCATTGTAGGACTTGTCAAAACTAATGTAGGACTACATCAAATTACACTGAACAAACATAGAAACGCAACATGTAATGCTTTGGTCCCATGTTTCATGAGCTGAAATAAACCCCAGAAATGTTCCATACTCACAAAAAGCTTATTCCTCTCAACTGTTGTGCACAAATTTGTTTACATCCCTATTGGTGAGCATTCCTCCATTGCAAATATAATTCATCCACCTGACAGGTGTGGCATATCAACATTCCTGTGTATACCTTGGTCAAACATGTCACATTTGTCTTCTCAGGACCAAGAAGGTCAAGGTAGCCAACAAGGTAAGGGCTCGATTCAATCCGTATCGCTGAAGTTCAGCGCTACAGTGCGACAGAAATTTAAAGGCAATGTTCCCGCGTTGAGACTGCATTCACTGTAAACGCTGCATACACTACATGGCAAAAAGTACTCACACCCCATTCCAAAATCACGAGTTGGTCCCTCCCTTTGCTGCTATAACAGCCTCCACTTTTCTCAGAAGGCTTTACACAAGATGTTGTTACACTGCTGCAGGGACTTGCTTCCATTCAGCCACAACAGCATTAGTGAGGTCGGGCACTGCTGTTGGGCGATAAGGCCTGGCTCGCAGTCTGCGTTCCAATTCATCCCAAACGTGTTCGATGGCGTTGAGGTCAGGGCTCTGTGCAGGCCAGTCTAGTTCTTCCACACCGATCTCAAAAAAATATTTCTGTATGGACCTCGCTTTGTGCACGGGGACATTGTCATGCTGAAACAGGAAAGGGCCTTCACTAAACTGTTGCCACGAAGTTGGAAGCACAGAATCGTCTAGAATGTTATTGTATGCTGTAGCGTTACGTTTTCCCCTCATTGGAACTAAGGGGCCTAGCCCGAACCACAAAAAATATCCCCAGACCATTGTTGCTCCATCAAACTTTAGAGTTGGCACTAAGCATTGGGGCAGGTAGCATTCTCCTGGCATCCGTCAAACCCAGATTGGTCCGTCGGACTGCCAGACGGTGCGTGATTCATCACTCCATAGAACGCGTTTCCACAGCTCCAGAGTACACCACTCCAGCATACACTTGGCATTGCGAATGGTGATCTTAGGCTTGTGTGCGTGCGGCTGCTCGGCCATGGAAACCCATTTCATGAAGCTCCCGACAAACAGTTATTGTGCTGACGTTGCCTCCAGAGGCAGTTTGGAACTCGGTAGTGAGTGTTGCAACCGAGGACAGACAATTTTTATGCGCTCTGCGGTCCCATTTTGTGAGCTTGTGTAGCCTACGACCTTGCAGCTGAGCCGTTGTTGCTCCTAGACGTTTCCACTTCACAATAACAGCACATACTGTTTAACAGGGCAGCTCTAGCAGGGCAGAAATTTGACGAACTGACTTGTGGAAAGGTGGATTACTATGATAGTATGCCACGTTGAAAGACTTCTGTACAGGCCATTCTACTGACAATGTTTGTCTATGGAGATTGCATGGCTGTGTGCTCGATTTTATACACCTATAGCCGAATCCATTAATTTGAAGGAGTGTCCACATATACTACATGGACAAAAGTGTCACCTCAAACAAAAATGACCTTGACGTTTTAATCGCGCCATAACTCTGAGCTTCAGCGATACAGATTGAATCACATACCCATATCGTGCGACCTCTTGGCTGTAAACTGTCACTTACGGGAGAGAAGAACCTAGCAAGTTAACGTTTGCTTATTAAAACATAATGAAGCTTAGTTAGCTATCAGACAGCTAACAAGCTAGCTGGTAGTTACTAGCTAACTAACGTTAAGTGTATACATATATATTTTAAGTATAGTTGTCTATCTAGCTAGTTGGCTAGGCTAGCTTTAACTTATTATCTATATAGTTAGCTACTGTAGTAACGTTAGCTACGCAAACGCATCAAAACCTAACGTTAAAAAAAATCAAACAGAAGCTAGCTATCTATTTATTTAAGTTAAAAAAAAAACATTGGCTTGCTAGTAAACTAGAGGTTAACGTACCTTTTCTTTTCGGGGACAACTCCTGTGTCCATTTCAGGACGAGGACAACTGACTTTCTGAGCACAAACTCGAACAATCAGTAGCTACTGTACTGTGACGTTAGCTAACCTTAGCTATCAAACTGTGTTTGTCGGGCCCGTACGGAAATGAGCGAAAAAAATCCACGTAAATATTAAAACAATTAAATCCGTAAATTGTGTTTTCCTTAAGTGTTGTTGATCAATGCAGTTCGGAGAGGTCAAGCCTCCATCGCGGAAAGTCAAAACATGAGTGCAGAAGAATGTGTTTTAATTCCTTCGAAATGGCATGAGGTGCCACGCTGGAGAGGTTGCTTGGAACAATGTTGTAGCTAGTTAGCATAGCAGCTAGCTGATCAGCTGCTTATCCCCTCCCACTTCTTCGTTGCCTTTTCGGGAGCGCGCGCTAATGCCACCTGTCCCTGCTATCCGGGATCCTTGGGACGTCCCGATCAAATTGAAGTTGACATGTAAAAATGGGTAGGGGTAAGGGTTTAGAGTGAACCTGTACCTGTGCTTGTGGAGACAATGAATATGAGATATTTGAAGCCCATGATCCTTCAATTCAAAGTCCCATTAGTCTAGCTCTGCAAACATTATGTAAAAATATGTTCAGTACTAGCCTATACATATAGAATCGCATACACAGATTTCAGATGTTATCGCAGCGAAATTCTTATGTTTCTATCTCCAATAGTGCAGTGATTTCTAGTAATACAATAACAATAAACACATGATTCAAACGTAAAAAATAAAATAACAAGACATTAAGACAGAGCGAGCAATATCAGAATGAGCAATGTCAGAGTCCGGGGTAGAAATATATATAAATGGTGTGTATATTAATAGAACAGGTGTGTAGCCTACAGCAGTATGTATATTGGATATCTACCTGGACTATTGCATTGACGCTTTATTACACTGACTCTGTTACACCGACTCTGCACTTTCACTGGACTCTACCCACACACTCACACATACAGTGCATTCAGAAAGTATTCAGATACAGCCTTATTCTAAAATGGATTAAATAGTTTCCCCTCATCAATCTACACACAATATCCCACAATGACGACGTGAAAACAGTTTTTTTTAAATGTCTGCACATTTATAAAAAATAAAAAAACAGAAATAATGTATTTATTTAAGTATTCATACCCTTTGCTATGAGACTCGAAATTGAGCTCAGCTGCATCCTGTTTCCATTGATCATCCTTGAGATGTTTCTACAACATGATTGAAGTCCACCTGTGGTAAATTCAATTGGATTGGACATGATTTGGAAAGGCAATCGGGGGAGAAGTGCCTTGGTCAGGGAGGTGACCAAGAACCCTATGGTCACTCTGACAGAGCTCCAGAGTTCCTCTGTGGAGATGGGAGAACCTTCCAAAAGGACCACCATCTCTGCAGCACTCCATCAACCAGGCCTTTATGGTAGAGTGGCCAGACGGAAGCCACTCAGTAAAAGGCACATGACAGCCCGCTTGGACAGCCCGTTTGCCAAAAGGCACCTAAAGGACTCTCAAACCATGAGAAACAAAATTCTGTGGTCTGATGAAACCAAGATTGAACTCTTTGGCCATCATGCAGGATGTTTTTCAACGGCAGGGACTGGGAGACTAGTCAGGATCAAGGGAAAGATGAACAGAGAAAAGTACATAGAGATCCTTGATGAAAACCTGCTCCAGTGCACTCAGGACCTCAGACTGGGGCGAAGGTTCACCTTCCAACAGAACAACGACCCTAAGCAGACAGCCAAGACAACGCAGGAACGGCTTTGGGACAAGTCTCTGAATGTCCTTGAGTGGCCCAGCCAGATCCCAGACTTGAACCCAATTGAACATCTCTGGAGAGACCTGAAAATAGCTGTGCAGCTATGCTCCCCATCCAACCTGACAGAGCTTGAGAGGATCTGCAGAGAAGAATGTAATTGCTGCCAAAGGTGCTTCAACAAAGTACTGAGTAAAGGGTCTGAATACTTATGTAAATGTGATATTTCAGTTTAACTTTTTAATACATTTGCAAAATTGTCTAAACCTATTTTTGCTTTGTCATTATGGGGTATTGTGTGTAGATTGATGAGGGGGGGGGGGGGAATAATTGAATACAATTTAGAATAAGGCTGTAACTTAAGAAAATGTGGAAAAAGTCAAGGGGTACTTTCCGAATGCACTGTACTTACACTGACACTCCAACACACACACACACACACACACACACACCACTTTCACACTCCACATACTATCCTGATTGCCTAGTCACTTTTACACCTACCTACATGTACATATTACCTTAACTACAATACATCGTACCCATGCACATTGACTCGGTATCGGTACTCCTTGTATATAGCCTCAATATTAGTTATTGTGTTATTTGCAAATGTTCTTACTTTTTAACTCTGCATCATTGGGAAAGGGCTTTTACGAAATGTAGACAGTGAAGTCTACAGTTGTATTCAAAGCACGTGACAAATAACATCAGAGAAACTTTAAGCTTTTGACCCTCTCCACTGTGGCCCTGTCAATGTGGATGGGGGAGTGCTCTCTCTGCTGTCTCCTGTAGTCCACGATCAGCTCCTTCGTTTTGTTGACGGTGAGGGAGAGGTTTTTTTCCTGGCACCACTTCGCCAGGACTCTCACCTCCTTGTAGGCAAGTGCCAAACTCATTCCACGAGGGCAGAGTGTCTGCGGGTTTTCACTCCTCCCTTGTAATTGATTGATGAATTCACCTGGTTGTCTAGGTCTTAATTGAAAGGAAAAAACTAAAACCTGTCAACGCTAGGCCCCCCCTGGAATGAGTTTTGACACCCCTGCAGTAGGCTGTCAGTGCTCACCTGCTGGGGGGGGAAAGGGTGGGGGGCCTGCCTGCAAAGCTGCAGATGTGTTTCCTGGAATACGTTGGCTCAACTGGGTGACACAAGACCAGAATGACAGGCAAGTCTGCTAGCAAGAGACATTCAGCAAAATTGACGCTCAAACATTGTCAGTGGCTCCAAACATAAACATAGTCCTGTTTCAACCAAGTCATTTTCTGTGTGGGGTAGATGCCAAATCGAGGCCTGTGACATAATGCTTTTAGACAGTTTGAATAGTCCCCTCCAGGTCATCAATCAGCCAGGACAGAGGAGGTAAACTGAGATCCAATCAGCCACTGCAGAGTCACTGCCAGTAGCAACCAGAACTGGTGTATAATGGCAGTTTGGACAGTATGTCTATCCACCCATAACAGGCCTCAGGAAAAGCTGCCAGACAGAGGCATAGGGAGGTAAACAAATAGAGGCAAAGATGCAAGTGGTTTAGCTCAATGCCCACACCAGTACTCACATTGCACAGGGGTTCAATCTTTGGCAAGGACTGAATAAAGCAGATGAGTAGGCTGCACTGGTGACTCCAGAGGTCAATGTATTTGTGTTTAATGTATTTAACCTTGAGCTAAATTGATGCTCCAGTAAATAATAGAATAAAGAAGATAGAGGTGGGATTATGTGAGTTTAGTGCTTGCAGGGTTTTACTGAAATATTATGGGATAGAACGTTTCATTCATCCAAATCTTTCTGCAACTTTACATTTAGAGCCGTGCAAGGCATTCTTTTCCAACTAAGGCCTATGTGTCTTTGTAGCACAGGCTAGTGGAACAACAATGTACAAAATGTTCATTGTACCATCTTTTCCATTACTTCTCACTGGGCACAGACGTGATTTCAACCTAGTTTTGATTTACATTTGGTTAGTTGTCAACTAACAAATTAAACCTGAAATCAACAAAAATCTCAGCCTATGCCTCCCTCCAGTCCCTCGACTTCTTGGCACTGACGGAAACATGGATCACCACAGATAACACTGCTACTCCTACTGCTCTCTCTTCGTCCGCSCACGTGTTCTCGCACACCCCGAGASCTTCTGGTCAGCGGGGTGGTGGCACCGGGATCCTCATCTCTCCCAAGTGGTCATTCTCTCTTTCTCCCCTTACCCATCTGTCTATCGCCTCCTTTGAATTCCATGCTGTCACAGTTACCAGCCCTTTCAAGCTTAACATCCTTATCATTTATCGCCCTCCAGTTACCTCGGAGAGTTCATCAATGAGCTTGATGCCTTGATAAGCTCCTTTCCTGAGGACGGCTCACCTCTCACAGTTCTGGGCGACTTTAACTCCCACGTCTACCTTTGACTCATTCCTCTCTGCCTCCTTCTTTCCACTCCTCTCCTCTTTTGACCTCACCTCTCACCTTCCCCCCCTACTCACAAGGCAGGCAATACGCTCGACCTCATCTTTACTAGATGCTGTTCTTCCACTAACCTCATTGCAACTCCCCTCCAAGTCTCCGACCACTACCTTGTATCCTTTTCCCTCTCGCTCTCAATCCAACACTTCCACACTGCCCTACTCGGGATGGTATCGCGCCGTCCCAACCTTCGCTCTCTCTCCCCCCTACTCTCTCCTCTTTCCATCCTATCATCTCTTCCCTCTGCTCAACTTCTCAACCTACTCCTGATTCTGCCTCCTCAACCCTCCTTCCCCCCTTTCTGCATCCTTTGACTCTCTATCTCTCTATCTCTCAGCCGGCTCGGTCCTCCCCTCCCGCTCCGTGGCTCGACGACTCATTGCGAGCTCACAGAACAGGGCCCCGGGCAGCCGAGCGGGAAATGGAGGAAAACTTCTCCTCTCTGGCATCCTTTCACTCCCTCCTCTCTACTTCTCCTCTTCTGTCTCTGCTGCTAAAGCCACTTTCTACCACTCTAAATTCAGCAATCTGCCTCTAACCCTAGGAAGCTCTTTGCCACCTTCTCCTCCTCCTGAATCTCCTCCCCCTCCCCCCCCCTCCTCCTCTCTGCAATGACTTCGTCAACCATTTGAAAAGAAGTCGACGACATCCGATCCTCGTTTGCTAAGTCAAACGACACCGCTGGTTCTGCTCACACTGCCCTACCCTGTGCTCTGACCTCTTCTCCCCTCTCTCTCCAGATGAATCTCGCATCTTGTGACGGCCGGCCGCCAACACCTGCCCGCTTGACCCTCCCCTCCTCTCTTCTCCAGACCATTTCCGGAGACCTTCTCCTTACTCACCTCGCTCATCAACTCATCCCTGACCGCTGCTACGTCCTTCCGTCTTCAAGAGAGCGAGAGTTGCACCCTTCTGAAAAAACCTACACTCGATCCCTCCGATGTCAACAACTACAGACCAGTATCCCTTCTTTCTTTTCTCTCCAAAACTCTTGAACGTGCCGTCCTTGGCCAGCTCTCCCGCTATCTCTCTCAGAATGACCTTCTTGATCCAAATCAGTCAGGTTTCAAGACTAGTCATTCAATGAGACTGCTCTTCTCTGTATCACGGAGGCGCTCCGCACTGCTAAGCTAACTCTCTCTCCTCTCTCTCATCCTTCTAGACCTATCGGCTGCTTCGATACTGTGAACCATCAGATCCTCCTCTCCACCCTCTCCGAGTTGGCATCTCCGGCGCGGCCCACGCTTGGATTGCGTCCTACCTGACAGGTCGCTCCTACCAGGTGGCGTGGCGGAGAATCTTCTCCTCACCACGTGCTCTCACCACTGGTGCCCCCAGGGCTCTGTTCTAGGCCCTCTCCTATTCTCGCTATACACCAAGTCACTTGGCTCTGTCATAACCTCACATGGTCTCTCCTATCTTGCTTGCAGACGACACACAACTAATCTTCTCCTTTCCCCTTCTGATGACCAGGGGGCGAATCGCATCTCTGCATGTCTGGCAGACATATCAGTGTGGATGACGGATCACCACCTCAAGCTGACCTCGGCAAGACGGAGCTGCTCTTCCTCCCGGAAGGACTGCCCGTTCCATGATCTCGCCATCACGGTTGACAACTCCATTGTGTCCTCCTCCCAGAGCGCTAAGAACCTTGGCGTGATCCTGGACAACACCCTGTCGTTCTCAACTAACATCAAGGCGGTGGCCCGTTCCTGTAGGTTCATGCTCTACAACATCCGCAGAGTACGACCCTGCCTCACGCAGGAAGCGGCGCAGGTCCTAATCCAGGCACTTGTCATCTCCCGTCTGGATTACTGCAACTCGCTGTTGGCTGGGCTCCCTGCCTGTGCCATTAAACCCCTACAACTCATCCAGAACGCCGCAGCCCGTCTGGTGTTCAACCTTCCCAAGTTCTCTCACGTCACCCCGCTCTCTCGCTCTCTCCACTGGCTTTCAGTTGAAGCTCGCATCCGCTACAAGACCATGGTGCTTGCCTACGGAGCTGTGAGGGGAACGGCACCTCAGTACCTCCAGGCTCTGATCAGGCCCTAACACCAAACAAGGGCACTGCGTTCATCCACCTCTGGCCTGCTCGCCTCCCTACCACTGAGGAAGTACAGTTCCGCTCAGCCCAGTCAAAACTGTTCGCTGCTCTGGCCCCCAATGGTGGAACAAACTCCCTCACGACGCCAGGACAGCGGAGTCAATCACCACCTTCGGAGACACCTGAAACCCCACCTCTTTAAGGAATACCTAGGATAGGATAAAGTAATCCTTCTCACCCCCCCCCCCCCTTAAAAGATTTAGATGCACTATTGTAAAGTGGCTGTTCCACTGGATGTCATAAGGTGAATGCACCAATTTGTAAGTCGTTCTGGATAAGAGCGTCTTCTAAATGACTTAAATGTAATGTAAATGTAAAAATGATCACGTCATTGGAATTAGTTTTTTACACTAATACACTTTTCCCTTAAGTTCATGACTTTTGCAAATCCAATCAGTTTCCCACATTGATTCAACAACATCACATATACTTTTATGTGGAAAGAACCTTGATTCTAACAGTTTTTGCCAAGTGGGTTGTGCTCTGTTTAGGGGAGGGACATTGTCTGGCATTGTTTTCAGACAATGCTATTTTTTTATACTTACTGTAATAATTTCTTCCAGCACAACACCCACAGGAAAGATCAGTGACTCTAGTAAGGAGTCTGAAGACTTTCTCAGTGCTAAAATGGGAGGAAGTTCCCATACTATCTGAACATATTAGTGCACATCTCAGGGTCAAGAACATCCAGATCTGAGCAGGTTCAACACAGGGCAGCACATTATTTCTACTGACTAATGTCATTTCCTTCAAGGACAGAGAAGTGTTGTTTTCAAACCCATCTTCCATCTCCTGGACCAGTTGCTTATTAGCACAATGCTTGGCCAACATCGGAGTCTCTTTCAACGAACAGAAACCTCACCTTCCTGTAGCTATCAGATGCGACATTCGTGACACTCTGTGGTTTCCTGTTTATCGTCTGTGACGACAGTAAGAATGTAAGATATTCAGTACATGATGACTCAAACAGATGGATGTCTGTTATGGGTAGGGTTGCATTTTCGTTCTCCCTCTCTCAGGAGATCCATGAAGCAACATAGACAGTATAATCGGATGAATTCGCCGATATATTTGAATAGGTCATGTATAGTGTTAGCTCTAGGCAGGTGGTATTCACACCCTTTAACTTTTTCCACATTTTGTTTTGTTACAGCCTGAATTTAAAGTTGATCAAATTTAGATTGTTTTGTGACTGGACTACACACAACACCCCATAATGTCAAAGTAGAATTATGTTTTTCAATTTAAAAAAACAAACAATTTAATTACACATGAAAAGCTGAACTTTCTTGAGTCAATAAGTATTCAACCCCTTTGTTATGGTAGCCTAAAAAAGTTCAGGAATAAAATTTGCTTAACAAGTCACATAATAAGTTGCATGGACTCACTCTGTATGCAATAATAGTGTTTAACATGAATTTTGAATGCCAACCTCATCTCTGTACCCCACACACAGATAATTGATTAAAAGGTCCCTCAGTTGAGCAGTGAATTTCAAACACAAAATGCCTCGCAAAGAAGAGTCCTTATTGGTAGATGGGTAAAAATAAAAAAGCAGACATTGAATATCCCTTTCAGCATGGTGTAGTTATTAATTACACTTTGGATGGTGTATCAATACACCCAGTCACTACAAAGATACAGGCGTCATTCCTAACTCAGTGGCCGAAGCGGAAGGAAACCGCTCAGGAATTTCACCATGAGGCCAATGGTGACTTTAAAACAGTTACAGAGTTTAATGGCTGTGATAGGAGAATACTGAGGATGGATCAGCAATATTGTAGTTACACCACAATACTAACCTAATTGACAGAGTGAAAAGAAGGAAGCCTGTACAGAATACAAATATTCCAAAACATGCATCCTGTTAGCAACAACACACTAAAGTAATACTGCAAAAAAATGCGGCAAAGCAATTCACCTTTTGTACTTATATTTGGGGCAAATCCAATAAAACACATTACTGAGTACCTCTCTCCATATTTTCAAGCATAGTGGAGGCTGCATCATGTTATGGGTATGCTTGAGGACTGGGGAGTTTTTGGGGATAAAAAAATAAATGGGAAGGAGCTAAGCAAAGGCAAAATCCTAGAGAAAAACCTGGTTCATTCTCCTTTCCCCCAGACACTGTGTCACGATGTAACGGCTGTCTTCCTCCTCTTCGTCTAATGTGTAGCAGGGATCGGACCAAGACGCAGCGTAGTACGTGTTCAACATGTTTAATAAAAGACGATAAACGTGAACACTACACAAATACAAAATAACAAACGTGGCAAAACCGAAACAGTCCTATCTGGTGCAGAGAACACAAAGACATAAGACAACCACCCACAAACCCCAACAAAACAAGCTACCTAAATATGGTTCCCAATCAGAGACAATGACTAACACCTGCCTCTGATTGAGAACCATATCAGGCCATACATAGAAACGGACAAACTAGACACACAACATAGAATGCCCACCCAGCTCACATCCTGACCAACACTAAAACAAAGAAAACACAAAAGAACTAAGGTCAGAACCTGACACACGACTTCTGCCGAAGTCGGTTCCTCTCCTTGTTCGGGTGGTGTTCGGCGGTCGACGTCACCAGTCTTCTAGCCATCGCCATCGCCGATCCATTTTTCATTTTCCATTTGCTTTGTCTTGTTTTCCCACACACCTGGTTTTCATTCCCTCATTACGTGTTGTGTATTTAACCCTCTGTTACCCCCATGTCTTTGTGCGGAATTGTTTGTTGTAAGTGCTTGTGCACATTGTTGTCTGGTGCGCGACGGGTTTTGTACCCATACGTTGTTATTCTGGATGCCGGTGGTTTTGTATATTAAACTGCTCCGGTTATTACCCAGTTCTGCTCTACTGCGTCTGACTTCTCTGCCACCAGTTACGCACCCCTTACAGAATTCCGCACCGAATCTATGGAGTCAGCATTAGCAGGTGCTCCTGGTATGGGGGTCGAGGAGCGAGTCCAGGAACACAGGGTGATGCTCCACCATCTCGGTGCCGCCATGGACCGCGTCATCCAAGCTATGGACCGCTGGGAGAGACAAGGAGTTCCTTCGGCACCTCCACCAGCACAACAGGGGCATCCACTACTCGCTTCCTCTGCACCCGGTTCCAGTGGGATTCGCCTCGTCCTCCCCGGGGAGTACGATGGGACGGCTGCTCGCTGCCAGGGTTTCCTGCTTCAGTTGGAATTATACCTGGCCACCGTCCACCCGGCTCCTTCGGGCCGTGAAAGGGTGTCCGCCCTCGTCTCATGCCTCTCGGGGAAAGCCCTGGAGTGGGCCAAAGCCATATGGGTGGAAAGAGATGCGGTGCTGGACCACTTTGAGGAGTTCACCCGTCGTTTCCGGGCAGTCTTCGACCACCGGCAGGTGAACGTCTTTTCCACCTGCGGCAGGGGACGAGGAGCGCACAGGAGTTTGCTTTGGGCTTTCGGACCCTGGCCGCCGGAGCAGGATGGAACGACAGGGCCCTGATTGACCACTATCGTTGCAGTTTGCGTGAGGACGTCCGTTGAGAGTTGGCCTGCAGGGACACCACCCTCACCTTCGACCAGCTGGTGGACCTGTCCATTCGGCTGGATAACCTGCTGGTTACCCGCGGACGTCCAGAGCGCGGGTCTGTTGGTTCCATCCCCCAGCAACACCGCTCCGATGCCCATGGAGTTGGGAGGTGCTGCGCTCAGGGAGACTGGAGGAGGTTCCATCTCGTGCACCGTCTGTGGCCGCAGATGTCACACTGCCGGTCGGTGCCGGGTTGGTTCCTCTGGGGGTCGAGGCAGCAGGCAGGGCACTCTGGCGTCACCCCAGGTGAGAAGGCACCATTCTCACCCAGAACTCTCTGTTGCACACATGTTTTTGTTTGTTACTTTTCCTGAGTTTTCCCCGCATTCCCAGCATAAGGTGCTCGTCGATTCAGGCGCGGCTGTGAATTTTATAGACAGATCATTTGCACATAGTTTAGGGATCCCCATCGTTCCTGTGGCTATGCCCCTCCCAGTTCACGCTTTAGACAGTCGACCATTAGGGTAAAGGGTAATTAGGGAGGCCACCGCTCCTCTGGGCATGGTGACGCAGGGGGGTCACACGGAGAGAATCAGTCTCTTTGACTCTCTTCTCATTGACTCTCCTGCGTTTCCCGTGGTGCTAGGCCTACCCTGGTTAGCTTGTCATGACCCCACTGTTTCATGGCAACGGAGGGCTCTAACGGGGTGGTCGCGAGAGTGCTCGGGAGGTGTTTAGGGGTTTCCGTAGGTGCTACTACGGTGGAAAGTCCAGATCAGGTCTCCACCGTGCGCATTCCCCCCGAATATGCCGATTTGGCTCTCGCCTTCTCCAAAAAGAAGGCGACTCAATTACCACCCCATCGACGGGGGGATTGTGCGATAAATCTTCTGGTAGACGCCGCACTTCCCAGGAGTCACATGTTATCCCCTGTCACAGGCGGAGACGGCGGCTATGGAAACATATGTCTCCGAATCCCTGCGTCAGGGGTACATTCGGTCCTCCACTTCACCCGCCTCCTCGAGTTTCTTTTTTGTGAAGAAGAAGGAGGGAGGTCTGCGCCCGTGTATTGACTATTGAGGCCTAAATCAGATAACTGAGTTACAGTTACCCGCTACCTCTTATCGCCACGGCGATTGAGTCAATGCACGGGGCGCGCATCTTCACCAAACTAGATCTCAGGAGTGCTTACAACCTGGTGCGTATCCGGGAGGGAGACGAGTGGAAGACGACATTCAGTAGGACCTCAGGGCATTATGAGTACTCGTCATGCCGTACGGGTTGATGAATGCTCCATCAGTCTTCCAAGCCTTTGTAGACGAGGATTTTCAGGGACCTGCACGGTCAGGGTGTAGTGGTGTATGTTGATGACATTCTGATATACTCCGCTACACGCGCCGAGTATGTGTCCCTGGTGCGCAAGGTGCTTGGTCGACTGTTGGAGCATGACCTGTACGCCAAGGCTGAGAAATGCCTGTTCATCCAACAGTCCGTCTCCTTCCTAGGGTACCGCATTTCCACCTCAGGGGTGGAGATGGAGAGTGACCGCATCTCAGCCGTGCGTAATTGGCCGACTCCCACCACGGTAAAGGAGTAGCAGCGGTTTCTAGGGTTTGCCAATTACTACCTAAGGTTTATCTGGGGTTTTGGTCAGGTAGCGGCTCCCATTACCTCACTGCTGAAGGGGGGACCGGTACGTTTGCAGTGGTCGGCTGAGGTGGACAGGGCTTTTGGTCACCTGATGGCTCTGTTTACCTCGGCTTCCGTGCGGGCCCATCCGGATCCCTCTTTGGCATTCATAGTGGAGGTGGACGCGTCCGAGGCTGGGATAGGAGCCGTGCTCTCTCAGCACTCAGGTACGCCACCGAAGCTCCGCCCATGTGCCTTCTCGAGGAAGCTCAGCCCGGCGGAGCGAAACTATGACGAGGGGGACTGGGAGCTGTTGGCTGTCGTCAAGGCTTTGAAGGCGTGGAGACATTGGCTTGAGGGGGCTAAACACCCCTTTCTCATCTGGACTGACCACCGCAATCTGGAGTACATCCGGGCGGCGAGGAGACTGAACCCTCGCCAGGCAAGGTGGGCCATGTTTTTCACCCGTTTTGTTTTCACCTTTTCTTACAGACCAGGTTTCCAGAACGTGAAGGCAGACCCACTGTCCCGGCTGTATTACACAGAGGAGCGGCCCATGGATCCCACTCCCATACTCCCGACCTCCTGCCTGGTGGCGCCGGTAGTGTGGGAGCTGGACGCGGACATTGAGCAGGCGCTACGTGCAGAGCCCACTCCCCTCCAGTGTCCCGCTGGGCGTCTGTACGTTCCGTCTGCTGTCCGTGACCGGCTGATCTATTGGGCCCACACGTCACCCTCCTCTGGTCATCCAGGCATCGGTCTGACGGTGCGCTGTCTGAGTGGGAAGTACTGGTGGCCCACTTTGGCTAAGGACGTAAGGGTTTATGTTTCCTCCTGCTCGGTGTGCGCTCAGTGTAAGGCTCCTAGGCACCTGCCCAGAGGTAAGTTAGAGGTAAGTTACACCCTTTCCCGTTCCACAACGGCCTTGGTCGCACCTGTCGGTGGACTTCCTTACCGAGCTACCTCCCTCACAGGGTAACACCACGATCCTGGTCATTGTGGACCGTTTTTCTAAGTCCTGCCGTCTCCTCCCGCTGCCCGGTCTCCCTACGGCCCTACAGACTGTGGAGGCCTTGTTTACACACGTCTTCTGGCACTACGGTGTGCCTGAGGACAGTGTCTGATCGGGGTCGCCAGTTCACTTCGAGGGTCTGGAGGGCGTTCATGGAACGTCTGGGGGTCTCGATCAGCCTTACCTTGGGTTTTCACCCCGAGAGTAACGGGCAGGTAGAGAGAGTTAACCAGGATGTGGGTAGGTTTCTGAGGTCTTCTTGCCAGGACCGGCCGGGGGAGTGGGCAGCGTTCGTGCCCTGGGCAGAGATGGCCCAGAACTCGCTCCGCCACTCCTCCACTAACCTCTCCCCCTTCCAGTGCGTACTGGGGTATCAGCCGGTTCTGGCTCCTTGGCATCAGAGTCCGACCGAGGCTCCTGCGGTGGATGACTGGTTCCGGTGCGCGGAGCAAACATGGGACGCCGCCCATGTTCACCTTCAGCGTGCCGTGCTGCGCCAGAAAGCCAGCGCAGACTGTCACCGCAGTGAGGCCCCAATGTTCGCACCCTGCCCCTCTGCCTGCCCTGCCGGAAGCTGGGTCCGCGGTTTGTGGGGCCATTTAAAGTCCTGAGGAGACTGAACGAGGTGAGTTACAGGTTACAGCTTCCCCCCGATTACCGTATTAACCCCTCGTTCCTTATGTCTCTCCTCAGGCCGGTGGTGGCTGGCCCACTCCAGGAGTCTGAGGTGCAGGAGGTTCCTCCGCCCCCTCTGGACATCGAGGGGGCCCCGGCGTACTCCGTTCGCTCCATACTGGATTCGAGGCGTTCGGCGAGGGGCCTTCAGTACCTACGTGTTGGACCCTTCAATGCTGTGGGAGTTCCACCGTCTCCGTCCGGATCGCCCTGCACCTCGCCCTCCGGGTCATCCCCGAGGCCGGTGTCAGCGCGCTGCTGGAGCCGCGTGTCATCTACAGATGTCGGTTCCTCTCCTTGTTCGGGCGGTGTTTGGCGGTCGACGTCACCGGTCTTCTAGCCATCGCCAATCCATTTTACATTTTTCATTTGTTTTGTCTTGTTTTCATTCCCTCATTACGTGTTGTGTATTTAACCCTCTGTTACCCCCATGTCTTTGTGCGGAATTGTTTGTTGTAAGTGCTTGTGCACATTATTGTCTGGTGTGCGACGGGTTTTGTACCCATAAGTTGTTATTCTGGATGCCGGTGGTTTTGTATATTAAACTGCTCCAGTTATTACGCAGTACTGCTCTCCTGCGTCTGACTTCTCTGCCACCAGTTACGCACCCCTTACACACTGGATGATGAATTCACCTTTCAGCAGGATAATAACCTAAAACACAAGGTCAAATCTACACTGGAGTTGCTTACCAAGAAGAAAGTGAATCTTCCTCAGTGGCCGAGTTACAGTATTGACTTAAATTTCCTTGAAAATCTATGGCAAGACTATAAAATGGTTGTCTAGCGATAATCAACAACAAATTTGTCAGAGCTTGAAGAAATTAGAAAATAATAAAAATGGGCAAATATTGCACAATCCAGGTGTGCAAAGCTCTTGGAGACTTACCCAGAAACACTCACAGCTGTAATCACTGCCAAAGGTGATTCTACATAGTATTGACTTATGGGTGTGTATACTTATGTAAATTAGATTTTTCTGTATTTCATTTTTTTAATGCTACAACTTAGTCATTATGGAGCATTGTGTGTAGATGGGTGAGAAAAAACATACATTTACACATTTTTCAATTCAGGCTAGAACACAAAAAAAATTGGAATAAGTCAAGGGGTATGAATACTTTCTGAAGGCACTGTAAGTCAACGGACATTGGAGAGAATTTTCCATCACCTTCATGGTTTTACAGCCTTGAAAACAGCTTTCACTGTGCTGGCAGCCTGCAGCCTGTCTACCAGCATGTCTGCCCACAAACAAGGAATGTCTCATTGCAGATAAATTCCGTGTGTGTGTGAGAAAGGGTGGGTCTGGGGGGGAAATGAATAAATGGTATTCATTTAACTGTTGAAGGACTGATCACAAAGAACTGGATAACATAGAAAGAGAGAATTGAGCTATTGGCAGTTATTAAAGCATACCTTAATCCATATAAAACTAAAATATGCTTTTGTTTTGACCATTGGCATGTTCGTAATTGGTTTTCTTGATTGTCTGACATCTGCTATACCTTCTCAATTTGCCTGACTCTTCACCACATGTGCAGGCAGATGCAACAGAGAAAAACCTTCTGAAATTTCACAAC
>NC_036849.1:15570619-15624749 GCF_002910315.2 Salvelinus sp. IW2-2015
CTCTCTCTCTCTCTCTCTCTCTCTCTCTCTCTCTCTCTCTCTCCTTCTCTCTTCTCTCTCTCTCTCTCTCTCTCTCTCTCTCTCTCTCTCTCTCTCTCTCTCTCCTCTCTCTCTCTCTCTCTCTCCTCTCTACAGAGAACCAGGACAGTCATATACCACATGACGAGGCTGAGTCTAAATTGCCTTTCAAAATTAGAGATACAGCTAAGCAGTGCCAACCAGTCAACTGCTCCAGTGAACTAGCCAGAGCAAGACACATTGGATCCTGTATGGCCTCAGTTGGTAGAGCAGAAGTCTGAGGTGCTGGGGGTCACACAGGGCCTCCTAATCGTCCAGCAGCTCAGGAGAGGTGAAGGAGAAGTTGTGGAAACTCGTCCTGGTTGACAGAGGGAAGGAGATCCTCAATGGCGGCTCAGTGGCTCCTCCTGGGTGAAGTCTGGTCAAAGTTGTTCACCGTCCTCTGCAGTTTTCTGGAGCATAGACAGCATGGGAGGTAACGTTACAATAACACAAAAGATGAGTGAAGGTTCTATAAAGAATTTTGGGGTAACTGCCAACAGATACCACCTTCATATCCCAGGCCACTACCTACCATAATACAATGGATAAGAGAGGAAACTGGGTGTGCATTGTAAATGGTACAATAAGACAGAAGGAGGTATTAACAATTCAACAGAAGTGCTACTGTAAACAGTTTGTATTGACATCAAACACGTGTATCAAGTGTGTGTGTAATTTGTCAGGTGCATCAGGTGTGTGTGTGTCTTACGATGGGGCGTTGTGTGTATCAGTGTGTGTGTCTTACATGCCGTTGTGTTCAGTGTGTGTGTCTTACGATGCGGGGTTTGTGTATCAGGTGTGTGTGTCTTACGATGCGGGGTTTGTGTATCAGGTGTGTGTGTCTTACTGATGCGGGGTTTGTGTCAGGTGTGGTGTCTTACGATGCGGGTTTGTGTATCAGTGTGTGTGTGTCTTACGATGCGGTTTGGTATCAGGGTGTTGTCTTACGATGCGGGTTGTGTATCAGGTGTGTGTGTCATACGATGCGGGTTTTTGTATCAGGTTGTGTGTTCTACGATGCGGGTTTGGTATCAGTGTGTGTGTCATACGATGCGGGGTTTGTGTATCAGTGTGCGTGTCTTACGATGCGGGGTTTGTGTATCAGTGTGCGTGTCTACGATGCGGGGGTTTGAAGGGCGGCTCCTGCCCCCTGCAGTTCAGCTTGTCCCAGTTGATTCCAGTGAAGAAGACGTTGGCTAGTCACAGCGTTCTCCCCACCTTCCGCTGCCACGCAGCCTAGACGCCGGGAGGTTCTTAGTCAGGAACGTGAAGAGCACAGAAATATAACTGCATATGAGAAGTGAATAAAAGTACAATAAAATTATATAAATGTGTGTTAAGAAAGGGTGGAATATATCATTTGAGTGTGGCTTATAATTAGACTTTGAGAATTACATCAGCTCTGGTTCGAACTTGAATAACATCCCATCCACCTCCCTGACAACACACACACACACACACACACACACACACACACACACACACACACACACACCACACACACACACACACACACACACACACACACACACACACACACACACAGACGACACAGACGACACAGACGACACAGAGGCCCAGTAGCACCTTCTTATCCAGCTCATCTTGGCATCTGGCAAGACACAAATGTGTTTTGCAAATTCTATTAATCTTAAATGTGAGCCAACAAAACCAAGCAATCATTTCGTGGACTTAAGACGTGGACCTATCACATTCTTCCGTCCAACATCTGAAGTTGGAGTGTAAGAGCATTTGAGGGGAATTAACAGTAAAAGAAAACACAACAAACCAACATTAAAAACACATTTCCCAAAGGAGCGATTCCAGACTAACAAATGAATGTATATTGGCCAGCCTTGTGTTAGCGGAGGAGTCTGAACACACACCTTGGGGCTAGCAGTGGCTTTCCCACTCAGCCAAAACTAATGAGCAGCCCTCTCTCTCCCCTAGGATGAATGAGACCAGATTCACCCTCATTCCACCCTAACATTAATAGGTCTTGTCACACCAGACCCAAACACAGTTAACAAACAGAGACTAGACCAAAATTAAAGCAATATCTAATCAAAGTAACACTCTTAATCACCCCAGTGCCATCTTGTTTTTTTCCACCTGAACAAAGCAGCTCACAGTGAAAGAGGAGAAGAGAGAAGATGTAGAGAAAGGAGGAGACAAGCAGAGGCTAGGAGAGCATTGGAAAGAAGAGTAGAGGATCAAAGGAAATGGGTCAGTCAGTTCATGATGAGCCAGAGAGAAATGCACTATGTAATTCTGTCCTCCTCAACTGACCACAAAGTTGAAATTTGGCAATCCTATGAGTCTATCATATTTTCCACTAGCTCTACCGGGGCTGTGCGATCCATCCACTCTGCATAGAGACACCATGCAGGGAAAAAGCCATATTATATCAAATAGAGAGACATACAAAGTAGGTCTTCACGGATCTACCCGAACCCGATATCTGACCCGGATCCGGCCCGACATTTTGTAGTTAACCCTCAGATCCCGGGCCGGATCCCGCTCAGTGACCCGGGATCTGAGGTCGGTATTATATTTGAAGAGTTCCTAACTTCCTAAACAACATCAACACAAATTTCACACATTTACATTTTATTCTCTCAAAGGACTACCTCTTTCATCAAACCAAATGTGTCAATATAATATTGCAACAAAACTGCATATTCACTTTATGAAAACGAGCCACTGTATGTCAGTGACGTGGGGTAAAATAGGCTACTTGTTGTAGGAGAGGAGGACGACGAGGCAGCGGGAAAGAGTGATAGCCCGTCTATATAAAGTGAGTTAATGAAACATTGAGACATTCTTTACTGATGTGAAGATGAAACTGAATGAAAAAGAGTACAAGGAGGGAAATCCTCTGTATGGGCCTCATCTATGCACATTGTGAATATGGAGGGGAAAAGACGGTCACCCATATTTTCAAGACCTGAGCTATTTAATTTATATTCAATTGACTAGTTATGTAGGCTAGCTAATTTATTTGAGTATTTTCTTTGTTTAAAATAACAGTTTGTTAACTAATGTTGAATGACTCAAGTCAAGTGTGATATGACTCAAGTCAAGTGTGATATTTGTCAGCAAAGACGAGCTACTCATTCATGTGCTAGTTGTGGCTTTCATCTAAAATAAATAAGTTATTCTATAATGCAAAGTTACCGATACATTCTTTCTGATCGTCTTTAATAAAGAACATTTTGGACCAAGTTAATGGCGCCGGACAGGATGGCTGCCGTTTTACAGGCTCCTAACCAACTGTGCTATTTTGTTCTTTTTTTGCTTTGTTTGTAACATGTTATGTACATAAAGTTGCTGCTACCGTCTCTTATGACCAAAAAGGGCTTCTGGACATCTGAACAGCGATTACTCACCTCGAACTGGACAAAGATTTTCTTTAATGAGTCCAAAGGATATATTGCTTTCCGGAGAACAGGTCCACATCCCTGTCATTCGCGTGAAGAAAAGGTGGAGATACTGAGGGAGAAGGTTGGGGTGCCTTGTTAGGATTCATAGGCGAGCACGGCAAGCGGTACCGGAGCGCCAAGTCTAGGTCCAAAAGGCTCCTTAACAGCTTCTACCCCAAAGCTATAAGACTGCTGAACAATTAATCAAATGGACACCCGGACTATTTACATTGACACCCCCACCCCACCTTTGTTTTTACACTGCTGCTACTCGCTATTTATCATCAATGAATAGTTACTTTACCCCTACCTACACGTACAAATTACCTTGACTAACCTGTACCCCCCCATATTTACTCAGTACCGGTACCCCGTGTATATAGCGTCGTTATTGTTATGTAATTCTACTGTGTTACTTTTTATTTTTACTTTATTTAGTAAATATTGTATTAACTCTATTTCTTGAACTGCGCTGTTGGTTAAAAGCTTTTAAGTAAGCATTTCACAGTAAGGTCTACACCTGCTGTATTCGACGCATGTGACAAATACAATTTGATTTGCTCATGTTGTGTGTGTGTGTGGTAGACTGATTGCCATAGGTTTAGCTGCAGAAAACATAGTTGCCTAATACTGAAGGGATGCCGATTTAATGATTGTGTATGGCATGGATAGGTATAAGAAATCAGGACAATTTGTCTCTTCAATAATTAATATTTTATTAACTCTCCAGACGGTAGGACTACACAGCCGTAGCGTGGATGACTTTTCTATCAAATCCGCATCCAAACCAATCTCAGGCTGTATAGGCTAATTCTGTAGGCCTAAAGGACATACTGTATCTACATTTCATTTAGAACAAATATAATGAGTATAATAGGCTAATATAATGAGTTAGACCCGAGTTAAAGAAAGCCTACTAAAATATGTCTTACCACACAGAACTCACAAGGCGTCTCAAATAGGATTGCCCAATTTCAACTTTGTGGTCGGTTGAGGAGGACAGAATTACATAGTGCATTTCTCTCTGAATCATCATGAACTGACTGACCCATTTCCTTTGATCCTCTACTCTTCTCTCCAATCCAAAAATAGCGTTGTCATAGCGGGAATACTAACCAAGACCTACAGATCCTAATTCTTGGAAATTACACGGGAATGCAGATGGGAGACTCCATCCTTCCGTAGCCTATTCAAAATGTATTTCGAATTTGAAGCTTGCTGGTCAAACAGGCCTAACTTTCATCTAAATCAATGTTGATCAAATAGTTAAATATGCTAGATTGTAATGTTGCTCAGTAAAAGAAAAGGCCTACATAATATTAGGTTACAGGCAAAAGTGAACTATTCGCTGCTTTGTCTGGCACGCAATGATCATCACATATAAAATCATCCTTCTCAAATATTTGGTCAACACAAATAAGGAAAACATTTATGAAAACCTCATAATGTTCTCCGTCTAACTATAGGGATATCATTGTGAAAATACCAAACTGCAATTATTTTAGATACAACTGAAAATGCACATTAAAGTTCACTATCAGGCATGTCCAATTTTTTGCTGGTTGGCGCGGCAATAAAGCTGCATATTGTTTTTTACAGACGGGTGGATGCAATTCTCTCTCAGCTCAGACATGTTTTGGGTCAGATCTGGTCCACCTCGGATCCACCTCGGATCCAAGGAATTTAACAGATCCAATTCGGATCTCAATTTTGGGATCCGAGAAGACCTCTAATGCAAAGCAACAAGACACCAAAATACATTTACCCTGCTCTTATTTGAGAGTCAAATATGAGGTGGGAAAATGTCCACCTCAGCATCTCAACTGTCAAACACCAAACAATGTGCTCTCTGAGTGGGGGGGGGGGGGGGGGGGGGGGGGGGTATTTATAGCCAGAGCAGCAGCAGCGGAGCAGCAGACTGTGCCTTAATATAGTTAGGTAAGAGGACAGGGCCAACACAACAGCTGGCTGAGTGAGGGAGCACTGTGTGTGAGGCTTGTCATACACTAAGACCCAGGTGATCTGTTATACACATAGCTACAGCGCTGCACTGACCTAAAACTATCCCCAAACCTCTGCCCTGTCTAACCGCTCTAAAACAACTTAAATAAAATACCGTACTACTTAAGTAGTTTACACCACTGGGGCTTATATGCATTCTCTACCTGTTTATATAGCACTAGTGGCATACATTGTTGGCCACAGATGTCTGGGTGCCAGTTACGTTTGTATGGAAGTGTTGCTACTTAAAAATGGCAGTCTATAATGTTGGTATCCTATTATGCAAACAGCTGACTGGTAGGCTAATTGTACTTATTGGTTTTTCTCACGAAGCTCTAAATATACACCTGTGAAGATATTGATTTCCTTGCACTTTGGTTCAGAGACAAAATGTACTCTGACATACAGGTAACTGCCAAAATAAACGAAACACCAACATAAAGTGCCTTAATAGGGCGTTGGGCCACCACGTGCCGCCGGAACAGCTTCAATGCACCTTGGCATACAGTGCATTTGGAAAGAATTCAGACCCTTTGACTTTTTCCACATTTAGCTACGTTTCAACCGTATTATAAAATGTATTTAAAAAATGTTTTCCCCCTCATCAATCTACACACAATACCCCATAATGACAAAGCAACAGTTTTTTTTTTTTTGTGAAATTATGAAGAAAAAATTATAATATATATATATAACATTTACATACAGTTGAAGTCGGAAGTTTACATACACCTTAGTCAAATACATTTAAACTCCGTTTTTCACAATTCCTGACATTTAATTCTATTAAAAATTCCATGTCTTAGTAGAGAGAATGATTTATTTCAGCTTTTATTTCTTTCATCACATTCCCAGTGGGTCAGAAGTTTACATACACTCAATTAGTATTTGGTAGCATTGCCTTTAAATTGTTTAACTTGGGTCAAACGTTTCGGGTAGCCTTCCACAAACTTCCCACAATAAATTGGGTGAATTTTGGCCCATTCCTCCTGACAGAGCTGGTATAACTGAGTCAGATTTGTAGGCCTCCTTGCTCGCACAAGTTTTTTCAGTTCTGCCCACACATTTCCTATAGGATTGAGGTCAGGGCTTTGTGATGGCCACTCCAATACCTTGACTTTGTTGTCCTTAAGCCATTTTGCCACAACTTTGGAAGTATGCTTGGGGTCATTGTCCATTTGGAAGACCCATTTGCAACCAAGCTTTAACTTCCTGACTGATGTCTTGAGATGTTGCTTCAACATATCCCCATAATTTTCCTCCCTCATGACGCCATCTATTTTGTGAAGTGCACCAGTCCCTCCTGCAGCAAAGCACCCCCACAACATGATGCTGCCACCCCCGTGCTTCACGGATGGGATGGTGTTCTTCGGGCTTGCAAGCCTCCCCCTTTTTCCTCCAAACATAACGATGGTCATTATGGTCAAACAGTTCTATTTTTGTTTCATCAGACCAGAGGACATTTCTCCAAAAAGTACAATATTTGTCCCCATGTGCAGTTGCAAACCATATTCTGGCTTTTTTATGGCGGTTTTGGAGCAGTGGCTTCTTCCTTGCTGAGCGGCCTTTCAGGTTATGTCGATATAGGACTCGTTTTACTGTGGATATAGATACTTTTCTACCTGTTTCCTCTAGCATCTTCACAAGGTCCTTTGCTGTTGTTCACGGATTGATTTGCACTTTTCGCACCAAAGTACGTTCATCTCTAGGAGACAGAACGCGTCTCCTTCCTGAGCGGTATGACGGCTGTGTGGTCCCATGGTGTTTATACTTGTGTACTATTGTTTGTACAGATGAACGTGGTAACTTCAGGCGTTTGGAAATTGTTCCCAAGGATGAACCAGACTTGTGGAGGTCTACAATTTTGTTTCTGAGGTCTTGGCTGATTTCCTTTGATTTTGGCATGATGTCAAGGAAAGTGGCACTCAGTTTGAAGGTAGGCCTTGAAACACATCCACAGGTACACCTCCAATTGACTCAAATTATGTCAATTAGCCTATCAGAACCTTCTAAAACCATGACATAATTTTCTGTAATTTTCCAAGCTGTTTAAATGCACAGTCAACTTAGTGTATGTACACTTCTGACCCACTGGAATTGTGATACAGTGAATTATAAGTGAAATAGTCTGTCTGTAAACAATTGTTGGAAAAATTACTTGTGTCATGCACAAAGTAAATACGCTAACCGACTTGCCAAAACTATAGTTTGTTAACAAGAAATTAGTGGAGTGGTTGAAAAACGAGTTTTAATGACTCCAACCTAAGTGTATGTAAACTTCCGACTTCAACTGTAGCTCATTAAATTAACTCAGAAAACCACGCCTGTGTGGATGAAAGTACGTGCTTTCAATATACTTTGTGTCCTTCATTTACTCAAGGGTTTCCTTTATTTTGGCAGTCACCTGTACATTCTCTGACATAAACACTATAAAGGCCTCTGTAACATGAACGACATTGACTGTTATTGACATGATTAACTGTGGTCATTAGGAAAGATTGATGAGCTCCGCATTGAGGATAGACTTACAGCTTTCAGGATATTGACTGCCTCAGCACTCAGCCAGGATGCATAGCTGATCTCCTCATTCAGGATGGACTCAAACAGGTCGTCCTCGTTCTCCGCCTCAAAGGGGGCGTGGCCAGACAGCATCTCGTAGAGCAGCACGCCGAGAGACCACCAGTCCACAGACGGCCCGTACAGCATCTCCTGGAGGATCTGGGTACCCACAGCACAGCACATCACATCAAACCACATCACATCAAACCACATTACACACCACAGCAAAGAACCTGTACTGTACTTCATCGCCTGGAATTTCTGTACTGGAATATTACAGAAGGTAACATCAGAAACCACTAAGCCAAGACCGGTCACTGGGTTTAGCTGCTCTTCATTGGGATACACTGAGGACTGAGTGTTGGGGATGGCAATGAAGCCCTTCATAAATCCAAACTTGTGTCCTTCAGTCATAAAAATGGAACTATATGCTTCCCGTACAAACCCATGCACATTCCAATACACACATTCATATTCACAAAGGACCCCTCTCTTGGTACATTTGGTGGTGGGGATTTTAAAAATGTTGGCAAACAGAGCCTGTGAGAGGCAGATGGGGCTCTCCTGACAGAACTGAAACGGTGGTAGGTGGCCAATCCAACACAGGTGTGTTACCTAACTGCTAACCACCAGAGAGGCTGGACTAGAGGACCAGTGGTCACAGTGTCGGTATTCAGAGTGGTGGGGTGATGTAGTGGGGCTGGCTCCTATAAAGAATGTGAACTCTAATGACCTTAGACAGATTTATGGGAAACTGATGCTTCATGATTACCATTGGGGTAAAGAATGGCATCTTAGTGCAGAGGAAGGGGTGTATGAGTGGAGGGGGTAAACTGACCTCTGGGGCGATGTAGTCAGGAGTCCCGCAGAAGGTGCCTGTGGCCACACCTTCAAACATGCCCTCCTTGCACATGCCGAAATCAGCCAGCTTACAATGTCCGTCCTTATCAAGGAGCACATTGTCCAGCTTCAGATCCCTGGAAAACACAACAGCACAAACATTCACACACAAATACCTCATTACAGACATCTCCTGACCTGTGACGCCACAGGTAAACCCATAAATCTGTACTTTACATTTTTTTGGGGCAACTATTTCACTTCTAGTATGTTCCCCATTATCAGCGAGTCAGCAAATACTGCTTTATTACATTTTGTGACTGCTAAACTGTCCCATGCCAACCCCGTTGAGTTGTTGCTAAAAGTAAGTCGGTGCGGTGAAAGAGTGTGGTGAGTATAGGCCACATGAGGACAGTGACCACCTGTAGGACCAGGAGACATGGAGAATAGAGCTGAACAGAGAGCTACAGTACTGGCAGCAGAGAGAAGTCTGTCACATTCATGACAGAGCATAATGCGGCTGGGGGTGTGTGCTGCAGTGTCAATATTGACCTGTCAAAATGGGAAATGAATGGAAGACTTCAAACATAGACATTAACAAAATGTTTTGGCGTTGTGCTCGTCGCTCTAGTATCTTTGAAGGTTGTCTAGCGTCTTTGAATTAGCACTACTTATTAGCAATACTTTTATTAGGAGAAACTATAAGGTAGGAGCAGAGCAGAGTAATAAGTAATTTCCTACAGAATAAATCTTCCCCAGTCACACTAAATTGTCTTGTGTCTCTGTCTCTAATGGCTGCCCCTCCTCCTCCTCCCCCCCACTGAGGCCTTTGGAGCCTTGGCAGTCTGAAAAACAGATTAACCAAGCCGATAGCATTAATCTGAGATCAGGTGACACAGCAGTGATGTCATGTCACCAAGGTGATCGACAGGCATAGCTGAGTGAGCAGGTAAAGGTGAGGTAATGATCTGACAAAACATTAAGTGTATGAGAGAGAGGGAGAGAAAGAGATAAAGACAGTGTTACAGGTTAAGCCACGCACGCACACACACACTACTGGAAGGAGAGTGTGGTTGGTTTAAGCTGGTTTGTCCTGACTGACCGTAAACTCATTGTGTAATACTGACTCACTTCCTCATGGTGCCTTTGGCTTACGGCAAAACAAACAACACAGGCCAAGTGAGGGCAGCTCTCTTTTCAACCAAACACTAATGTCGTGTGAATTCAACCCAGGAGTATTCATTTCACTACATGTTATAGGGCAGGGGTATTCAACTCTTACCCTACGAGGTCCGGAGCATAGTGGTTTTCTGTTCTACCTGAAAATGAATTGTACACACCTGGTGTCCCGAGGTCTAAATCAGTCCCTGATTAGAGGGGAACAATGAAAAGATGCAGTGGAACTGGCTTTAAGGTCCAGAATTGAGTTTGAGGGTCATAGGGCATCATGAAGCTTCAGTACAACATCAACACCGACAAGCAGTCCCACAAGAGTTAGTTTTCCATAGAAACAACAGATAGCTAGCTGCCTGTTGAGGGAGCCAGGTGTTTTTTTTAGGCTTGAGTCTAATGAAGCACTGTTCTACTCAGAGTGACCCTCTACTTAATCACAAACCTTGCCTGCTTCCTGTCCTCTGGTTTATCTCAGTGTTTATCTCCAAGCCAACTGCAGTCTCTATCTCACCCACTCACTTCCTCTTCATCACTTCCTGTGAGGCATGGCTGGGTGGGTAGGGAATTAACATAGACAATATACATTAGACCTTTGTCTGTGAGATGTAGGTCATAGTGAAGGTGTGGTCATGACCTTGGGGACAAACAGTCATCCTGATTTGCTGAGAATCACATCTACAACTGGTGATTGTGAAACAGCTGCAGCCGAAGAGGAACAAAGTGCTTCACTAGAATACTGTGAGGGGGAAGTTCTAGGAGAGGGAGGAGTTAGTGATGTACACCCAGACGTTTTACATATTAATGGTTACCCAGCTAGCACATAATGTTCTGAGAACCATATGTTTCTTAGAGCGTAGTTGTCCTATGGTTATTCTATCTTCCCACAACTCTCTGGGAATGGAGCAGAACAGTTGATTGGCTTTGGAACATTCTCTGCACATTTAAGGAACTTGACAAAATAACGTCATTTTCTTGGTACTTCATTACATTTCCTAAAAGTTCAAAACATGGTTACATTTAGTTACAGTTTTGGCAATGTTTTATGAACGTTCTCCAACTGATTTGATATGGTGAATGTTCTCAAATAGTTAAGAGAACGTTAAGAAACAACAGTCTCCTGGGGGAATTTCAATAGTTCAGCATAACAGAAGATCATAGGTTAGAATCTCACTGATGCCTTGCCACAATAACAAAAAAATGTGTCTACATGATAATTGCCTAAGCTAATTCATTTCCATGTGTCCTATCTGTGCTTGGAGTGCAAAACAGTTAACCTGAGCTAGCAGTGTTATAGTCTTACTGAAACATTCAGTGAAAGTTAATCTAGAATTTCCGTTCTCAGGATGTTAATAAAACCTCCCAGGAAAACATTTAGGGAACAATAGTAAAACGTTCTCAGAATCTCCTGTACGTATGATCCCAGAACAAGCTACATTTTCACGTACGTTCTCAGAACGGTAAAACTGAATGTTTTTTAAGCGGTCAGGAAACTTATGGCTTAGTTCCCAGAACCAAAAACGTACGTTCCCTCAACTTCCAAGGAACCAAATGTGCTTGCTGGGTAGTTTGTGTGCGGTTTTGGTCTTCAAACGTGAGAATGACTAACAGCACAGTCAGCAAACATAAAGAGATTACGATCTAGTCATAATACATTCGAGACAAACGCTAAAACTAATGTGTTCTCCAAAAGGGTAAGCTGGTGGTCTGTAACATGTTGACATCAGGTACTATTAGCTCTGGCCTTCGATTCAAGACTATATTAATGGACCAAAATCGAGGTTAAAGCACTTTTGCAAAAACAATTATTAAAATTGTATTGCCCCTGATGGGCTAATATTATCAACCTTTTACCTCAGGGTGAAAGAGCACAAGGAAGAGATAGTTGAGACACGATAAAGACATTACTTTACATAATACACTTGGGCTACATCTGGGGCCATGAGCTGAGAAGTCAGCACAAGGTCTTTAGTACTGTTATAGAGCAAGACCTGGAGTACTAGCGTTAGGCTATTTCCAGGAAAGGACATTAGCTCGTCACGTGAAGCTAGCAGTCATGCTATGTGGCGCTGACACGGAGGGCTATCTAAATATAAACTCAACATTTAGCGTAGCCGCTCACATGATGCTGCCACCTTTATCAACATGAGGCTTGACAGAGACCTTTGTGTTGGCCATCACTGTAAGTTGACAACAGCCCCGTAAAAAGACGAGATGGATTAGAACCAGTCAAAGGCCACCTTGGCATCACTCCAACTAAATGTTAGCGGTCTCTATATAAGAGCATGTGATTGTGTGTCAGACCTGTAGACGATGCCCTTGCTGTGCAGGAACATAAGTGCAGAGGTGATCTCGGCGGTGTAGAAGCGAGCGCGGCACTCCTCAAACTTTCTGGACTTCTGGATGTGGAACATGAGGTCGCCCCCATTGACAAACTCCATCACAAAGAACAGGCGGTCCTGGAACACAGGGACAATGGCTCCTTTCTCAAATACACAACAATGAAACCCCACTACCTCCACAACAGCTCGAGGACATACCAATTCCTCGTGTCAAGGAGGTAATGGTGTCTAATACTCATACATTTCATGAGCCCATATAGCAGATTCATGCAGCAATCACTGCAGAGCCACAACTCCATGATACTAATGAGAAAATACACTGTGCAAATACATACATCCTTTTTTCTCATTACAAGTTAGACACCCGCATGTTCCAGAACATGGGAGCAGGAAAAAACACTTCCCTGTGGAACACGAAGTGCAGTACTGTCTGGGTCATAAATGTCCCAGACATGACTAGCCAGCACATGGTAGAACAGACCCTGTGAACACTAGCTAAGTAGAGAGTCTATAGAGTTTCGATTGACCTTACTATGATCATCTCCTAAACATGTCTTACATTGACTTCATGTCATTGGTAAGATATTATCAAGCCGAATAAAAAACATGAGCTGGCGCACACCCAGAAAAAATTATTTTATCTAGAGGTGGTGACTAACGGCAAATAAACTATAAGCGACATTTTTTATAGCTTATAAGATATTAACTAGTAACACAACTGCATTAGAGTCGTGGTTATGAATGGTGTGGAAAGGCTCTGTGAGAGTGCAGGTGCAATTAGACCTGAAGCAAGTCAATTTACCCCCTCTAATAACAAAGGAAAAAGACAGCAAACTATTAAGTTAAGATAGATGGGGTCTAGGGGCAGTTAAGAATAAGAAAGCTGTGTATAGGAGCCAGGGCAAAATGAGCTTATGGTGGGCTAATCAAACACAAGGGGTGTGATATGAAGTGGTAGCCTGAGGAACAGGGAGCAGGGGTATAGGAAGGAGTAAAGGTAGTTAACTTTTAGTAACAGAGGAAGGGAATGGGCTGTATCATGGATCCATCACTCAACGCTGCTCTATTTTGATCCAAAGTGAAGTAGGCCAGCGAGGGTTCAAACAGCTAAAGCAGATTAGGCTACTGGGTGGGAGAATAGCTCTGTCATGCAGAGGGTCATTCACACTGTGCTGCATTCCCACTCAGATAACGTCAGGGCACTGCTGCCCTCAACAGGACACTCTAGGCATTACAGCTACAGACTTGCCAGTGCGTGCGTGCGTGCGTGAGTGAGTGAGAGACTCTTACCGGTGTCTGAAAGCAGCAGTAGAGCTGAGTGAGGTACGGGTGGCAGCTGGCCAGTGACAGCACTCTCTTCTCTGTCATGGTGCACTCAACATCATCGTCCTGCAGAATTATGTCCTTCTTCAGCACCTTCACTGCAAACACCCGCTCACCGCTGTTCAACCGAGCCAGCATCACCTGAAATAGGAACACACAGCACACAGACGTTAATTACTGGTACCCAACTCTAGACCATCACACAGTCCATGGTGGTATTGCTCTATGGTGGTTGTCTCACCTTGCCGAAGCTGCCCTTCCCCAGCACCTGTAGGAAGGTGAAGTCAGAGATGCCCAGCTGTCTGGTCTGCTGCTGAGGGGTTTCACTCTCTCTCCTCACACTGAGGGCCCGCTCCTGGCCCTGCACTCCAGTGGACTGGGGAACAACAGGATGAGCATTTAACTACTGAGTATGTTCATATTGGTATGTATGTATGTATGTACAGTGGGGAGAACAAGTATTTGATACACTGCCGATTTTGCAGGTTTTCCTACTTACAAAGCATGTAGAGGTCTGTAAATTTTATCATAGGTACACTTCAACTGTGAGAGACGGAATCTAAAACAAAAATCCAGAAAATCACATTGTATGATTTTTAAGTAATTAATTTGCATTTTATTGCATGACATAAGTATTTGATCACCTACCAACCAGTAAGAATTCCGGCTCTCACAGACCTGTTAGTTTTTCTTTAAGAAGCCCTCCTGTTCTCCACTCATTACCTGTATTAACTGCACCTGTTTGAACTCGTTACCTGTATAAAAGACACCTGTCCACACACTCAATCAAACAGACTCCAACCTCTCCACAATGGCCAAGACCAGAGAGCTGTGTAAGGACATCAGGGATAAAATTGTAGACCTGCACAAGGCTGGGATGGGCTACAGGACAATAGGCAAGCAGCTTGGTGAGAAGGCAACTACTGTTGGCGCAATTATTAGAAAATGGAAGAAGTTCAAGATGACGGTCAATCACCCTCGGTCTGGGGCTCCATGCAAAATCTCACCTCGTGGGGCATCAATGATCATGAGGAAGGTGAGGGATCAGCCCAGAACTACACGGCAGGACCTGGTCAATGACCTGAAGAGAGCTGGGACTACAGTCTCAAAGAAAACCATTAGTAACACACTACGCCGTCATGGATTAAAATCCTGCAGCGCACGCAAGGTCCCCCTGCTCAAGCCAGCGCATGTCCAGGCCCGTCTGAAGTTTGCCAATGACCATCTGGATGATCCAGAGGAGGAATGGGAGAAGGTCATGTGGTCTGATGAGACAAAAATAGAGCTTTTTGGTCTAAACTCCACTCGCCGTGTTTGGAGGAAGAAGAAGGATGAGTACAACCCCAAGAACACCATCCCAACCGTGAAGCATGGAGATGGAAACATCATTCTTTGGGGATGATTCTCTGCAAAGGGGACAGGACGACTGCACCGTATTGAGCCTGTCTCTTATACACATCTAGATGTGTATAAGAGACAGTGGCTGGGTCTTCCAGCATGACAACGACCCGAAACACACAGCCAGGGAAACTAAGGAGTGGCTCCGTAAGAAGCATCTCAAGGTCCTGGAGTGGCCTAGCCAGTCTCCAGACCTGAACCTGTCTCTTATACACATCTAGATGTGTATAAGAGACAGCTCCAGACCTGAACCCAATAGAAAATCTTTGGAGGGAGCTGAAAGTCCGTATTGCCCAGCGACAGCCCCGAAACCTGAAGGATCTGGAGAAGGTCTGTATGGAGGAGTGGGCCAAAATCCCTGCTGCAGTGTGTGCAAACCTGGTCAAGAACTACAGGAAACATATGATCTCTGTAATTGCAAACAAAGGTTTCTGTACCAAATATTAAGTTCTGCTTTTCTGATGTATCACATACTTATGTCATGCAATAAAATGCTAATTAATTACTTAAAAATCATACAATGTGATTTTCTGGATTTTTGTTTTCGATTCCGTCTCTCACAGTTGAAGTGT
Organism: Salvelinus sp. IW2-2015; assembly: GCF_002910315.2. Lineage (NCBI taxonomy): Eukaryota > Metazoa > Chordata > Actinopteri > Salmoniformes > Salmonidae > Salvelinus > Salvelinus sp. IW2-2015. The sequence continues at coordinate 15,586,307 of NC_036849.1, forward strand.
ACCTATGATAAAAATTACAGACCTTTACATGCTTTGTAAGTAGGAAAACCTGCAGTGTATCAAATACTTTTTCTCCCCACTGTATGTACAGTGGCTTCGAAAAGTATTCATACACCTTGACTTATTTTGTTGTGTTACAGCCTGATTAAATTGATCATTTTTCTCACCAATCTACACACACTACCCCATAATGAAAAAGTGAAAACATGATTATCAAAATGTTTGCACATTTATTGAAAATGAAATACTGAAATATCTAATTGACATACGTATTCACACCCGAGTCAATACTTTGTAGAAGCACTTTTGGCAGCAATTACAGCTGTGAGTCTTTCTAGGTAAGTCTTTCCACACCTGGATTGTGCAACATTTGCCCGTTGTTCTTTAAAAAAAAAACTATCTTCAAGCTCTGTCAAATTGGTTGTTGATCATTGCTAGACCACCATTTCCAGGTATTGCCGTAGATTTTCAGTATGCTTGAAAACATGGAGTGGTACTCAGTAATGTGTTGTATTGGATTTGCCCCAAACATATCACTTTGTATTCAGGACAAAAAGTTAATTACTTTGCCACATTTTTTGCAGTATTACTTTAGTGCCTTGTAGCAAACAGGATGCATGTTTTGGAATATTTGTATTCTATACAGGCAATCTTCTTTCCCATCTGTCAATTAGGTTAGTATTGTGGACTAACTACAATGTTGTTGATCCATCCTCAGTTTCCTTCTATCACACCCACTAAACTCTGTAACTGTTTTAAAGTCACCATTGGCCTCGTGAAATCCTTAACCGGGTTTCCTTCCTCTCCGGCAATGGAGTTAGGAAGGACGCCTGTACCTTTCTAATGACTGGGTGTATTGATACACCATCCAAAGCGTAATTAAACACATTACCATTCTTTTTTGTTGTTGTTGACCCATCGACCAATAAGTGCCGTTCTTTGCGAGGCATTGGAAAACCTCCCTGGTCTTTGTGGTTGAATCTGTGTTAGAAATTCACTGCTCAACTGAGGGATCTTAAATATAACTTATTACATTTTAAATTCAGGGTGTAACACAACAAAATGTAGAAAAAGTCAAGGGGTGTGAATACTTTCTGAAGGCACTGTATGTATGTATGTATGTATGTCTTAATCTCTCTCTCTCTCCTACCAGTGAATTCCGTTTGGAGAAGCCCCCGGCCTGCAGGCCCATCTCTGCCAACTTGTTGGCCAGCTCCACACTGTTGACCCCACAGCTGGGTGCTACGTTGCCCTTACAACGGATGTGCACGTTCATCTTACAGCCTGCAGAGGAGAGACACACAATACACAGGAAGTACAGGTTAATAAGCCGTGCAGATTTCTACCTGTCTATAAACATCCGACAGAAAGAGAGAGTATGAGAAATTAAAGAGAAAGAATCTTACTCTTGCAGTGTAGACCCTGTCTGACAAGGCCCCATAGTAGAGAACCACAGTGGTCACAGAAGGTGGGTGCCTTAAAGTTGTGGATGTTGAACTTGTGGGGGACGTTGATACTGAAGCCTTGGTTGGTGGTCTGTGAATGAGATTATCAGTATGTCACCCCATTGACCTAGGCTTGCTCAAGCAAACCATCATATGGCATCATAATTAATTAGCAAGTAATTATGCTACTTCTCAAAACATAAATGTTTTTCTTCACATACCAGTATATTAATAAGTCATGTGTCAATCTGTCTAGTTCCTATTTTTCTTCAGTGGTATGGTTTGTTCATATGTGTAGTAGACCGAGACATGAAACTTGAATGTTCAGCATACATTGAACCTCAGTTTGAGACAAGTTCCCTAAAATGTCTTTAGTGTACTTGTTGAATATGTGTGATAATATTCAGTAGCTTGATGTTGTTGGCCCACACCTTTCTGCCTCACTGAACAACTCAACACAAACAGCATCCTGGGCAGGGTCCCTGATCAACACACAGCTGCTGAATACATGTATGTTCATCATACGTCTAAGGTCTATCAGCTGTAACACAATGCACCTGTAGAACAGTCTATTTTGACTCTGGAATCCCCTGACATTTTTCACAGTGTATTTCAGGTAAAAAGACAACTTTTTGTCTTTGCATTGTCAGAACACATTCCATTGACGGGGGAGGGGTGTTTTTTTGGAGAATGCATGCAGGTGTGGGTGTCATAGTGATGACATGACAGAGCTGTTACAGCATTATTGTAGTGGAATAGGGGTTTGGTGACGAAGGTAAAATGGCTGGTCTCTGTATGTTGTCTCACCGGCTCCTTGACAGGCTTCTTCATACGTGGACACACCGTGACAACCAACTGATGACATCGCTTGTGAACCACACAGGTGCATACTGGGAAACAGACACAGATAGAATGAAAACATGGAAACTAAACAGCAAACAATCAAACCATGTCTGTCACTGATCCTTTCATTTAGAGAAAGAAACTCTGACAAAGGCATCTTCCTGCTGAAACGTTGGTGATTTTAATCAATTGTTTGAGAGAAAGAGCACGATGCCGAATTATTTTAATGAAAGTGAACTTTAAACAGAGTGTCTGTGAGATGGAGGCCAGGCACCGTATGTTGAGATGGAGGTTGGGTTTAGCAACTTTATAATAAAAGAGGTGTGAGAGCTCAGTCTCTGTGGAGTAGCACTTACTTCCTGTCTGAGTGGGCGGGTGGTCACAGAATGGTGTGAAGGAGAAAAGAGAGACAGAAAGCAGAAAGAAAGACCCAACAAAGAAAACAGTGTCAATTACCTTGGCATTGGTAGCCCTGCTTCCCAAACACACCCCTGTAACCAAAGACCTGACAATCAGAAATCATGCAAGGCATAATGTTTACATAATAAAGACATTGTAATGGGCTGTTTCTATTATACACAATTGACAATACAGTCACAGTTGGTGTACCACGTTACATGAACTCTCTGAGGTAAGGGCAGTGGAATGTGTGTGCCCTTACCAGATGAACTCTTTGCAGTGGAAGCAGAAGGTGGGCTGTCGTAGGAAGGTGGACATGAACTTGTGTCCGTTGACCTGATGGATCTTGCGTTTCACGGCCCCTTGCCTCTTCCTGTTGAACTGCTTGAACACCTTGGCCTTCCCCGTGGCGTCATCTGAGAACCCAGGGAACCCAATGGGATGGAGGTCAGACAGACATGTTAAAATGAGTACACAACAAGCATATCATGGATGGTACGCGTTTGTGTGTGTGTGTGTGTATGTCTAGAGTCGTTTTTAAACTGACATTTTATTTGTGAGGTGTGGAAACCACAAGTATACAACAGAAACGTGCATGATGTGGAGTCCCAACACCCTAGAGAGAGAGAGAGATGGTGGAGTATTGCAGCGAGTACGGCATTCAACAGTCAGACATTGACTGCTTTTGAATGATTTGCTCGCCACAGCAAAAAAAACTAGTTATTTCTCTTTATTGAACTAGGATATAAGACAAAATGTCACTTGGTGCACCCTTAAGTGACACCATCCAGTCAGCCACTATCGTGGACCATCATTAGAGCTGAGCAGACGTAATGCGAGAGACGAGTTTCCAAAGGGATAATACAGATCAGTGAGTTATGGTCAGGTCTTGGTAGTTCCTGTATGAAGTCCCAGTTTGCCAACACTACTCATGGTCAAAAGCAGCCCTCCTACAGTGCTGAACCTAACCCCTGGATTTCCTTCCATATCACAATAACACCCATAACAGTGTTGTGGCAAAGCTAAACACACAGCAGAATAGAACAACACAGGAGAGTTAGGGTATGAGACGGAACATACAGCAATGCTGGGCAGTCACAAACAAATAAAAACACAGCAGCTAAATACAAACAAACACAGCAGCTAAACACACTATGTTTGTTCACTGGGAAAACATGCACGTTCTACATGCTTATTGGAGCAGGGTTTGAAAAGCAGTCAGCAGTGACAGCAGATAAAAAGGGAACTTGAGGGTGAGAGTTTGCTAAACACAGTAATTCAATGGATGGACCTTCTCTAAAGCATTCACTCCCAACCATACATGTATCAGGGAAGGGATCTTTAAAACAGATGTTTAGGAGTTATATTATGATCAAGTGAGAGAAATGTGCAGAGCTCAGTGCAGTTATGATCTATACAGTGCATCGGTCAGATGCAGTTTAGATAAGGTCTTGATGATTTTCAGTGGTGAATTAACTATGACAGAGTACTGTACAAACTGATAGGGGGGTTGTTCCTACTCAAAAAGCACAAGAAAGAGGACTGACACCCACCATTTCAGATTGTTCTGAAATCAATTATGTTGTTAGAAACAGATAAGATTAGCATTCCTGCAACATTATTTTGTCTTTGAGAAATTAAGCTAATTAGTTGCATCCAAATTGGCCATTTTAATTGATAGAATTCATATAATATTCTATAAATAAAGTACCTAACACCCGATTTGGACCAAACATTTTTTTCCTAACAAGGAGTAAGACCTGAGGAATCCAAAACAATGGTCAAAGGCCAGCCACGGACTCTCCACACCCCACACCAATGCCATTCCAACAACCAGTATACAGTATCAGTTTTCTATGTAGTATGGAGCTGCGGCTCAGAGTATTGTTTCTTCATCCTATGTAATGTATTCTCAGTGGATTTGGTGAAGTTTGTTTCCCCTTGTTCAGAGAAATTAGTAATTGAAGTCATTAGGTTTATATCCCATCCTACATCCTGATATTACCAGGTTATGACCACTAGATGGTGATGTTCTTTCTACCTCTGTAAACAGAAGTTGGAACTGAAATTATTTCCCAATCGTTTCGTTCTGAACAGAAACATCCTTTTTATCGTTCCGTTCCACTTTTCCTACCAGCAAAATAAAGTTCTGAACCAGTTCGAAACCACAAAAAAAGGAACAATTTAGATAGTTCCTTTCTGTTCCTTTTTACATTAAGCTCAACATTAAATTGCTTCAATGGATAGAGGAGCTTGCTATGGAGCGGGCAAACTATGTACAGTTGAAGTCGGAAGTTTACATACACTTAGGTTGGAGTCATTAAAACTCGTTGTTCGAACACTCCACAAATTTCTTGTTAGCAAACTATAGTTTGGCAAGTCGGTTAGGACATTTACTTTGTGCATGACAAGTTATTTTTTTCAACAATTGTTAACAGACAGATTATTTAACTTATAATTCACTGTATCACAATTCCAGTGGGTCAGAAGTTTACATACACTAAGTTGACTGTGCCTTTAAACAGCTTGGAAAATCCAGAAAATTATGTCATGGCTTTAGAAGCTTCTGATAGGCTAATTGACATAATTTCAGTCAATTGGAGGTGTACCTGTGGATGTGTTTCAAGGCCTACCTTCAAACTCAGTGCCTCTATGCTTGACATCATGGCAAAATCAAAAGAAATCAGCCAAGACCTCAGAAGAAAATTGTAGACTTCCACATGTCTGGTTCATCCTTGGGAACAATTTCCAAACTCCTGAAGGTACCACGTTCATCTGTACAAATAATAGTATGCATGTATAAACACCATGGGACCACGCAGCCGTCATAAATGAGACGCGTTCTGTCTCCTAGAGATGAACGTACTTTGGTGCGAAAAGTGCAAATCAATCCCAGAACAACATCAAAGGACCTAGTGAAGATGCTGGAGGAAACAGGTACAAAAGTATCTATATCCACAGTAAAACGAGTCCTATATCGATATAACCTGAAAGGCTGCTCAGCAAGGAAGAAGCCACTGCTCCAAAACCGCCATAAAAAAGCCAGACTACGGTTTGCAACTGCACATGGGGACAAAGATCGCACTTTTTGGAGAAATGTCCTCTGGTCTGATGAAACAAAAATAGAACAGTTTGACCATAATGACCATCGTTATGTTTGTAGGAAAAAGGGGGAGGCTTGCAAGCCGAAGAACACCATCCCAACCGTGAAGCACGGGGGTGGCAGCATCGTGTTGTGGGGGTGCTTTGCTGCAGGAGGGACTGGTGCACTTCACAAAATAGATGGCGTCATGAGGGAGGAAAATTATGGGGATATGTTAAAGCAACATCTCAAGACATCAGTCAGGAAGTTAAAGCTTGGTCGCAAATGGGTCTTCCAAATGGACAATTACCCCAAGCGTACTTCCAAAGTTGTGGCAAAATGGCTTAAGGACAACAAAGTCAAGGTATTGGAGTGGCCATCACAAAGCCCTGACCTCAAACCCATAGAGAATTTGTGGGCAGAACTGAAAAAGCATGTGTGAGCAAGGAGGCCTACAAACCTGACTCAGTTACACCAGCTCTGTCAGGAGGAATGGGACAAAATTCACCCAACTTATTGTGGGAAGCTTGTGGAAGGCTACCCGAAATGTTTGACCCAAGTTAAACAATTTAAAGGCAATGCTACCAAATACTAATTGAGTGTATGTAAACTTCTGACCCACTGGGAATGTGATGAAATAAAAGGTGAAATAAAAGCTGAAATAAATCATTCTCTACTATTATTCTGACATTTCACATTCTTAAAATAAAGTGGTGATCCTAACTGACCTAAGGCAGGGAATTTTTTACTAGGATTAAATGTCAGGAATTGTGAAAAACTGAGTTTAAATGTATTTGGCTAAGGTGTATGTACACTTCCGACTTCAACTATATATGCATTGGACAAACAAGTGTAGTGTAGGGTGCAACATGCGATTGAAATTTTGCGGTGAGGAGGGCGCTGGGCATCTTGTTGCTATGACAAGTTAGGCCATCAGAATTATACCTACAGAGGAACGGCTTCTGTGAAGGAACGTCTTTGAACTTCAGAAAGTTGGCTTAACTAACGCTGGACCAGAGCTAGCCCTTGATAATGACTCTTAGTTCCATTAAATTACACATAATGTTGCTTAGAGTTTGAGAACTAGACCAGAGCTAGCTAACAAGCTAGCTAGGTAACAAGCTTGTGTGTACAGAGCGGCACCAGAATTAAAATAAAAACAAGTCTTACTTTTTTGTACTTAATAAATCCAATGTGAAACGTTATAGTATACTTAACTAGCAATGAAAAAGTAAATCCATTGTTCTCAAATTAAAAATCTCTCTCCCTAATTTCTGAATCTCGCCTGTAACGTCAGTAGCTACAGTAGACTATGCATGCTTTGGAGGGAGGGCGAGGAACAGGTTGCCTACACACTCACACTCTGGCAAGATTTTCAGCTGGCAGACAGGCAGACACTGGAATAAGTTTCTGAGTGACAGTTTGGGCTTTGCATAGGCGCTTTGTTGCGTTTTTTTTTGTGGGACTGGGGGAAAAAAGGATGTTATTAACCGGTTCCCATGCTTTTAATATAACGGTCCTGTTCCGGAACAGTATAGATCACTTTCGTTCTTAGTTTTCGTTCTGTTCCTCCAAAAAAAATAAAAAATGGATTTTCGGTTCCCTGAATCCAACCCCTGCCAATAAGCAGTCTATTGACAAGGTATGACAGCAACCCATGCTTTGGTTTTGTTGGCCACCGTTTCAAATGCTAACTTTGGGCTTTTTCCACCCTTTGTTGTGTTACAAAGCGGGATTAAAATAGATTTAATATTTTTTTTTGCCAACAATCTACACAAAACTATATAAAATAGTAATATATCTTGATTAGATAAGTATTCCACCCCCTAAGTCAATACGTTTGAATCACCTTTGGCAGTGATTACAGCTGTGAGTCTTTCGGGGTACTGTAAGTCTCTAAGAGCTTTTTCCACATCTGGATTGTGTAACAGTTACCCATTATTATTTTCAAAATTCTTCAAGCTCTGTCAAATTGGTTGTTGATCTTTGCTAGACAACCATTTTCAGGTCTTGTCATCGATTTTCAAGCAGATTTAAGTCAAAACTGTAACTCAGCCACTCACAAACATTCTTGGTAAGCAGTTTAGATTTGGCCTTGTGATTTAGGTTATTGTCCTGCTGAAAGGTGAATTCATCTCCCAGTGTCTGGTGGAAAGTAGACTGAACCAGGTTTTCCTCTAGAATTTTGCCTGTACTTGACTCAATTCCATTTATTTTTTTTATCCTGAAAAACTCCTCAGTCCTTAACGATTACAAGTATACCCATAGTTTTCTCCTATCACATTCATTAAACTCTGTAACTGTTTTAAGGGCACCATTGGCCTCATGGTGAATCCCTGAGCGGTTTCCTTCCTCTCTGGAAACTGAGTTATCTTTGTGTTGACTGGGTGTATTGATACACCATCCAAAGTGTAATTAATAACTTCATCATACTCAAAGGGATATTCAATGTCTGCTTTTTTCTATATACCTATCTACCAAAATGTGCCCTTCTTTGCGAGGCATTGGAAAACCTCCCTGGTCTTTTAATCTGTGTTTGAAATTCACTGCTCGATTGAGGGACCTTACAGAAAATTGTTTATGTAGGGTACAGATGAGGAAGTCATTCAAAAAAATCCCCTTTAAAACGAATCACCTAATAGTAGGAACAGCACCATCTAGTGGTCAAAACCTGGTAATATCAGGATGTAGGATGGGACATAAAAAGCTAACAACTTCAATAACCAATTTCTCTGAGCAGAAAAAAACCCAGCAACAATTTCACGGAGAATGCATTAGATAAGATGAAGAAACAATACTCCGAGCCGCAGCCCAATACTACTTGTCAAGCACAGAGAACTGATACTGTATACTCATTATTTGGTTGGAATGGCCGTGGGATGGGGGGTCCGTGGGTGGTTTTTGACAATTTATTTAGATTACTCGTGTCTTACTCACTGTTAGAAAAAACGTTTGGTCCAAATTGGATGTTAGGTACTATATTTATTGAATATTATATGAATCCTACAAATGGCAACAACAAAAAATGATCAGAGGTCAAATTATATTTCAACAAAATAATATTGTAGGAATGCTAATCTTTTCTGTTTCTAACTACAGAAATGATTTCGGAAAAATCTGAGATGTCTTGCTGAAATTAAATGGAACGACCCAGAGGGGAGTATGTCTGTCAGACAGAGAACAGAGGATAAAATATGAATGATTAAAGCAACAATGTTCTACTGGAAAGGAAACAAAGAAGTCGATAAGATTCCCATCAGTCAAAGCATCTGCAGTATGACTTACAGTAAGTCAGTCACACGACACACATGCATGAACGCACACACAAACAGGTTTCTGTGATGCTGAATATCTGTGTCTGACAGCCTGTACGTAATCAGCTGCATCAGGGGCTGTGTTGAAGCAGACAGACAATTAACTTTAGAGGGAGGAGGGACATTATGTCGAACAGAACAAAGTGTTACTGAATATTTAAGGACTTGAAAGAATGTGTGCCATCTTAGTGTAAGATAAATAAAAAGATACGAACAGAGAGGGAGGGAGATGGCAATACTATCTATGGATGAAATAGATAGATGGTTGGTGTAATATACACAATGAAAAATCCTTACCATCAATGAAGGAGCCATTAAGTGTTATGAGGATGAACACCTTGCCCTCTGGCTCCAGGTCCACCTGCACACAAACACAGGAGACTAGACATTAGACAAGATTAGTCAATGAGCAAAAGCTAACCATGTGACTCCCAACCAACCAGGTAACTCCCAAACCAACATATGTAATGCAATATAACCTATATTTATTGTAGGGGAGATAGGGGTAAGGGGTCAGTTGAGCCGAAGGGGTAAGTTGAGCCACTCTTTTTTCTAGGAAACCATACACAAATATTTTGGAAGAGACCATCATTTCACGGAGGAAAAAAAACATGGGAAAAGTGGTAAGTAAGTTAGGTCCAAAAAAAACAGCTTTTCACCAAGTCAAATGCATTTATTGTGTTAGAGGTTTCATGATGCTGGTATCTAAATCAAAGTAGATCATTTTAAGATTGTGTTATACATCAGTCTGGGTCTCTAAGCTTCAATATGAGGTCCTAAACCTAGCATGAAAGTGCATCCTTGAAGTTGTGTGGGTTAAATGTTTGCCTTGGGGTAAGTTGAGCCAATGGCAAGTTGAGCAAATAGATTTGTTTTTGTTTCCCAGGCGTAATGCAAGGCATTATCGCTGGGATATGAGGTAACAATAAAAGTGTACAAAAAAAGTACAAAGTGTTTGTTACAGTAGGTGTTAATAAGCCTAGTGACTGTGTTGAATTGTGTTGAATTGTGTTTGGGAAATAAAGATAGACATGGTTTTAAAAAGGTAGTGGAACTATTTCTTCAGTCGAGGAACTTTTAGGCGACTTAACTTACCATGTCCGGTGCTCAATTTACCCCATACCCGGGCTATGTTGTGCCAAGATACCTCTCTTTTTGGACAAGCTATGTTGTCAAAACTGTAATGTTTACATGAATTGTGATTATTTCCAGGGATACACAACATCCTGAAATACAGTATGTGTAAATATCTTTGTCAGAAAGAATACTATATTTCCCTTGACGGAGTGACTCAATGTAAAACATGGCTCAATTTACCCCACTATGCAAGGTGTAGGGGGAGTGTGTTATAGGTATGTAAATGTGTGTAGACATGATGTTAGATCTTTGTTTAACATACCGGTATGTAGCGTGTAGGTGCGTGTGTTGTGAATGGTTGAGTGTGTATGTAATGTGGGGAGAATGTGAGCAATGTGGAAGAGAGACTAGAGAGCAGGTCCAGCTTGTTTAGCTAGCTTCAGTAAATGACACTCTGCTTCACTCAAAATAGCATCTATCTCACACAGACATAAGCATCGGCATAAAGAAGACATACGGATAGAGACAGACAATAGACAAAATAAGACACAGTCAGAAACCTGAAAAGAGTTCCACTGCTGCAGAGGCCATGCACTAACCGCTTCATTGAAACGGAGGTTACTTACAGCACAAACTACAGACACGGTTCTCGTCAGACAGACCCCCCAATGGAAAATCTTGACAACCCACAACAAAAGTGACATGATTGGGCGGATACTGCAAGATCATCTCCATCCTGATTCAGTCATCTCTACCAGCCTGTCTCTCCATTCAATCTTCTTGGTCAGTTATATCATTCGGTATTGCTATGAGGAGGGCATATCTCTAACATATCACATTCTACTGCTGAGGCTCAAACATAAGGACATGTAAAACCCCAGACTAAGTACACCATCAGATGTAAGATCATGATAATTCCACCTCTCTCTCTCTCCTTAACATGACATCACCCTCCACACATGTTTCCTTTGTGTACAGCTGAGCACACACATCCTCATAAACTATTAGCCTACAGTCACCCATTACTGTCCTGTTCTCTTTCTCTGAGAGTGCTGGACCTGTGTCTTCAGTGAATCAACTGAGGCAAGCAGAAAAAGTCAGATGAAGACAGAAGAGTTCAGACTAAATCAGGCTTTGATGCTGACACGACCATACTAAATTTAAAAAGCAGGAACTTTGTCTGACTGAGTACCACATGGCAGTAAGGGGAAGTGATTTTTTTCTGGGGGAGGAGCGATAGTTCCTGACAAACATTTACAGTTAAACTGAGTCTATTCCATCCACTTCTGCTTAAAATCAGAGACAAGACTGTCAAGATGAACCTGAAGGATGGTTCAACACAGAACACTAATGAAGTCATCACAGATGTCAAATTTGAGGTCTTAGTGGAATCTTCCCTCCAGTGTTAAGGCTGTGAGTGGGGTGTAAGAGGAGTGGGTGGATGGCACATACTGTAAGGCTGAGCCGCAGGCCCATGAGACAACAGATATGACTGCATGCTTCTATTTTGAGTTGCTCTCGAGGTTAACGCCTCATACTGCTACTTGTTTAGATAAAGAAACCTATCCACCCATGTGTATGTGTATGTGTACGTGTGTGTGTGTGTGTGTGTGTGTGTGTGTGTGTGTGTGTGTGTGTGTGTGTGTGTGTGTGTGAGCCCTTAGATCAAAGACACTGAAGTTTTGTGTTTAATATGCAACATTGTACTGATTAGAGAGGAACACCGATGAGAAAGTGCTGTCTTTGTCTCTGAACCAAGAGAAGCTATAAAACAAGGGAGATGAGATGGGGAAAGACTTGGGAGCCTTTGAGCGTAAAGCAGACGGTGGGAAACCTTCAACAACAGTGGTGTGGGCGTGTGGAGGCCTGTGCCCTACTCTACACGTCATAGGTATAGGGCCCCAAGCACTTCATCTGAGAGTTAACGAAGCAAAACAAGTCTCAGTTCAGATCTTGAGCTGGAAGAAACGCACACCTGTTTAGGTTTTGGCTAGCAGAGTAGTATACTTGTAAAACAAAAGGAGAGCTGCACGCTCTAGGAGCTCAGATGCAATAATTTAATAACCAACGTTTCGACAGCCAAGCTATCTTCATCAGGGTATAATGACAAACACCGCGGGTCACATCGCTATATCGTCAGCGAACACGTCACCCTGGTCTCACAGTTCAGATCTATCAGATGAGTACTTTCAAGGCTGCATATCGTAAAAGAGTGAAGCCAGGCTATGCACACGTCTGCCATACCTCACAGACGCACTGTACTTGACTCTGGCCTTCATCGGTTGGTTCCTGGTGGAAGCTTTACAAAAAAAATCTAGCTCAGATTCTACTTTTCAAGAGGAGTGAGCTGTCTGTTAACAGCTTTTGGGCACCATGACACAGATGAGGTTTTGAGTATGGCAGACCACTGTACTGCATGACCATGAAAGATAATAAGAAGCCCAGATAGCCACTGGAGGGCGTTGAGTCTCAAGGTGCACAGACGTTACCAGATCTACCTGTCCCAGGCATGTACAAGTTCAGGTTACACACCAATCACATTTTTTGTTTACTCCTCTAGGACCGAAAGTAAACCAGACGAGCGAAACTGTTGTAGAGGGAAATTTTCTCTCCAGTGAGGGGGGATTTGTTTTAGATTCCTTCTCTCACAGTTGAAGTGTACCTATGATAAAAATTACAGACCTCTACATGCTTTGTAAGTAGGAAAACCTGCAAAATTGTCAGTGTATCAAATACTTGTTCTCCCCACTGTATGTCTGAGGAATTTTAATTATGAGATTTCAGTTGTTTTGAATTTGGCGCCCTGCACTTTCACTGGCTGTTGTCATATCATCCCGTTACCGGGATTGCAGCCATAAGAAGTTTTAATGTGATGGTATCAAGAGCTGGTATTACTCTCCACGTTTGTCTTTGGTTGATATGTGTTGCTTTCGGGGTTACACCCTCTGTAAACCATAGACTACTACTGGTTTGGATTTTTTTTCGCTTTTCAGCGAAAGCACTACAAATGATTATGTTAGGTCACACCAAACCACAATAAGCACAGCCATTTTTCCAGCGAAAGATAGCAGTCACAAAAAGCAGAAATATAGCTAAAATTAATCACTAACCTTTGATGATCTTCATCAGATGACACTCATAGGACTTCATGTTACACAATACATGCATGTTTTGTTTGATAAAGTTCATATTTATATAAAAAAATCTGAGTTTACAATGTAACTGGCGCGTTACATTCACTAGTTCCAAAAACATCCAGTGATAGTGCATAGCCACATCGTTTCAACAGAAATACTCATCATAAATGTAGATGATAATACAAGTTATACACATGGAATTATAGATATACCTCTCCTTAATGCAACCGCTGTGTCAGATTTTAAAAAAACTTTACGGAAAAAGCAAACCATGCAATAATCTGAGACGGAGCTCAGAACAAGAGTCAAATTAGCCACCATGTTGGGAGGCAACAGAAACCAGAAATTACATGATAAATATTCCCTTACCTTTGATGATCTTCATCAGAATGCACTCCCATGAATCCCAGGTCCACAATAAATGCTTGATTTGTTCGATAATGTCCGTTATTTATGTCCAATTAGCTACTTTGGTTAGCACGTTTGGTAAACAATTCCAAAGTCACAAAGCGCGTTCACTAAAACATGACGAAATGTCCAAAAGTTCCATAACAGTCAGTAGAAACATGTCAAACGATGTATTGAATCAATCTTTAGAATGTTGTTAACATACATCTTGAATAACGTTCCAACCGGAAAATTACATTGACTTCAGATGAGCGATGGAACGGAGCTGCCTCTCATGTGAACGCGCATGGTCAAAGCATGGTCACCTCATGCCAGTGGTGACTCATTCCTGTCTCCTTCGGCTCCCCTTTACAGTAGAGTCATCAGACAAAGTTCTATTGACTGTTGACATCTAGTGGAAGCCGTAGGAAGTGAAAACTCATCCATATCTCGCTGTAATTTCAATGGGAGCTTGGTTGAAAATCTACCAGCCTCAGAAAAAATTCAAACAGGAAGTGGAACTTCTCAGGTTTTTGCCTGCCATATGAGTTCTGTTATACTCACAGACATAATTCAAACCGTTTTAGAAACTTCAGAGTGTTTTCTATCCAGTACTACTAATAATATGCATATATTAGCAACTATAACTGAGGAGCAGGCCGTTTACTCTGGGCACCTCTGTGCACCTTTCATCCAAGCTACTCAATACTGCCCCTGCAGCCATAAGAAGTTTTAACATCTGTATATGACATGCCCTAAGATAATACCCTATCACACTTCAGCTTGTTTGTACAGGCAAGTCACAGGAATTAGATGCAAAGTCTCTGCTAGTTGTGGTTTCCAGCATACTTTACAATGCAATACTTCACATACTGCTACCGGGTAGCATAGTTAGCACGACAGAGGCACGTGTGGTTATTATTGTTGTCTATCAACAATGACAAGCCACCGGGGTCTGACAACTTGGATGGAAAATTACTGAGGATAATAGCGGACAATATTGCAACTCCTATTTGCCATATCTTTAATTTAAGGCCTACTAGAAAGTGTGTGCCCTCAGGCCTGGAGGGAAGCAAAAGTCATTCCGCTACCTTAGAATTGTAAAGCCCCCTTTACTGGCTCTAACAGCCGACCAATCAGCCTGTTACCAACCCTTAGTAAAGTTTTTGAAAAAATTGGGTTTGACCAGATACAATGCTATTTTACAGTAAACAAATTTACAACAGACTTTCAGCACGCTCATAGGGAAGGACATTCAACAAGCACAGCACTTACACAAATGACTTATGATTGGCTGAAAGAAATTGATGATACAAATATTGTGGGGGCTGTTTGTTAGACTTCAGTGCGGCTTTTGACATTATCGATCATAGTCTGCTGCTGGAAAAACGTATGTGTTTTGGCTTTACACCCCCCTGCTATATTGTGGATAAAGAGTTACCTGTCTAACAGAACACAGAGGCCGTTCTTTAATGGAAGCCTCGCCAACATAATCCAGTTAGAATCAGGATTTCCCTAGGGCAGCTGTCTAGGCCCCTTACCTTTTTCAATCTTTACTAACCACATGCCACTGGCTTTGAGTAAAGCCAGTGTCTATGTATGCAGATGACTCAACACTATACACGTCAGCTACTACAGCAACTGAAATGACTGCAACACTTAAGAGCTGCAATTAGTTTCAGAATGGGTGGCAAGGAATAAGTTAGTCCTAAATACAAAAGTAAAAGCATTGTATTTAGGACAAATCATCCACGAAACCCTGAACTTCAACTAAAATCTTGTAATGAATAATGTGGAAATTGAGCAAATTGAGGTGACTTAACTGCCTGGCGTAACCCTGAATTGTAAATTGTCATGGTCAAAACATATTGATACAACAGTAGCTAAGATGGGGAGAAGTCTGTCCATAATAAAGTGCTGCTCTGCCTTCTTAACAACACTATCAACAAAGCAGGTCCGACAGGCCATAGTTTTGTCGCACCTGGACTACTGTTCAGTCGTGTCGTCAGGTGCAATTGGCTCGGAACAGGGCAGCACGGATGGCCCTTAAATGTAGACGGGGAGCTAACAATGATATGCATGTCAATCTCTTGACTTCATCACTAGTTGTTTTTGTAAGAAGTGTTGACAAGCTGAATGCACTGAGGTGTCCGTTTAAACTACTAGCACACAGCTTGGACACCGATGCATACCCCACAAGACATGCCACCAGAGGTCTCTTCACAATCCCCAAGTCAAGAACAGACTATGGGAGGTGCACTTTACTACATACAGCCATGACTACATGGAACTCTATTCCACATCAGGTAACTCATGCAAGCAGTAGAATCAGATTTAAAAACAGACAAAAACATCTTATGGAACAGTGGGGACTGTGAAGAGACGCACACACAGGTACAGACACACACATATGCACACACACGCTAGAACACACACTCTACACAAACGTACATTGTAATATTGTTGTATGGTGGTATTATACATTTTGTATTGTAGATATGTAGTGGTGTAATAATGTTATATGATGTACTGTTTTATCTTTTGTTTTATGTGTAATGTAAGTGACTTAATGTGTCTGGACCTCAGGAAGAGTAGCTGCTGCCTTGGCAACAGATAATGGGGATCCCTAATAAATACAAATACCTCTTGATGATGTCACCTTTGCCTTTCTGACAGGCTTAAGTTAAACACACAGAGGTATCCACCAAGATGCCACCTATAATGAGCTGCTGAAGATTCTTATGGGAAAAGGAGACAATGGGATCTGCATGCTTTGGATATCACTTTCCCTGTACAGAAAGGACTGGAAAAGGAATGGCAGAATGATTGTAAACGATGCAGGTCTACAAGAAGAATCTTGTGTTCCATGGCTCCTGGCATCAGTTTATCAACATACAGTACATTATGGAATGTGTATGGGGCTTTTCTATAAACTTGGGTACCAGTGAGGATTTCACTGATAATAATCTGCCAACCTTTTTCATGTAATTACATGAAGATATAAGGGGGATCATAGCCATGGTCAATAAAATTCACAAGTTGTTTAACCCTTAATCGTGGTTGGTGTCTTGACGAACTTGTCCAAAATCGTGTGAGATAAAACATGCCCTTTTCTGTTCTTGCATTTACGGCATGTAAATTGTTATATCATATTAAGCATTAATCAGTTAAATAAGACATTGAACCCCTAAGAATCCTGGATCTCGCTTTCAGACAGATCTTAGAATTGCAGTGCAACTATGTTACATTTAGTGTCTCCTATTATTGGGTGCAAAGAGTTTATGGGCACACAAATCCATGTAGGCTATGCATTTGAAAATGGAATGCTTCTAACTGAAAGAGTCACTGTACCTTAATACTTAAAACCTAAACTGATACTGTCATTGATGTGGTTCTTCAATAATTATGCAAAATACTTGTCGGATGATCATTTGGTGTGCAGCTGATTAGTTAAGCCATGATATTTGCACACATCATCATCTGATCTAGGAAGGAATTTTCCAATTGACAGTCAAGTGATGAACAGCTGTTGTGATGGTGCATGCAATGAAACAACAGCCCAAGTGCTGGAAAAAAGGTGTTTCTGAGGAATGTCCAGAATATGCCGTGGAAGACAGTTGTGCCTGGATCCAGATTGGATCTAATATCCTTAGCAACTGACAATGATCCTCTGTTGTTGTCTGCTTGATTAACAGCAGTGTCTTCTTAGATTTAAAAGAAAAAGCATCAGGCTATACTTATGAGTTCATGTTTTTCAGCCAGCTTCATATGTTTTTGTGCCTCGGATTGGACACCAAGTCTACTGCTTGCACCCAACACTATTCCTATTCATTATTCTGGATATAATGACAACAAATGACATAGCCTAGTGACATAGCCAAATTCAAGTAGGCTACTGGAATAGGCCTACCTTGAAAATCAGACATTTCCTCAATATGGTGCTTGAAAAGTAATTAGAATTACTATTCATCTGTGAATTCATTTTTTACAGTTTATGTGAGAGATGTGGCCACTTTCATTTGTTTCCCGCCGGTTCATTTGAAGGGTGTTGTGCTACTCCGTTGTGGTAAAACCACATGTGGTTATTATGACGACATCTAATGTTGGCATTCCATATAAATAGGGGAACTGGTTTTTGGGGAACTGGTTTTGGGGCACTTTCTCATTATAAAAACAGCGATGGTGAGATTAAGGCTACCACTATCCATGGCCTGCGTCAGCCACATAGGCTATAGTCAGGCAATGTTCACATTATTCTCACATATTTTAGAATGTAATAATAATTTGAGTATCAATGCATTGGCAAGGTTTAAAAAAAGCATTATTCTTAAAGTGGTAATGGCCTATTTTATTTTTTACACTTTTTGCATATTGGGGGAGGGGGGTTCTGTATTAGGCCCTATATGTACAATTATATCAATTATTAAGTGCTTGAAAAGTCCCTGAATTTGACTTGCCAATGTATACATGAACTCTGCTTAAACAATGTGTACAGTCGTGGCCAAAAGTTTTGAGAATGACACAAATATACATTTTCACAAAGTCTGCTGCCTCAGTTTTTTCTGATGGCAATTTGCATATACTCCAGAATGTTATGAAGAGTGATCAGATGAATTGCAATTAATTACAAAGTCCCTCAAATTAACTGAAGCCCCAAAAAACATTTCCACTGCATTTCAGCTCTTCCACAAAAGGACCAGCTGACATCATGTCAGTGATTCTCTCGTTAACACAGGTGTGAGTGTTGACGAGGACAAGGCTGGAGATCACTCTGTCATGCTGATTGAGTTCGAATAACAGACTGGAAGCTTCAAAAGGAGGGTGGTGCTTGGAATCATTGTTCTTCCTCTGTCAACCATGGTTACCTGCAAGGAAACACGTGCCGTCATCATTGCTTTGCACAAAAAGGGCTTCAAAGACAAGGATATTGCTGCCAGTAAGATTGCACCTTAAATCAACCATTTATCGGATCATCAAGAACTTCAAGGAGAGTGGTTCAATTGTTGTGAAGAAGGCTTCAGGGCGCCCAAGAAAGTCCAGCAAGCGCCAGGACCGTCTCCTAAAGTTGATTCAGCTGCAGGATCGGGGCACCACCAGTACAGAGCTTGCTCAGGAATGGCAGCAGGCAGGTGTGATTGCATCTGAACGCACAGTGAGGTAAAGACTTTGAGGATAGCCTGGTGTCAAGAAGGGCAGCAAAGAAGCCCCTTCTCTCCAGAAAAAACATCAGGGACAGACTGATATTCTGCAAAAGGTACAGGGATTGGACTGCTGAGGACTGGGGTAAAGTAATTTTCTCTGATGAATCTCCTTTCAGATTGTTTGGGGCATTTGGAAAAAAGCTTGTCTGGAGAAGACAAGGTGAGCGCTACCATCAGTCCTGTGTCATGCCAACAGTAAAGCATCCTGAGACCATTCATGTGTGGGGTTGCTTCTCAGCCAAGGGAGTGGGCTCACTCACAATTTTGCCTAAGAACGCAGCCATTAATAAAGAATGGTAGCAACACATCCTCCGAGAGCAACTTCTCCAAACCATCCAGGAACAGTTTGGTGACGAACAATGCCTTTTCCAGCATGATGGAGCACCTTGCCATAAGGCAAAAGTGATAACTAAGTGGCTCGGGGAACAAAACATTGATATTTTGGGTCCATGGCCAGGAAACTCCCCAGACCTTAATCCCATTGAGAATTTGTGGTCAATCCTCAAGAGGTGGGTGGACAAACAAAACCCCACAAATTCTGACAAACTCCAAGCATTGATTATGCAAGAATGGGCTAACATCAGTCAGGATGTGGCCCAGGAATTAATTGACAGCATGCCAGGGAGGATTGCAGAGGTCTTGAAAAAGAAGGGTCAACACTGCAAATATTGACTCTTTGCATCAACTTCATGTAATTGTCAATAAAAGCCTTTGACACTTATGAAATGCTTGTAATTATACTTCAGTATTCCATAGTAACATCTGACAAAAATATCTAAAGACACTGAAGTAGCAAACTTTGTGGAAATTAACATTTGTGTCATTCTCAAAACTTTTGGCCACGACTGTAGTACTAGGCCTATCTTGTTGTATAAGTGGAGTTACGGGCCAATTTGTATATATATATTCACTTTTATTCCTCTAAGTACACAATGTGGAACTGCATGAAAATCATTTTTATTTTTGTTTCAAACCATTTAGAAATGTTGTGGTCCAATGTGTTTATTTACAGGAATACCTGTATATGCAAAATCCCCAAAAGTTCCAAGGGAACTACTAAAGAGTAAAAAAAGCATGATCAGTGTATTTTAACTCCCTTTAATGACTGTATGTGTCTTACAGTCTGACTATATTAATTAAGCTTTTATACCGAATAGCCAAGAGGATAAAAGTGTCAGGCAAGCATGTCAATCACATCCCTATCCATCCTCACAGTGCAAACTGCCCAGGACTTAGCTACTCACCCATCCTTCAAAAGTCTCTTCTGTGTTCAATGTTTTCATCAGGTCCTCAAATTGAAATGTGCAGTTGGCAACAAAATCGTCATACCCTATGGGCGCATCGTGAAATACAGCCAACTCTATATGCTTGCCGTCGTTGACATTGAGGCAGAACTCTTCGTTGTAAGTTGGCATGTTGGTTTTCTGCTTTGTATGCGTCTGTCCAATTTTGTACTCGTCCACCTTTATCACAATGTAAGGGTCTAAAGTGGGAGCTGTTTTGTTGAACATTGTAGAATGGCGAAGGGAAAAAGTAGTTGGTTTGAGGTCCAACGCCTCACCAATTCTAAGCTTTAGATACCCGTTGAACTTCATGATATTGTTCCTCTAAAGAAAAAAAACACGTCTACAAACTCAAAGTAAAAACAATATATACTTAACTAAAATAAAAAATACGCTATGGATTTAACATGCATGCAAAGCATTCTTATTTTCTGATATACATCAATATCGTTGACTGTGAATTGGAGTCCAATGTTGGCTCCTAAAGCGATTCGAAAGCGTTGCTCTTGTCATTTGCCATCTGCAGGTGATGCGTTCTCACAGTGCTCTTGACCCTTGGTCCTGAGCACTTTCCTGGTCAAATGTGTGTCCTTGCCTTCCGAAACACCCCAGCTGAAGTAAACTAAAACAGAAAGCTCGCACGTCCTGGAGAACGACCTTCTTCAAAGAAGCTCTAAGCAAGTTCCGTAAAAAGGAAGTAGCCTACCAGAAGTAGCAACAATGATTTCCCTGTAAAGTTTCTTCTTTCTCAATGTGTTTACATTTTGTTCTGACTAATCTGATTGCTACCTGCATGCAACTGTAAAAGGTCTTGCCAATATGTGTTAGAGATTGTAGTCTCCTCGGTTACTGTCAAGGATTAATATAATACTGTGAGAAAGTACATTACGACTATAACTACCATGATGCACCGCTGTGCTTAGGGTTGCCTCAAAGCATGCAGGTATCGAAATGACTCACCTGTCCTCAGCCGATACAGTGCCTTCAGAAAGTATTCATACCCGTTGACTT
This sequence comes from Salvelinus sp. IW2-2015, assembly GCF_002910315.2. Taxonomy (NCBI): domain Eukaryota; kingdom Metazoa; phylum Chordata; class Actinopteri; order Salmoniformes; family Salmonidae; genus Salvelinus; species Salvelinus sp. IW2-2015. The sequence continues at coordinate 15,607,486 of NC_036849.1, forward strand.
ATTCCACATTTTGTTGTTACATCCTGAATTCAAAATTGATTAAATGTATTATTTTTTTCTCCCATCCATCTAGACACAATACCCCATAATGAGAAAGTGAAAATATTTTTTTCTTAATTTTTGCAAATGTATTAAATGAAATATAGCATTTACATAAGTATTAACACCCCTGAGTCAATACATGTTAGAATCATCGTTGGCAGCGAGTCTTTCTGGGTAAGTCCAAACATAACGCTTTGTATTCATGACATGAAGTTAATTTATTTTTTATTTTTTTCAGTTTTGCGTTAGTGCCGTATTGCAAACAGGATGTTTGTTTTGTAATATTTGTATTCTGTACAGGCTTCCTTCTTTTCACTCTGTCATTTAGGTTAGTATTGTGGAGTAACTACGTTGTTGATCCATCTTCAGTTTTCTCTTATCACAGCCATTAAACTCTGTAGCTATTTTAAAGTCGCAATTGGCCTCATGGTGAAACGGATATTCAATTATGTTTTTTTTATTTTTACGGGAAAAACCTCCCTAGTCTTTGTGGTTGGATCTGTGGTTGAAATTCACTGCTTGACTGAGGGACCTTACAGAAATTGTATGTTTTGGGAACAGAGATGAGGTAGTCATTCAAAAATCATGTTAAACACTTATTGCATACAATAGCTTTTCATTTAATTCATTTGTAATAATTTCGAAAAACATAATTCCACTTTGACATTATGGGGTATTGTCTGTAGGCCAGTGACACAACATCTCAATTTAATTCATTTTAAATTCAAGCTGTAACAATAAAATGTGGAATACTTTCTGAAGGCACTGTAAATAAATGATCAAATAGCACCCTCTTGTGATAAACAGAGAGTGTGAATAACTAGAGCTACACATTCTTCAACTTCACACTTAGATAAATACTCAGAATGGAGACTGCAAGCTATCTAGTCTCAGTAGTTCATCCCTGAGGTCTTTTGTACAGTTCTTGTGTGAGAAAAATCCTAGCTCACCTGGCACAGCTGTGAAGATCTAAACGCACATGGCCATGAGCTGCAAGACATAGGAGAAACAACGGGGCTTTTAATGTGAATTAAAAGGATGGGAGATGTGGAGTTGATTTATGCTGAGTTCTAATAATGAAAAGGCATGAGTTTTCTTCTGAGAGCCTCAGAGGACCTATAACCTATAAAAGTCACCAGCAACCACAAATGATGACCTTGAAACTCATGTATTGGTCCTAACTCCCCTCCAGTCTAACCCTACTTGCACCCTCTGTCTCTGAATATCTTCCTCTGACACACACACTCTCCCTCTGCCCTCATTTTCTAACTCCCTTGACCCCACTCTCTGTGGGTCTCCATTTTTTCCCCATTCGGTGCAAACTGTCATTCTTTCCTCTTGTTCTCTCTATTTCTCTCCCCTCTGTCTATCTCTCTCTATGTGGTGTGCTTTAGGGGAGTTTAGTCCATCCATAAATGTCATGATCAAAGTCTGGTCGTTATTAGTGTTAGACATGACCTCTCACCCTTCTCTGCCAAATGTCAGCGCCCCACATCTCTCTCTTTCAGCTGCTTCAAATAAAGAGGCCACATCCCAGGGAAGAGAGGTGGTCGTAAACGACAAAGCTTTTAACACGGCTCTTACACATCTCAGGGATAAAGGCTGTCATAAACAACAGCTTTTACCTGCCCTTATAAAAAGAGGAGAGTGATGAGATAAAAGTGACAGATAGGATAGTGTGGGTTCATCTGTTTCACAATCATCACCACAGAATGACTAACCTGAATACAGATGTATTTGTATACTGTAGGTGTCAGTGTGTTCAGTCAGACATAAAAACATTAGAGAGGGATATGTCTTCATTTTTTAAATTTAACTAGGCAAGTCAGTTAAGAACAAATTCTTATTTACAATGACAGCCTACACCGGCCAAATGATGTGCTAATACATCATGTTGGTCTTTAACAACCCCTTGAGAAAATGTTCATTTCAGGTATTCACATTCAATTCATCGATTGTCTGTGAGTAACCATTCCTCACTTTCATTATTTCCATGAAATATTGGTTCATTGCCTGGTTTGTGGAGCATTACACCTTACTGTCCAGCAGAGGGCAGGCTAAGACTGCTGTTGAACTCAAGTGTTGATTTGATAGCCATCTTCCTCCCACAGTTTCACTGATGCCATCCATGGCAGGCGTTTTTACGATCATGGAGGATGATTTGTTTGGTCTCCCTGTTTTCCCAACTGTTCCTGTCTCTCCCCTACTTTCACCTGCTTGTCATCCCTTTCTACACTCTCCTCTCTACAGCTGTTGCCTAACCCAAATCAAGAGTTATCATACACTAGACATATGAACTCAAACGCATGTTCTGGTGTGTACTCCACAAAAACGGCATGTTAACGTTCTTGTACACATTAACAGAGAAGCAGCTACCACAACTCAGCTGTATCACAGTGTAGGATATTCATTGGAATGACTGAAGTAACTGCCACCTGTAGTGGTTCCACATTTCCCTTCACCGTCCACAGATTTCCACTTCTGTAACCCGGGACAGCTCTATTCTCTGGCTCCCTGCCCAGGTACACTCTATAGCTGCAGCTAATGAACCATAGCATTGGTGCTAAACAGGACAACAGGGAATATGGGTAATATGGGCCAGGTATGGTGAGCTCCATTCCCAGCCCTCTGTATGTGAGTGTTGACCCCGGTAAGGAAAGGCCCGAGGGGCTAGTATACAAGCACCATGCCTCCCACATCAACCCCCACCCCTATCATCCCCTCAGCCCGAACCCAATTACTTATAGGGGCATTGCCTCAACACCATACCCCATCAGCCCTAGAGAGACTAGAGAGAACTAAAGTCCTGAATACAGAATCAAATGTTATTTGTCACATGTTTTGTAAACAAGAGATGGAGACTAACAGTGAAATGCTTACGGATCATTTTCCAACAATGCAGAGTTTTTTACATGTTTTTATTTAACTAGGAAAGTCAGTTAAGAGTTAAAGATAAAGTAAAAAAATATAATAGAAATAGTGGTACGAGGGATAAATACACAGTGAATAACAATAAGTAAGATTAACATGGCTATATACAGTACAGGGAGTACCGGTACCGAGTTGATGTGCAGGGGTACGAGGTAATGTACATATAGGTAGTGGTAAAGTGACTAGGAAACAGGATAGATAATAGACTGAGCTGTGGTAGCAGTGTATGTGGAGCAGTAGCGTATGTGGTGTGTGTGTGTGGCGTCAAATGTATGTATGCGCATGTTATGTGTGTGTGTGGGCGTATGTAGTGTGTGTTGAGGTGTAAGTATGTGTGAGAACCAGGCCAAATGAGCTGATATGTAATCCACCATCAGCGTCACTCTTTCCTATTCACTGTCCTCACAGGGCTATAAACAGAGATAAAGCTATATGATAAACCAGATTATAAACTGGGTGGTTTGAGCCCTGAATGCTGATTGTCTGAAAGCCGTGGTATATCAGACTGTATACCACGGGTATGAATAAACATTTATTTTACTGTTCTAATTGCGTTTGTAATCAGTTTATAATAGCAATAAGGCACCTCGAGAACAGCCTTTAGCCGTGGTATATTGGCCATATACCACACCCCCTCGTGCCTTATTGCTTAAGTAAACCCTATAAAAAGCTCATTTGGTTGAATGCAACTTGGGGTCAACGTTGGATGACAGTAACATTTATTTTGGGGATAATTTGTTATTGTGAGAACATACTATTTATACTTTGCAGAACTAAGTCAATGTATGTTTGCCCTCCTCTAGCTTTTGCACCCCTTAGTTTGCTTCCTCACCTGCAAAATAAAACAAGCAGTCCTTTAGATGAAATGAGGGGAGAACCAGCATGCCATAAATCAGTCGTAAAAGCTGATTTGGTGTTAAGTGTTCCTTTATTTACATGTGCATATTTCATACCAGCACTCTGCCACTGGGAAACGTGACACCTTCATATTTGCAGGTTTAGAATGGATGGAGAAAGACAGAGAGAGAGAAAGTTTGTCCCAGTCAGGGTGCATTTGACTTCACTATCCTACTTTACCATTCCTTCCACCCTTTTTGGAGTAGAGTCAGAGAGCGAGTTCTGTGTTTCCTATTTCAAGTTTAATATGGAGAGACAAGCAGACTGTGTGTGAATAGTACTATAGTAGATGTAATAAGATAAGTTATGGGGGTGAGAGAAGACAGGATATGGAAATCTAGACTGGTAGACAGAGATGTAGAGGAAGGGAAGGAAGGAGAAAGCGAGAGTGAGAGAGAATAAGGTTGTGAAAAGCAGAGGAATGTGTGAATGTGAGACTGGGCCGTCCTGTGTGGGACAGCAGAGCGGAGCGGGGGAGTGGGGTTCTATGTCACAGCTCCTCCTGGGTAATTGGCTCCAGATGCGGGGCAGCGTGGCCTCTGCGCCAGCGAGGCGTCAGGGCCGCATTAAGGGCTCAGCGTAGGGCTGAGGGGATCGGGGGGGAGAGGTGTGCACCCCCCCTTCCCAAAAACAGTCTGCTCAAATCCCCATACTGTGCTGCTGACCATTGCGACCCCCTTCCTAGCCGATCTCCCCCACCTCCTCCTGTCTAAATCAGCTATGAGCTGTTGGAGGCCAACACTGCTCTAAATGTAGTAAACAAATCATTGTTCTCTCCTGCTCTAGTGTTTATGTGTAGTTATATGGAATTATCTTGACCTCTTTCTTCTTAACTATAGTGCGCATTACACATTCCTTAGCAGGAGTTTGTGTGTTTGTCACTATGGAGACCGCATTGTTTGAATCAGTTCATCCTACGTTATTGTGCTGCTATTGTGTCAACCAAAACTGCAGTGAGAAAGAGAAAAGTGATCAACATGGAACTTAATTCTACTGCCAAGGCTTCAAAGACATGCTGTTGACATTTGGTTGGCGTTAAGCGGTGAACTCAGCATTGTCTATCTGTTTCAGTGATTGATAAAGCACTTGAGAGGACAAGTAGGGGAAGTGCACTTTATCGAGCAGAGCCCTGACATCCAGTGGAGTGAAGGCCCTGCTACATTCTAGTCAGTATAATAAGGACGAAGACCACTACACAGAGCCCTTCAACCACAACAGCCACAAAGAAAATGACAATTGCAGAAAATTGCTGTGTGATTGGTGTGTTTTCAAGCTCTTTACACAAGACACTGCCAGTTGCACTGTGAGAAAATAATGTTAGCTTCTTTCAGCTTTACCTTCTTCCATGTAGGCTTTTGTGATCAGCGTATGTCACTCACTTAACAAAGAGGTAGTTTTGAAAAGCTCTGTGGCCATAAATTACACTGCAGGAGCCTGCTGCCAGCCTCACATACACAGTTAACTGAAAGTGCTAATTCTTCACCCTATAGTGTGTGTGCGCGTATAGGTGTGTGTATACTGTATGTGTGTGAAGTGCACATGTGTGCGGGTGCATGTGTGAAGTGATTAATATGACTGGAGTGGTGTGAATGAGGGGACATCTGTGGTGTTAAGAGACCTCAGAGTGAGACATGTTCTTAGTGTGACGTGAAAAGCATGGCTAGTGATAGACCATGTAAATCGATTGGGGTTAAAGAAGTACTCTGTGGGATGGAAAGTAGCAAGAATGAGTGGTTAGAGGGAGCAGGCTGACATAGTAATGATGAAAAGACCCTTCATATCTGTTGACACTGTCACATAACATTATGTACAGATCTATTATAGTATTTACAAGTGGATTCTGACTGCTCTCATGTCTGCACGACATTCCCCAACCATAATGTTCAAATAAAGAAAAACATCTCACATGGCCACTAGGAAAAAGTTTAATACTAAAACATATTACAAGACTCCCTCTCAGCGCTGACTTTGAATAGGTTGTTCAGGTTGTAATGGTAAACAGTAAGCAGATGTTTTACAGGCCTTGGATCTGCTACAGTGCCAGATGGCGCCTGTACTGAGCCTATACTGATGGCTCCTCATCTGTTGCACAGGACCAGGAAGTGGGGCACTCAAGAAGAGGTTCTGCTCTCTCTCATGGCCACGCTCTCAGAGCCAACCACTGATCATCCTGGCTGCTACCACACATCCAGTTACACCAGGACCACCTGAGGAAACTTGGATTGTCTGTCCCTTCATCTGTCTGGCCAGGACCGGTCTTTTCCTACTGGGAGGACTAGAGGCCATTATACTGTGTCCCTGTGGGCTTACCCTGTATCGTTACTCAGTTCTGGGAATAGGAATTCACTGAACGGGAGTACACAGAACAGTTCTGAATTCTGAGACTTGAGAATATATTTTAATAAGGTGTGCACACACACGTACACACAAACAAAAGGGTCAAAGTAGGGACATTGAATACGAACTGGTGGTGGTACCCCGCGTCCTGATCAACAGAAAACATTTAAGAATACAACCGACACCTCTAAGAATAATATGAGAGCTGTGGCTGCCAGCGGGGGTTTAATTTAAGCCCAGTGTCCCCTCCCCACTCCATCTTTCCTCCCTGGGAGAGGGTGTTGTCATTCTGCTGGACACAGGCCCAGGGTGGGAGCCAGTTTGGCAAAACAAAAAAACACTCCCTCCCTCTGCTGAGGACACATGCCCCTGGTCTACATTAACATACATCTCCAACTCAGGGAAAAGCAAGGAGAAAACTCCTGCATTTGGTTACATCTCTCTTCCGTAGTTTACGTAAACGAAGCACGCCATGTCAACAAGCAGTGGTAGAGATGTGGAGTTAAGTCGTCAAACACTAGATGGTGCAGTGATTGAGGAATATTGGCAGCTTACGGTATACTGGTTTCCTTGGGAACATAAGACAGGCCATCAGTGTAGTGATGTTCCTGATTATCACCATTTCAGTGGAAACCTGTGTGCTGACCAACCGACAACAGTGATGACAGATAGCTATAATCTATACAACTCCATATCTGTTACTGGTTAACAAACCTGTGTCTTTACTGAAATGCTTTACAGAAAAGCCTCTCTTTGCAACCTAAATCATCGGAGGGAAATCACACAAGCAGACAAAGGATTACTTTTCTGTTTGGATGTCATACATCTGTGTAGTTATGGGCAAGATGAGAGCAGAGGCGTCATGCCCATAGGGGGCATGTGCCCCCTCAGATTTTTCCTGTTTTTAAAATGTTCAGATGTAATATGAATTACATTTTTAAGCCCCCGTTTTATCATAATTATATATAAAAAGATCTGTCAGCGGTATTGTGAGGGGGGGGGGGGCACACAGACTGGAGCAGGCAAAGAGTATCCCCCTGGAGCAAAGATATGCTTGGCAGGACACTAGCTACTCAATTGTGTGCAGACAGTATCATCAGTGGAGGAGGAAAGGGTTTGTAGAGTGGCACACGTACTGTAGCGTTTGATTTCATTTTAGCTGCCGGTGATGGGCAGGACTCACAGGAGTTACAGTTGAAGTCGGAAGTTTACATACACCTCAGCCAAATACATTTAAACTCAGTTTTTCACAATTCCTGACATTTAATCCTAGTAAAAATTCCCTGTTTTAGGCCAGTTAGGACCACCACTTTATTTTAAGAATGTGAAATGTCAGAATAATAGTAGAGCGAATTATTTATTTCAGCTTTTATTTCTTTCATCACATTCCCAGTGGGCCAGAAGTTTACATACACTCAATTAGTATTTGGTAGCATTGCCTTTAAATTGTTTAACTTGGGTCAAACTTTTCGGGTATCCTTCCACAAGCTTCCCACAATAAGTTGGGTGAATTTTGGCCCATTCCTCCTGACAGAGCTGGTGTACTGAGTCAGGTTTGTAGGCCTCCTTGCTCACACATGCTTTTTCAGTTCTGCCCACAAATCTTCTATAGGATTGAGGTCAGGGCTTTGTGATGGCCACTCCAATACCTTGACTTTGTTGTTCTTAAGCCATTTTGCCACAACTTTGGAAGTACGCTTGGGGTCATTGTCCATTTGGAAGACACATTTGCGACCAAGCTTTAACTTCCTGACTGATGTCTTGAGATGTTGCTTCAATATATCCCCATAATTTTCCTCCCTCGTGATGCCATCTATTTTGTGAAGTGCACCAGTCCCTCCTGCGGCAAAGCACCCCCACAACATGATGCTGCCATCCCCGTGCTTCACGGATGGGATGGTGTTCTTCGGCTTGCAAGCCTCCCCCTTTTTCCTTCAAACATAACGATGGTCATTATGGCCAAACATTTCTATTTTTGTTTCATCAGACCAGAGGACATTTCTTCAAAAAGTACAATCTTTGTCCCAAGGTGCAGTTGCAAACCGTAGTCTGTCTTTTTTATGGCGGTTTTGGAGCAGTGGCTTCTTCCTTGCTGAGCAGCCTTTCAGGTTATATCGATATAGGACTTGTTTTACTGTGGATATAGATACTTTTGTACCTGTTTCCTCCAGCATCTTCACAAGGTCCTTTGCTGCTGTTCTGGGATTGATTTGCAATTTTCGCACCAAAATAGCTTCATCTCTAGGAGACAGAACGCGTCTCCTTCCTGAGCGGTATGATGGCTGCGTGGTCCCATGGTGTTTATACTTGCGTACTATTGTTTGTATAGATGAATGAGGTATCTTCAGGTGTTTAAAAATTGCTCCTAAGGATGAACCAGACTTGTAGAGATCTACAATTTTTTTCTGAGGTCTTGGCTGATTTCTTTTGATTTTCCCATGATGTCACACAAATAGGCACTGAGTTTGAAGGTAGGCCTTGAAATACATCCACAGGTACACTTCCAATTGACTCAAATGATGTCAATTAGCCTATCAGAAGCTTTAAAGCCATGACATAATTTTCTGGAATTATCCAAGCTGTTTAAAGGCACAGTCAACTTAGCGTATGTAAACTTCTGACCCACAGGATTTGTGATACAGTAAATTATAAGTGAAATAATCTGTCTGTAAACAACTGTTGGAAAAATTACTCGTGCCATGCACGAAGTAGATGTCCTAACCGACTTGCCAAAACTATAGTTTGTTAACAAGAAATTTGTGGAGTGGTTGAAAAACAAGTTTTAATGACTCCAACCTAAGTGTAAGTAAACTTCCGACTTCAAATGTATGTTTGTAAATGTATTTGATCAAGCTATGTAGCCTATCAATTCCTTCTTGATTAATAAATACAACTAAAATTTTTAGTTTTTTCTCTGTAATACTAGCCACCTAGCAATTTTATTAAGTTGGCTTTAGGTAGCCAGCTAGGTTCATCTATACGGAGAAGGCATCATCAAATCAGCAATCGTGCTTGTTCCCCGCCATTCGTTCATTTTTGTTGTTCATTTTTGTAGAGGGCGTCCCCTATTCTGATTTTCAGCTGTTGTCGAATACACATGGATGTGAAAAGACGACTGTCTTCCTCAATAGTGTGCAGATAATTCTACTAGATGGAAAGCCTAAATTATAATGACATCCGGGCATTTAAAGTAAACTCGATTTTTGAAATTTCACATACTATAAAACTTCTGACAATTTTCTATGTAATGCATGTCAATAGGAAAATAGAGCTTTTACATCGTGTAGAAACCTAAAATTCCACAAATGATGTTTTCATTTCAATGACAGGTATTTGTATCAACATTTTAGCTTTTTATAATAGCCAAATATATTTACATTATTATTTATATTATTATTATTGAAAACTGTTGTCCTGATTAAAGAAGCAATAAATATGGCCTCCTTTAGACTAGTTGAGTATCTGGAGCATCAGCATTTGTGGGTTCGATTACAGGCTCAAAATGGCCAGAAACAAAGCCCTTTCTTCTGAAACTCGTCAGTCTATTCTTGTTCGGAGAAATGAAGGCTATCCCATGCGAGAAATTGCCAAGAAACTGAAGATTTTGTACAACGCTGTGTACTACTCCCTTCACAGAACAGCGCAAACTGGCTCTAACCAGAATAGAAAGAGCAGTGGGAGGCCCCGGTGCACAACTGAGCAAGAGGACAAGTACATTAGAGTGTCTAGTTTGAGAAACAGACGCCTCACAAGTCCCCAACTGGCAGCTTCATTAAATAGTACCCACAAAACACCAGTCTCAACGTCAACAGTGAAGAGGCAACTCCGGGATGCTGTTCTTCTAGGCAGAGTTGCAAAGCATCCCGGAGTCGCCTCTTCACTGTTGACGTTGAGACTGGTGTTTTGCGGGTACTATTTAACGAAGCTGCCAGTTGAGGACTTGTGAGGCGTCTGTTTCTCAAGTTAAAAGTTAGTTTGTGGAATTTCTTTCCTTAATGCTTTTGAGCCAATCAGTTGTGTTGTGACAAGGTAGGGGTGGTAAACAGAAGATAGGGCTATCTGGTAAGACCACGTCCATATTATGTCAAGAACAGCTCAAATAAGCAAAGAGAAATGACAGGCCACAATTACTTTAAGACATGAAGGTCAGTCAATGCAGAAAATGAATAACTTGAAAGTTTCTTCAAGTGCAGTCGCAAAAACCATCAAGCACTATGGAACTGGCTCTCATGAGGACAGCCACAGGAAAGGAAGACCCAGAGTTACATATTTTGCAGAGGATAAGTTCATTAGAGTTACCAGCCTCAGAATTTGCAGCCCAAATAAATGCTTCAGAGTTCAGATAAGACATTTCAACATAAACTGTTCAGAGGAGACTGCGTGAATCAGGTCTTCATAGTCAAATTGCTGCAAGGAAACCACTACTACAGGACATCAATAATAAGAAGAAACTTGCTGGGCCAAGAAACAAAAGAACTGGACATTAGACTGGTGGAAATCTGTCCTTTGGTCTGATGAGTCCAAATTGGAGATTTTTGGTTCCAACCGCTGTGTCTTTGTGAGACGCAAAGTAGGTGAACGGATGATCTCTGCATGTGTGGTTCCCAACATGAAGTATGGAGGAGGAGCTGTGATGGTGTGGGGGTGCTTTGCTGGTGACACTGTCTGTGATGTATTTATAATTCAACGCACACTTAACCAGCATGGTTACCACAGCATTATGCAGCGATATACCATCCCATCTGGTTTGCGTTCATTTGTTTTTCAACAGGACAATGACCCAACACACCTCCAGGCTGTGTAAGGGCTATTTGACCGAGAAGGAGAGTGTTGGAGTGCTGCATCAATCAAATGTATTTATAAAGCCCTTCTTACATCAGCTGATGTCACAAAGTGCTGTACAGAAACCCAGCCTAAAAACCCAAACAGTAAGCAATGCAGGTGTAGAAGCACGGTGGCTAGGAAAAACTCCCTAGAAAGGCCGGAACCTAGGAAGAAACCAAGAGAGGAACCAGGCTATGAGGGGTGGCCAGTCCTCTTCTGGCTGTGCCGGGTGGAGATAACAGAACATGGCCAAAATGTTCATAGATGACCAGCAGGGTCAGATAATAATAATCACAGTGGTTGTAGAGGGTGCAACAGGTCAGCACCTCAGGAGTAAATGTCAGTTGGCTTTTCATAGCCGATCATTCAGAGTATCTCTACCGCACCTGCTGTCTCTAGAGAGTATAAAACAGCAGGTCTGGGACAAGGTAGCACGTCCGGTAAACAGGTCAGGGTTCCATAGCCGCAGGCAGAACAGTTGAAACTGGAGCAGCAGCACGACCAGGTGGACTGGGGACAGCAAGGAGTCATCAGGCCAGGTAGTCCTGAGGCATGGTCCTAGGGCTCAGATCCTCTGAGAGAAAGAGAATTAGAAAGAGCATACTTAAATTCACACAGGACAACGGATAAGACAGGAGAAATACTCCAGATAACAGACTGACCCTAGCCCCCCGACACAAACTATTGCAGCATAGATACTGGAGGCTGAGACAGGAGGGGTCGGGAGACACTGTGGCCCTGTCCGACGATACCCCCGGACAGGGCCAAACAGGCAGGATATAACCCCACCCACTTTGCCAAAGCACAGTCCCCACACCACTAGGGTGATATCTTCAACCACCAACTTACCATCCTGAGACAAGGCTGAGTATAGCCCACGAAGATCTCCGCCATGGCACAACCCAAGGGGGGGCGCCAACCCAGACAGGAAGACCACGTCAGTGACTCAACCCATTCAACATTAGACGCACCCCTCAGGACGGCATGGAAGTGCACCAGTAAGCCAGTGACTCAGCCCCTGTAATAGGGTTAGAGGCAGAGAATCCCAGTGGAGAAAGGGGAACCGGCCAGGCAGAGACAGCAAGGGCGGTTCGTTGCTCCAGTGCCTTTCCGTTCACCTTCACACTCCTGGGCCAGACTACACTCAATCATAGGACCTACCGAAGAGATGAGTCTTCAATAAAGACTTAAAAAGGTTGAGATCGAGTCTGCGTCTCTCACATGGATAGGCAGACCATTCCATAAAAATCGAGCTCTATAGGAGAAAGCCCTGCCTCCAGCTGTTTGCTTAGAAATTCTAGGGACAGTAAGGAGATGACCTGGCCTGCATCAGATGACCTGGCCTCCACAATCACCCAACCTCAAACCAATTGAGATGGTTTGGGATGAGTCTGGTCAGAGTGAAGGAAAAGCAGCCAACAAGTGTTCAGCATATGTGGGATCTCCTTCAAGACTGTTGGAAAAGCATTCCAGGTGAAGCTGTTTGAGAGAATGCCAAAAGTGTGCAAAGGCAAAGGGTGGCTACTTTGAAGAATCAAAAATCAAAAATATTTTGATTTGTTTAACACTTTTTTGGTTAGTACATGATTCCAAATGTGCTATTTCATAGTTGATGTCTTCAGTATTATTCTACAATGTAGAAAATCGTAAAAATAAAGAAAGACCCTTGAATGAGTAGGTGTGTCCAAACTTTTGACTGGTATTGTATACATCTGCGCACACAGTACATTCGGAAAGTATTCAGACCCCCTTGACTTTTTCCACATTTTGTTACGGCCTTATTCTAAAATTGATTAAATCGTTTTTTCCCCTCTCATCAATCTATACACAATACCCAATAATGACAAAACAAAAACAGGTTTGTATTTTTTTGTTTCAAATGTATAAAAAATGAAATATCACATTTACATAAGTATTCAGACCCTTTACTCAGTATTTTGTTTGAGCACCTTTGGCAGCGATTACAACCTTAAGTCTTCGTGGGTATGACGCTACAAGCTTGGCACACCTGTAGTTGGGGAGTTTCTCCCATTCTTCTCTGCAGATCCTCTCGAGCTCTGACAGGTTGGATGGGGAGCATTGCTGCACAGCTATTTTAAAGGTCTCTCCAGAGATTTTCGATCTGGCTCAAGTCCGGGCTCTGGCTGGGCCACTCAAGGACTTGTCCCGAAGTCACTCCTGTGTTGTCTTGGCTGTGTGTTTAGGGTCGTTGTCCTGTTGGAAGGTGAACATTCGCCCCAGTCTGAGGTCCTGAGCGCTCTGGAGCAGGTTTTCATCAAGGAACTCTCTGTACTTTGCTCCGTTCATCTTTGCCTCGATCCTGACCACTCTCCCAGTCCCTACCGCTGAAAATGCATGGATGCTGCCACCACCATGCTTCACCGTAGGGATGGTGCCAGATTTCATCCAGACGTGACGCTTGGCATTCAGGCCAAAGAGTTCAATCTTGGTTTCATCATACCAGAGAATCTTGTTTCTCATGGCCTGAGTCTTTAGGTGCCTTTTGGCAAACTCCAAGCGGGCAGTCATGTGCCTTTTACTGAGTGGCTTCTGTCTGGCCACTACCACAAAGGCCTAATTGGTGGAGTGCTGCAGAGATGGCTGTCCTTCTGGAAGGTTCTCCCATCTCCACAGAGGAACTCTGGTGCTCTGTCAGTGACCATCGGGTTCTTGGTCACCTCCCTGACCAAGGCCCTTATGCCCAGATTGCGCAGTTTAGCAAGGCGGCTAGTTCTAGGAAGTCTTGGTGGTTCCAAACTTCTCCCATTTAAGAATGATTGAGGCCGGCCTCTCGAGTGGCGCAGTGATCTAAGGCACTGCATCGCAGTGTGCCACTAGAGATCCTGGTTCGAGTCCAGGCTCTGTCGCACCCGGCCGCGACCGGGAGACCCATGGGGTGGCAGGCTGGGCGCAATGCACGCTGACACGGTCGCCAGATGTACAGTGTTTCCTCCGACACATTGGTGCGGCTGGCTTCCGGGTTAAGCGGGCATTGTGTCAAGAAGCAGTGCGGCTTGGCTGGGTTGTGTTACGGAGAAAGCACAGCTATCAAACTTCGCCTCTCCGAGTCCATACGGGAGTTGCACCGATGAGGCAAGACTGACTACCAATTGGATACCACGAAAGTAGAGAGAAAAAAGGGGTAAAAGTTGTTTTTTTTTAATATAAAAAAAGATGGAGACCACTGTGTTCTTGGACCTTCAATGCTGCAGAAACGTTTTGGTACCCTTCCCCAGATATGTGCCTTTCCAAATCATGTTCAATCAATTGAATTTGCCACAGGTGGACTCCAATCAAGTTGTAGAAACATCAAGGATTATCAATGAAAACAGGATGCACCTGAGCCCAATTTCGAGTCTCATAGCAAAGGGTCTGAATACTGGTGTAAATAAGGTATTTCAGTTAATACATTTGCTAAATTTCAAAACCTTTTTCGCTTTCTCATTATGGGGTATTGCGTGTTGATTGTTGAGGAAATTGTTTTATTTAATCCATTTTAGTATAAGGCTGTAACGTCAAGTGGTCTGAATACTTTCCAAAGGCACTGTATATGCAAGCCAAACTAGCAAAGCTCTACCAGAATACTCCAGCAATGACTCACATCCCTGACGATAGCAGATCTCCCATGTTATTTTTCATAGCCAGCAGGCTGTCTGCCTGTTCTAGGAACGTCCTGCGGGGTATGGGGGAGGCCAGGGAGATTTCCTGGATTAGGGAGCCTCCTAACCCCTGGTTGGGGGTGTGAGGAGAGGGCGGTCTTCTGCTCTGCTTTGGGAGGGAAATGGAGACCAGTCAGTGAGCCTAATTCCTCAGATTAGAAGCGGCAGTTCAGCGACCAGAGGTTCCAGAGGGTGCAGAGAGAATCTAAACAGCATCGTGATTGGAAACATACTGGGCATTTGGCTTTCATTAGCTACAGACAGAACCCCCAGCCCTACACTGCAGAGTTTGTCCCAACGTCAATAATATGGCTGTCAATCACACACACACGCACATACAACATGCTCGAGTGATTATCATTCCACAGTAAAAGAGATCACAAAAGTCCTCAAAAGACCAAAGTCAATTATACAAATCACAATGTTTCCCTTTTATTTAACTTCAAAGATTGACAATTTCATATTTTACAGTACAATAAATGGATCATATAATGAAATAGTTGATAAGCATTTGAATGACTTTTCTTCTATGGATACCGGAGGTGCGGTATAGAGGAGTGTATAGTATATTCACTCAATACATCAGAGCAACATTCAGTAACTGGGCAATCTTATGCTTTCAGAGTCTGGATGCAGTGATCTTGTGGTCCTACCACTGACCTGTTTGGTGGTCATAGCGTCCTGTTGTGCTGCCAAATATTATTTATTTGTCAGCATTTTCCCTTTATGCTCCATGGAGCAGGTACGTGGCTTGTCTGGTCATGTGGTCCTGTTCAGGGGTTCTCTGCCCAGGTACCACAGTGACACAGACTGAGCAGTCCCACAAACAGGCTGAAGATCAGCAGAAACAGAGCCTGGGGGCACAGGGAAATGACATCATCTTAGTGATACAGTGCAGTCACAGGTTAGTCATGATTATTACATTGCATGACATTGCCAGCAGATATGAAAACATTGCCATTAAAAATGTT
The DNA here is from genome assembly GCF_002910315.2 of Salvelinus sp. IW2-2015. Lineage (NCBI taxonomy): Eukaryota > Metazoa > Chordata > Actinopteri > Salmoniformes > Salmonidae > Salvelinus > Salvelinus sp. IW2-2015. Next base: position 15,623,147 of record NC_036849.1, read on the forward strand.
ACATTTTCTTTCGTTTTTTGGGGGTCCTTGCAAACTTGCCTTTTCCATGATTTATGAGGCTAAACAACTTCAGTATGAGGATGAATTTGGGAAGTGTGCACTTACCACCACAGACTCCAGAGACTTTGTACACACGGTATACTTAACACCCAAAGCAAACTACAGATTAAAGAACCTAAACATGAGAACATTAACCAACAATTCGAAACCCATTTAGCTAATAAGGTCCTAACATTACCAGTAGATGCTAATGGAACAATAAATACCCCCCAAAAGGAAACCCCATCAGTTAAATGACTTAACACCTACCCACAACCCCAAACACATTCCTGATGTCAGGGACGAAGATGGCCAGCAGCATCACGAGGTGTGATAGACCCAGGAGAAAGGCCTATCTCGACAAAACAGCATTGACATTGCCTTACGGGCCTTTAGGACAAACAGACAGCCATACCAGTTTAGCGCACTAATACAACTAGACTCATTAAAATATGGTGCTGTGATAGGAGGCAAGTCAAATAACTATGGGATAGACAGTTTGGTAAATATTTTTGTCATTTACCAGATAGAAAGCCCCAACTACTCATATATATGGAAGTATGAGTGTGAGCAGACAAGCAGACACTGAGGGCAGTAGTCTTAGAGGGGTCCAGTGCTTACAGGGAAGTGGATGGGGGTACAGTCAGCAGCACAGCCAGCAGGATTGTCAGACGCTCAGGCATTTTTGTTTTTAATTGAACCTTTATTTTGACACGGAGTCAATGCTGAGACCAAGGTCTCTTTTCCAGATGAGCCCCATCACCAACATCACTCGGAAGGTACACGTCGTAGCCTAGCAACAGCTCTGTGTCCATGTGGCCTGTCAGAGAGCAGAGTGAAGGACTGGTCCAATATAACATTTTAGGAGGTGGAGACACCATGGATTTAAAAGAGCTTGTAGTGTCAACCATCTCTCTCTCTCTGTGAGGTGTGTCACTGCCCACTTAATTTGGCATTTTTAAGCCAATTATACACATTTGTCCATGGAGCCGAGATACATTTTTGCAGTTTTAAAACCAATTTCCTGCAATTCTATGCATTTTTCCATGGCGTATGCTGTTCTTTTGCTCAAACAAAATCAGTACTGCTTAATTCATTGTTTCGGGAATTTTCAATGCTCCCTGTCTAGATTTTATTTTGGTGATTGTTAGTTCTCAAATTATATTATTTAAATATAATAGTCATATAATAACAATCATATTTTCTACATACTTTATATCTGGTTTGAGTCATTGAAGTTTACACTGAAAGCGGTTTTCCATTCACGAAAATGAATAATAAATATTTGTTTTTTTGTATCGTTTTTTTTTCTTTTTTCTCACACACAGCCAGCCCAAGGATTACAATGGCATAAAAATCACGGTTTAGAAGGATGTGTAAGGGCTGCATCGGTCAGGCAGGCAGGGTACTGACTGGTCCAGCTCACAGTAGATGGGCAGCACAGCAGTGTGGCAGAGGAAGGAGAAGGCCATGGTGGGGATGATGTAAGCACTCAACACACATCCATCATTCACTACACTGCCGTCATTAACACCTTAGCAACTTATACGGTTACCCAGGGAAA
>NC_036849.1:15624764-15689734 GCF_002910315.2 Salvelinus sp. IW2-2015
TGTGTGTGTCTAGTAGTAATAATTGTAGGAGTAATAATAATAGTAGTAGTCATTACCAGCAAAACTGCAGTGTGTGATAATGTAAAGTTGAGGTGAGAAGTTCTCTGATTTAGTCTTTTAGACATATCTATAAATACATGCACACCGCATACAAATAAACACACTTTTGCACTGCTTCCTCTGGCAGCAATATATAATGGTATCTGAATCGTATAACCATGTGTGCCATGTAATTCTGCACGCCCCCACACACACACACAGATTAATAGTACAGGCACATTTACACGTGAGTGGCAGCTGCTGGTTGCACTCAGCTCTGGAGCATATGGTATTCCATACACTACACAATCCTGCACTCTTAATGATTGGGAAATGTCACCACTGACAGTGACTAACTAAGAACTACAGACAGACGGTGCCTTTTACTAAAGCTCCAGAAGATTCAGAAAACTGCTTCTGCAACTGTAATAATTGTACTGCACTATTAATTGCAATAAAGCTTATTACAGCTTACAAATATTATACAGTCTGTTTTACTGACTACATATCCAGGGTTGATGGAGACAAGTTGAGTCAATGTATCAGTGGAGGCTCCTCGGAGGAGGGAGAGGACCATCCTCAGTCAATTTCAGAAAATGTTTAATAGTGAAACATTAAAGTCATCCTTTTTTGATAACTATACTACATTTATTCACGTCACCAAATAATTGATTAAAACACTGTTTTGCAATGAAGGTCTACAGTAGCCTTAACAGCACCCTGTAGGGTAGCACCATCGTGTAGGGTAGCTGTAGGGTAGCTACATCATGTACGCATCGTGTACGCCCTCCTCTGGGTACACTGACTTCCAACAGAAAACCTAGGACGCCCGTGGTTCTCACCCCCTTCCATAGAGTTACACAGTAATTATGACAACTTCCGGAGGACGTCCTCCAACCCATCAGAGCTCTTGCAGCATGAACTGAAATGTTGTCCACCCAATCAAAGGATCAGAGAATGAATCAAGTGCTGAAAGCATATGCTACAGCTAGCTAGCACTGCAGTGCATAAAATGTGGTGTGTAGTTGACTCAGAGAAAGACAATAGTTGAACAGTTTTGAACAAATTAATTTCTTCAAAAATGGAGAAGCAAGAGACATAGATGCAGCTAGCTAGTTTAGCATACTCTAATACCTGGCTCAAACAGAGAGGGATGCTATGTTAGCTAGCTGGCTATGGCTATCCAACACTGGAACTCTTCCAAGTCAAGGTAAGCTTTTGGTTTTATAACCACCAGGGCCCGCCGGTGTAACTGCTAAACTGCTTGCTGTACATGGTCCTGTGTGATTGTAGCAGTTTAGTAACGAGTTAGTTCTAGTAGCTATGTTAATTATGATGTTGGCTAATATGGTGACAACGATTTAGGCTGTGTGTAGCTGTTAGTGGTTATGATATTAAGGTTTGGCTTGGAATGGTTTTTCCGCCTGTTAACAGACAGCTGATGTGTTGTGCACTGAAGTCCACAAGCGAAGGGAAAAGGTGAGAGGACACTGCATAGATCCAATAAGGAATTTTACAACAATCAAAGGGATCATTGCTGTTTGTATGTGGCTGCTATTAAAATGAACTGTGTTTGCATGTGATCAGGGGCTTATGTTTCTTAAACGGAAGCAAACAACGAAACGGGGATAAACATACTTGAATTTGTCCAATAGAAATTTGTTTGCAACTGCTGAACTAATGATTACACCTTAGATCAGCTACATGCAGACTAGAGTGTGCAAGGCGGTATTGAATGCGTCAATGTCTGTCACCTTGATTACTCAAATTTCTCTCGACCTGTGCACTTATGTTGTAAAGTTTCATTCATAAGCTAGGTTGTAGCAACCTCATGATGGGTATAGGGAACATTTGAGTATCATGTAGTAGCTGAAATGTATCGATGTTACATTGAGCGAAGTGAATGGAATATGAATGACAGTCATCCAATGTGATGTAATAGAAATAAGGCCATGCGCATAAAAAAAATGTTTCTATCGTCCTCACTCATCATAAAATGGGACCACTGCAATGCATACATACCTTACTGGAGATGAGTTTGGGCGTACATTCCGATTCCGAAGGAATTCGATATCTGGAAAAATTTAATTAAATGAATAAATGCAATGTTAATTTCACTCTTATTAATTTCTAATGTTTCAGAAATGAGAGGAGTTGTAAAGGGTGGTTGAAAATACGAGTGTCTTTGGGGTAGATTGAATTCCATAGTCTTGGCTACGGAGGAAACTAAACAACAGCCATTTAAATGGACCCAAGGCCATGACTGTATACAAGGAAGCAATAGTGCTGCTGTTATATCCAACAAGGTCAAAGTTCACTTCCTGACACTGGCAGGGTCTTAGGTACTTCCTCCCCTTCAGGACTGGCACCAGTCACAGTGCAGCATTCTCTGGTATTCGTCATACATAACTGGCTCAGTCAGCCACCAAAGCCTCCCATTCAGAAACGCAATCTCCAGGATTCCTGCCTAATCCTACAACCAGGACTTGAGGGTAGGTGTTACCAGGGTGGGAAATTAACATTTTGGTCCACCAGTCACTGTGGCAGGTAGATACAAAAAAAATCTATGAAAGGGAAAACCTAGTCAGTTGCACAACTGAATGCATTGAACCGAAACGTGTCTTCCACCTTTAAACCAATCCCTCTGAATCAGAGAGGTGCAGGGAGCTTCCTTAAATCAACATCCACATCATCGGTGCCCTGGGAACGGTTTTTGTTGGGGATTAATTGCCTTGCTCAGAAGCAGATTTTTCCATATTTTGCCGGCTCGGGTATTCAAACCATCGACCTTTCGGTTACAGGCCCAACGTTGTTAACCGCTAGGCTACCTGAAGGGAAGCTCACAGCCTACAGGTCACTTTCAGTATTTGGTGTGTGTGATTAGGGCAGTTTGTAATGTGGTTGTTACTTGGTCACATTGCTTGGTAGGGGCCGTCCCATTTCTTGACCACAACCTGCGAGAGAAGCAACAGATCAGGTGGATTATGGTGGAAGAGAAACTAGTCAACCTTTAGAGGCATAAGATTTGTACTTAGTTGTACACAACTAAGAAGATGAGCATGAAGAGGAGGCTGCTGGTGTAGCCCGGAATCCTGGAGGGTGGAAGGACAAAGATGGTGATACACATGTCTATCATATAGATTTAGGGACAAGAGTGTGCCAGATGAGACCAAACTGTGCCACTCCCCAATCTTGGTCAGCAGAGCCAGAGGAACCTCACACGTCATCAGAATCAGTAACATCCTGCCATCTTCATACCAGGCCACCTTCATACCAGGCCACCCTACCGAGAGACAAATAGAGGATGAAGGGAAAGAGAGAAAGAGAATATTTACTATTTTTATGGACGAAAGTTGATACCTTTAGAAATGTTCCCCCTCCACAAGTCTTATGATAAAGACAATGAGGAGTCTCCCTCTCCCCCTGGACCCCCCTCCTCTGCCTGGAAATGGGTCTCCATTTCATGCACAAATACAGCGAGACAGCCTCATAATGTGGTATAAATTAAGGGCTTTAGCTCTCGCAAACCATAACAATTATTTAATGCACATGCAAACGTTCTGTCGCTCTGTCAGGTGGGGCAAGATTTCACTCGTTGGCTTTTTCTGAGGACTAATAATATTTTCCTTTGCTGAGGCATAGCCTTGGCAGTTTATTCAGGAGGGAGGAGTTGGAGAGTGGGGGACAAAAGGGTGAAACATGTGGAAGGCATGCTGGCTCACTGGGATCAGGGTCGGTCGGGGTGAGGGGTGGCGGAAAGGAAGCGCTGGCTGCTGTGTTGGGAGGGGAGGAAGGGGACGCAGTGTGAGATCATGGGGGACTGGCTCCAGGGCTGTTTATGGGGCTCCCAGTATCAGCAGCACCTGCTCTGACCATATCAACACCAAGTGACTCTTGTTTGGCAGTTTAACAGCTCCTGGGTTACCATAGTGGCCCAATGTCTTGTCTCTCTGTCTGCACTGGGTGGACAGTCCTTAACTGGATGCCATGTAGACAACCACTTTGACCCCATCTCTCACCCTAACGCCTGCCTCAACTTAAACCTAACCCTTCACTTAACCTAGGACAATCAGGCCAAACACAGCCTGTATTATTGTGGGGATGATAGCCACCGCAATATTGCCATTGATTGAAGCTCAATGTTAAATTCAAATCTCCCTTCTATCATATCTAAGCCAATATTGGAGGTACGCAACACACTCCCTGCCTCTCATCATGAGCCGTCCATCCGTTAACGAGAACCACATACCGGATTTTTAACAGGGTCATTAACATGAGGGAAAAAAATATTTATTGCGCAGAACTAGCTCAATGCTGAACTAGATGCTTACTACCGAACTAGCTAGTTAGGTAGCCAATGTTACCCCAACAAGACTGTCCCACAACTCAAATGTTAATAATATATCATAGCTACATTCTTCCACAAAACATAGCTATCTAAATAAGTTCCAAGTAGAGCCCAACAGATATGGGATTTTTTGGGGCCGATACCGATTTTAGGGAGGCAAAAGTCAGCGATTACAGATATATGCCGATATATGTTTTTTTTAATAGTTGAAAAAATATATATAATAGTCTCACAAATTGTGCGCCAAAGGACTAACAGATACTCTAAATGTTGATTTCTTAACTTAATATTATTTAAGATTTTATTTGTGGTTTACAACACTTAGGTCCTCTACAAATTCGAAAGTAAATACAAAACACTTGTTCAGTTTACCTTCTTAGGTACAACTTAAATAATTGTCCATCTATGACAGTTGATAATAATGCAGAAATGTTTGTTCTGAAGCAACACAAGCACACTATTAAACAAATAGTTTCCAGTTTAGTCCATACTGGTTTAAATGGGTTTCTGTTTTTTTGCTTCCCTCTGGATAATCAGCTGTTAATATTAAAATACTAACTACATTATATCTGTTGCCATTTGTGATTGTTTACTTTTATTTAACTTTGACTGTGGTGTTATGCTGTATTATAATGTTGTATAATAATTAAGTGATAATGCCCTCGAAGCCAGTGTTTGGAGGATATATTGGCACGGGTGTCGTTACGCACAATAAGAAGTGGAGAGCCGGCAAACCGTGCCAATACATCCTCCAAACACCGGCTTCGAGAGGCATTATCACTTTTATACAATGGCTTATTCAAATAACGATTGACATATTTTCATTAAAAACGTTATTTTTATGGATTTATTCATACCATTTCATCCTTCCACAACATATAGTCTCAACACAAATCTAGGGTTGCTACCCAAGCCGGCTGATCATTGGTTTTAATCGGTTCGGTTGCCAGAGATGCGACCCAGTCATTCAGTATTTTTGTTCTGTATCTATTGCCAGTCGTTCGTTTTAAAGCCATACAGGCTGGCAACGTTCTTATCCCTTGCTTGCTAGCTAACCAACTACGGCTAACTTACAGTCACGTCAAACAGTGCATCCAGAACAACAACAGTAGCTGCATTTGCATTTGTTTAAGCTGTTTTCTAGTGACATTTATTTGGATATATCCATAAAAATTAGATAATGAGGCGCAATTTCGCCTGGCATAGAAAATGTGCTCTCTCCTCAGGACACAGTTGTTCAGAGGAGCTAGCCAACAACACAGCTAACACAACCACTTCAAAGTGGAGCTGGAAAGACTGCAAACTAGCTGCTCTTTGTTACATTTGACCTTTTTTCAATTGACATTTCTTTGTATATACCAATAAAATGAGGCCAGCTGATTCATGATTTCGACTGGCTGAGAAATGCTGCCTGCATGACTGTCTCATCCCGACATGTTCATTACTATGGGACAGCTGGAGATCGAATTTGACTCTTGAAACAATGTTGCAAATGGCGGAGAGACAGACAGCAAGGTTTATACAAATCTCCGCTGTTGAAAACAAAATGTTAGTCTAAAAGAAATGTGAGATAATGTCTAAATGCTTTTTTTAGTGGAGATCAAGTTTATAAATTGCCTGGCTGGGTTGATGAGACAGTGGACTGTGCAGTCAGATGGAACAGTAAATAGGCATTTTAGCGTCATAGATTAACTTGTGAAATAGACACAGGCGGGAATGCGGTTTTAACCAATCAGCGTTAGACCCATCCGTTGTATAATGTTGCATAATCACCTTCCAGTGTAAAAACCATGGAAGTTAAAAACAAAAAAACTAAGTGAGAAATAGGCATTGGTCTGAAGCTGAAAAATAAAGGAAATTCATGAGCACCACAATGCCTATTCCACCCATGCTCTCCCAAGGTTTTCCTGTTTGAGAAGGTGTGAACCCTAAACAATCTGCCTTAACATAGTTTGAAATACAATACCAACATAGCTATGGGGCGGCAGGTAGCCTGGCGGGTAGGAGCGTTGGGCCAGTAACCGAAAGGTTGCTGGATCGAATCCCTGAGCTGACAAGGTAAAAATCTGTCGTTCTGCCCCTGTGCAAGGCAATTAACCCACTGTTCCCCAGGCACCGATGACGTGGATGTAGATTAAGGCAGCCCGCACCGCTCTGATTCAGAGGAGTTGGGTTAAATGCGGAAGACACATTTCAGTTGAATGCATTCAGTTGTACAACTGACTAGGTATCCCACTTTCCATAGTAGGTCAAAGCTGTATGCTGGAAAACCATGTGAAATTACTTTATTTTTCAGCCTCAGACCAATGCCTACTTCTCACTTAAAACTTAGTTTTTTGTTTTTATATACTTCTGTTCAGTTCAGAGCCTAACCTTTTCTCTGGTTCTACCCACACTACTGCTGACTGACAAAGGGATATCCAAATCGCCACTGGCCATCTCAAGGATATGGATCCACCCTGGTTAGAATACTCAATGGAGAGGGAAAAGGATACATGAAATACCCATGAAATGTGGCACATTTCATGGTATAACAAGCTGCAGGATGGGACTCCAAGTGTTGGAGATTAGAATAAATCTGGTCAATGCAGCGCAAATACATCCCAGCTGTCCATGACCCTGCCTGGCTCTCGGGGCTCTACATGTGCTCCTAAATTGAAAAAAGTAGGAGCACATAAAGAGATTTAGGAGCTAAATTAAACATATTTGAGCTATTAAATGCCCACACCAGTAGAAATCCACTTCTTTGAGCAGAAAGACCAGAGCTTACCCATGATGTTGCACAACGAATTAAGTCAAATCATCATTTTAGTCAAAAGTATTATATACAGTATTTTGGATTGAAGTGACAAATCCGAACTGCACACTTTGTGCAAATCCATGTGAATGCGGTGTCTTTTCCAATGATATGACATACAAATTATTGTCATGCTACATTTGGTTTCAAGGCTGGGTTTTATTTGAATGTTAACACCCACCAACATTGCAGCGGTTTCTGATTAATAAACAATGCCAAGTTATTCCTCATCGTAACGGAGATGAGTTGTGTCCACTTGACCACCTGAGCCCTAAAGCAAATCAAATTAAAATATTTATTTTTTACCAGAAAATTATCACAATCCATAGGATAAACTTGTTAATTTTAACTTATTTTTCAGCTAGTCTTATTTATTTTAAAAAAGTGGAGGTGCAAAAACATACATTTGCACCCCCGATATATACAGTGCCTTTGGAAAGTATTCAGACGCCTTGACTTTTTCCACATGTTGTTACATTACAGCCTTATTCTAAAATGTATTAAATTGTTTTTCCCCCCTCATCAATCTACGCACAATACCCATAATGACAAAGGAAAAACAGTTTTAGAAATGTTTGCTAACTTATATATTTTTTTAAACTGAAATATTTAATTTCCATAAGTATTCAGACCCTTTACTCAGTACTTTGTTGAAGCACCTTTGGCAGCGATTACGTCATTTATTCTTCTTGGGTATGACACTACAAGCTTGGCACACCTGTATTTGGGGAGTTTCTCCCATTCTTCTCTGCAGATCCTCTCAAGCTCTGTCAGGTTGGATTGGGAGCAAAGTACAGAGATATCCTTGGTGAAAACCTGCTCCAGAGCGCTCAGGACCTCAGAATGGGGCGAATGTTCACCTTCCAACAGGAAAACGACCCTAAGCACACAGCCAAGACAACTCAGGAGTGACTTCGGGACAAGTCTTTGAATGTCCTTGAGTAGGCAGAGGTTGCACCGTGTCCATTATAATGTATGAAAACGCATATCAGCTATCTTTCAATATGTTATCCCTATTACCGGAGCTTCATCTTATTCTTTCTAACTATATCTATGGCGGATTTGAACTTGAGATAACAATAGAAGTAAAAGATAGGCATGTGGTTTCCATCTTTGGCAAAGTTTTCCCTAAATCAATGCTTATTACAAATCCAGCTCCAGCCATAGAGCCAGTTGGCTAATCTTCTGAATATGGTGCAGTGAAAAAATAATAAAACAAACACCAATAACAGATAACATTAGCTAGCTACACTGACGGCTGTCAGTGCCCTATTTGTTGATGTTTATCAACTCCATGTGGAACTTCCCATACCAAATTCGTGAATAAATAAGTAACGTTAGCTTTCGTCATTCTTCTGAGGGTGGAACCTGAATGTGTTTCTCTCCAGGACAGGAAATTACATCGAAATAGTGGCAGCAACTGCCTCTGGTGGTGGTCCTTTAATGATAAAAATTGCCAGCAATGACAAAATACAGGGATAAGGAGCACCAGAAAAAATAGATTAAGATGTAGCCTTCATTGAGCCTATATGAATCCTAGCTACTTTTGAAGTTTATCTCCTGAAGAAGCTCTCCATTTTCCTATCTTTCTGTGCCACAAAATGTTTGCACACTACTTGTAGAGTTACCATAAAGAATATGATAACGTTCATCTGTGGTTACCAGGTAATTAGATAGCTAGCTAATGCTGTAACATGACTGAACAAGGTTAGCGGCTTGTGAGTAGTTTTAGAACGGCCCGCAACATGGTTTACGAATGTAAAATGTGTTTCCGCCGGTAATATGGGTCATAACATTTGATCAGTTTGGGCTAGAAACAAGCCATTTTCCCTGTAGTAATGGTGCAAGCATGGCGGTCACGAATAATATGCTCAGTGTATTCTCTATGGCACCCAGAGGCAGCGGTACAGCAAAGTAATCATTACAACAATTAGTATAGGGGTGTTTGTTTTCTTGTAGGGGCATTGCGGCTCTCAAATTAAAATTCCAGGCAGCACAGCAAAATATTTAGGAAACTACTGTAAAATGGTAGCACTGTAGAAACCTGGCTCTGTCAGTAGGCTTTAACAAGAACCCATTGACTTATTGTAGGCAGTACATAAATCACTACAGACATAATCCGAAGGCTCCAAAATAGACCTCAACTGACTGCCTTTAACTCTGGGATACCAAGATAAATGAGGCTGCAAAGGGAAAATGCGTTTTAATATAAATCAAATGTATTATTTAGTGTTTAATGTGCTTCAAAAAGAGTGTTAACATCTCAAAGCCACTCATTAACAGCACTGTTTTGTTTCCCTCAGCGTGGGCCATAATTAGAATGGCAGAACTGATATCCCGTTGTATCGCTCTGATTCCGGGGAACATGTGCGAGAGATTTGGGACGAGGGAGAGCCTCTAATACAAAGCAGCTGTAAGGGGAAGAGTCAGATGTTGACGGATTGGGCCGAGAGACCAGCCACAGCTCTCTGCTCAGCGCAGTGTGGCTGATAATAAAGAGTTTGGCCTTGGACTTCTCTGTGGGCTGTTTTCAGGGGGTAGGTAGGGTACATTTACGCAGGCAGCTAGGCCCAAATGATGGACAGGACACTGGGTGCTGATGGGGTCTGATGAATGGTTCTCTCAGTCAGAGGTACATTTCCTCCACTGCTGCTCCACTTTATACAACACCACACTGAGGCTTTTCTCCAAGCCCTACTAGACAGTGTATCTGTGTATTTTGGTTTGGTGACATATTTCCTCCACATTCTTCATGTGATCTTAGCGGAATCTCTGATGCCTGGCTAGGTATGGGTAGTTGATTCCAGGTTTTGTAGCCTTGTGGTTAGAATTCTCTTGATCTTATGTCTGTTTTTTGATCCAAATCTGCTCTAATGGCATTTTACCTGTCAGTCAGGTCATGTGATTAATGCACCATAGGGAAAGAATGGCTTGATTACTTGGCTTTTATGTTTGTTTGAATAAAGGTCTACTTATTTTAATTGATAATTCTGGAAGCTTATGCGTACCGGCTTAGGAAGCTGGCGCTGGCTGCAGGAAGCTCGGTTTTCAAGATGAACATGTATGACGACATGGCTGGGGAGGAATATCAACAGAGACGCTCATTAAAGAGAGTGAGTTACTGGAGTGCAAACACATTATTCACACACAAGAGCAAATACAGTCAAATATGCTGTTCCAACCACAGGTCAGACAGACAGTCAGACACAGGTTTAGAATATTAGTCCTTGTCTCTAGCAAGCTGTCAGAGGTAGAGCAGCAGACTCTGGGGATCCCCCCAGCTAAGCCTGCTGTGCTGAGTTGCAGACACTATGCAGATGTTCCCACTGCAGAAGCCCCGTCAGGGCGGCCAGTATGGAAAGGGAAGGAATGCTAACTATAATGATCCCTGACGCTAATCCATGTATTTCGCCCCCTCACTCCCCCCCAAACTCTTCTGACAGCCAATCAGAGGCCGGACTTTAGGTCACTTCCTGTGGGTCAGACTGCCACCCCGAATATGACAGAGCAGGAGAGAGAGGGGCAAAGGGACAGATGGCGCAAATGAAGTGAGGGGAGAAGTGTTTGGATCAGGGTAAGTGAGAGAGAGAGTTAGTCAGTGGCTATGGTAAAGGGAAACAGTGTTAGGGATTAGGTTGGGGAAAGAGGGAGGGCCAGGGCTAGCTGCCTGGGACCAGAACCAGACTGTCCTGGGGCTGGTCTTCCTGTCTCCTTTAAACTAACCTAGACCCTAATCCCTACTGATCCACTAATTGTTTTCATTAGAAAATTCTTCCAATAACACTACTTCCCACACAGACAGACACACCCACTAGGCCCCTATCATGGACTCACACAGATACACATGAAGTTGAAAGATGAAAGACTGTGCCTTTAACAGTGTCATTTTTCTCACAGGATGAGTGAGGGAACCCCAGCATCACATGCCAACAAGTTGTTCAATGTCATTTCAGCAAGCTATAACACCTACCATCTCAGAATGTTCTGAAATTGTTTCTGGGGTTAGAAACAGATAAGCATTCCTGAAACATTATTTTTTAATATAATTTGCGCCCAAATTGCCCATTTTAATTAATAGGATTCATATAATATTCAATAAATATAGTACCCAACATCTGATTTGGATCAAACATTGTGTCGTTAAGATGTGAGGAATCGAAATAAATGGTCAAAAGTCACTCAACTTTACTTTTTACCCCTTTTTCGTGGTATCCAATTGGTAATTACAGGCTTGTCTCATCGCTTCAACTTCCGTACGGACTCAGGAGGCGAAGGTCGAGAGCCGTGCGTCCTCCGAAATACAACCCAGCCAAGCCGCAACTGCTTCTTGACACAACGCCCGCTTAACCCGGAAGCCAGCCGCACGAACCTGTCGGATGAAACACCGAACACCTGGCGACTGTGTCAGCGTGCATTGCGCCCGGCCCGCCACAGGAGTCGCTGGAGCACGATGGGACAAGAACATCCCTACCAAACCTTCCCCTAACCCGGACGACGCTGGGCCAATTGTGCGCCGCCCCATGGGTCTCCCGGTCACTGCGCCACTCGGGAGGCCTTCCATGTTAAACAATACTCCAAGCCGCAGTTTCATATTTATTTTTTATTAAACTAGGCAAGTCAGTTAAGAACAAAGTCTTATTTATTTATTTACCGCGACATCCTACCCCGGCCAAACCCAGACGACGCTGGGCCAATTGTGCTCCGCCCTATGGGACTCCCAATCACGGCCGGATGTGATACAGCCTGGATTTGAACCAGGGACTGTAGTGACGCCTCTTGCACTGGATTGCAGTGCCTTAGAGCGCTGCGCCACTCGGGAGCCCTACTACTTACTTGGTCAAACATAGCTAATTGATCGCACACAAATACATTTAATTTCTCACTGATCAAATTATATTTCAACAAAATAATGTTTTTTGTCCTCTTTTGAGGTGGAACGACTCCAGCTGTTGTCTCTGCCCTGGCCTGGATTAACTGCAGTTAGTTTTGCCCCGCTTTATTTAGAGCAGTTACTATGGGGGTGCCAGTAATCTCCCTTCCTGAGACATAATTACCCAGTGGTATAGCTACAGTGTGATATTCCTGGCTCACACATTCTCTCAGAGCTCAGTTCCGCTCACAGACACTATGATAAATACAGAACATGACAACACTTAGCCTGGAGTTTAATCTGTAGTATGTCATGTGGAACACAGAGACCATATCGACAAAACATCTCAGAAAAGGTCTTAGGAATCCTGTTAAAACCTGTTTAAAGACTAAAAAAAGCTACCAGCGCAGAGTAGGTTTTTGGATGATGTTAAACCATTGCTCAGACAAACTGAGCCAGTAGTAAAATCAATTCATAAAAGTTTCTCAGCTGGTAATCACGACAGACAGTTTGAGGTAACGCAATGGAAAGATGGTCATGAAGCTCATTGACATTGTTGCAAATGATGGGGAATAACCAATCATGATGAGGCATCACCAGCTGTGAACTCAATAGCACACTTCAGACAACGGTGAATGTGACTATACATTAAATGTTGCAATGGTAAAACTTTGATTTTTTGGCCTGACAGGATCACCGTGCCTACTCTTAATTCTTGCCTAATAAAGTGACAATTGTGTTGCTACTTTGGCTCTGTAATCCAGCACTTTGGATCTGAAATGATACAAGGGGGTATTTTCATCCATAGCGGGTGAACCGTTTAGAAACTACTGCACTTTTTGTACATAGTTCCCCCCCCATTTTAGGGAACCAAAATTATTGGAACAAATTCACTTAAGTGTATTAAAGTAGTCAACAGTTAAGTATTTGGTTCCATATTCCTAGCACACAATGACTGCATCAAACTGGTGACTACAAACCTGTTGGATGCATTTGCTGTTTGTTTTGGTCGTTTCAGATTATTTTGCACCCAATAGAAATAAATGGTAAATAATGTATTGTGTCATTTTGGAGTCACTTTTATTGTAAATAAGAATATAATGTTTCTAAACACTACACTAATGTGGATGTGAATTAATCGTGAATGATGATGAGTGAGAAAGTTGGAGGCATAGATATAACCCCCCCCCCCAAAAAAAATGCTAACCTCCCCTGTTATTGTAACGGTGAGAGTTTAGAATGTCTTAGGAGGTATATATATTTTTTTTTAACAATTCTGGAGGGTCGTTAAAATCGGAATTTTCATATTACCATAATATTACCGTTATATCAACACACTCGTCACTACCGTTTAACGACTATCGCTTTGGCACGGTAGTCACTTGCCCATAATGTTGCATAAAACGTTAGACCTTTCAATAATTTTCATTGAACACAATCAAATGCCTTAATTGCCCAATTCTTATAAGCATTCCCAATGTAGGCTTTTTTTAACAACGTGATAATGCGCTCCAAAGGGATAACATGTAGGTTAATTAAATAATGTGATCATTTATTAGCCTAGTGGTTGTATTTATTTTAGATATGTAAAATGTAAAATCATTGTCAAAAGCGCAAGAGATACGGTTGCAGGTCTAGATTATTTATGGATTGATCATATAGAAATATCAATACATTCTTTAAACAACTTTAAAAAAGCAATTGCGCAAGAATTTGGCACAGGAACCACTGACTCGCTGCCTTTTTCTATTATCAAGACATCTGCTGGTATCTCTTAACTGGTTAGAACAACTCGAGGTCTCCTAAATATTTGCCGACTAGGTGGGACTGATGACTAAAAGAGGCTCCATGCATAGCTTTTATTTGTACTCATAAGAGCATAAGTAAAATATTCTCAGCACGCAAGACCAATTTTCTACTCAGACGCTTTGTGGATACAGGCCTGACCTGAGCCTACTTTTAGATCATGCATAAAATAGATTCACATGTCCATACATACTTTGCCATGGGCCACATGAAACATGATGGAATCACTTTTACACAGGCAGCCCAATTCTGATATTTTGCCAAATTATGGGCAAACGCGCTGATCTGACTAGTCAAAAGATCAATTAGTGGAAAAAGATCAGAATTGGGCTGCCTGTGTAAAAGCAGCCTTTGAGTTATGCAGTCTTTTCCTGTAAGTGTACAACATATTCCATAAGCACCACAATGCAGACACATTGGTAGTGGGGAAAATACATCTCAAAACATAAGGCCTTGAGCATAAAAATAAGATACAAATCAATAAAATCAAAAGTTGTTGAAATAAGGACATTATCAACAAAAAAGGAGAATTTGTGTACTGTATATTGTTTATGCGTGTACCCTGTGGACACAGTGGGAGGGTGTATTTAACACAACCCAGAGGCACTTTCATCTCATCAAGAGAGGGGGCGGGGGTCTGTGAGAGCCCTAAGCCATGCAGTAATTAAGGTAAATTGGCCCATCAGCCTTTGGCAGGGTAGATAAGTGTTTACCCAGAGTGGGGCTAAATGCACCCCTTATAAAAAGGGGGCCAAGCGTGTGGACAGACACAGGGCAAGGTACTAGTGGGGCCGGGGCCCTCACACACTGCTCCATGCTGGGACAAACACAAACATTCCACAGGGCAAGGCAATAATAATCCACTCAGCCCTCCTGCTAATGACTGAGCAAGAGAGATCATCTCGGCTCCCATCTGTGTGAGAAGTAGGGCTGAGGGAGGAAGGGAGGGAGATAGGAGGGGTACTCCCATTAGGTCTCATCATTGTGAAAGGTGGGACTGGGAGGGTCACCATCAGACCAATTAGTGTGTTCCAGCCCCATATGGAAAGAGCCAGAGGGGACAGTGGCTTGGCGTTAAAGGTTATCAGGTTTTCAGGCCAATGGCCACACAGGGAAGCGGTAGTGGTGCAGGGCACCTTGTTTTACAGCAGGAGTCCCAGTTTGACTGCAGTAAACACTAGTCAAACAAGCAGTTACAGGAAATGTGCCCATGCTTAGCCCCTCCCACTCCCCGCCCGAGACCCATCTGATACTCAGAGGCTGTGACATCACTGAGACTGTAAACGGAGCCACCCACATCCACCTCACAGTGATCTGAGACATGTTACTGTTTAATGGTGCTACTTCATTTCAAAATGTGACAATGGAACTACATCCAAGGATGCAACATTGAGAACAAATGTACGAGCAAAGAAGCAAAGCTGACCTTCCCTCCAAAGTTTTGGATGTGAATTTCGACTCCAACATGAATAAACATAATTGAAAGGGGGTTACTTGTATGATAAATTATTTCCTACGTAGATTCTAAATAGATTCCAAAACAGTGTTCTGTGTAGTACTGTACTAGGCATACAAACAGATTCACTAATATTATCAGAATCAATAAATCATAGCATGTTTTAGGTCTCTTTCTTACCTGATTAAGTAGAATCCTGTAGATTATAATGTAAAAAGTAATTATATTCCTAAAACACAAGTTGAAAATTATGATACTTTGAATCCCAGAACATGGACCAAGAAGGTCGTTTTCTTATGTTGAATTGTACCTTACATGGTGAAAAATACACATTGATTTCATTGTATATCCCACAGTTTTAGACAAAATTCAAGCTGTATTAGATCAAATCCAGACAGGAACTATTATTTTAGCAGGTGACATAAATTATACAAATCAATAAGATTGACAGACGCCTCTAAAGAGGCTGAAAAATGGAATCCCTACAAATAACTTACAGGACACCTGGAGATCACTATTCCCAACTACAAAAGACTACTCCTTTTTTCTCCAAGTAAGAAAAGCTATTCAAGAATCAACTACATTTCTATTTCCAAAAATACACTCAACAATTTACTGGTTTAAAACATTCATGACATAGTGATATCGGATCATTCTCTGGTATCATGCTTAATTACACCAATAGAAAATACTCTTAGTTACAGAATTTGGAGAATGAACAGAGTGCATCTTCTGGACCCGAAATGTATTCAAATACATGGACTAAATAATAAATTACAAATGTAGACATAGATGACAGAGAAAAGCAGACCCCCAATATAATTTGGGATGCCTTTAAGGCGTACATTAGGGGAATGATAATCTCATACTCTGCAAAAGTTAAATCAAATTTAGAAACTTCCTAATTACATGTTTTAAACAGTTATTTAAGTTATATTAAACCACGAACATCTGTAGAGTCCCCTGCTGATTATAGAAGTTTAATAAATTGTGACAATAATGGCAAAAGTTCTACCAAACTTGATACATACAGTGCATTCGGAAAGTATTCAGACCCCTTGACTTTTTCCACATTCTGGTACGTTACAGCCTTATTCTAAAATTGATTAAATTGTTATTTTTTTTCTCATCAATCCACATACAATACCCCATAATGACAAAGCAAAACAGGTTTTTAGAAATGTTTGTAATAAAAAAAAGACTACATTTACATAAGTATTCAGACCCTTTACTCAGTGCTTTGTTGAAGCACCTATGGCAGCGAGTATAGCCTCAAATCTTCTTGGGTATGACGCTAGAAGCTTGGCACACCTGTATTTGGGGAATTTCTCCCATTCTTTCTGCAGATCCTCTCAAGCTCTGTCAGTTTGGATGGGGAGCGTCGCTTGCCAAATATTTCAAGGTCTCTCCAAAGATGTTCGATTGGGTTCAAGTCTGGGCCACTCAAGGACATTCAAAGATGGATTTGGGTAGTGGGCCCACTATGTCCATCGATATCCTCTCAAATGGCGTTTTGATTATGGGGAGTGGCACGAACGGGCTTCTAAAAGCTGGTCGGGGAGCTGTTAACTGGCACTCAGGGCACTCTCCTCAATGTCGAGCCACCTCAGCCTGAATTCCTGGCCAGTAAAACCTCCTTACAATCCAGTCTTGGGTTTTATCGATACCGAGGTGTCCACCCAGAATATGCCCAGTACTGTCCTCTGGTACCGGGTGGGGACCAACAACTGTTCCACTACATCAACCCCTATTTTTGAGACTCTGTACACCAAACCCTTTTTCATGATGAAGTGGGGGAAACTATTAGGCATAATTTATGGGGGTACCATCTACGACCTGCACATCTGCTCTGGCTTGCTGCAGGGTTGGATCCTGGGTTTGGGCTGTCCCGAAATTAGTCAGGGACCCTGCCAGGTCTGTTGGTTCTAAACAGTCGTCCTCTGGATCCAGATCGACCCCGGCCCCACTAGTACCGGGCTGCTTGTTATTGACGAGGTCTGCCTCTTCCTCCCCTACTAGCACCTGTGAGGTTGGCCCCTGGGAGACGTTCTCTTTTCTTAGCTTTGGTTGAGGGCTACATGCTACTTCCTGCTTGACCAGAGGTGTTGGCTTCTCAAATATGCCATTCTTTTGGCCTAGCTTCGCAAAGTTAGGAAAGTATCTACCCAGTATTACATCATATAGCAATTTTGGGACCACGCCGGCAGGTCTGTAGGCCCACTGGTAGAAGCGATGTGCCCTCAGGGTATCGGTCACACCCAGTCTAGTCAGAATCTCTCCTTTTATCGTAATCCTGTGCATCTTTCAACTCCAGGTCGAAATACGCTTTTTGAGCGTCTCCAGCCAGGTATGGTGCCAGAAGCCCTGCCCATTCTTGTTTCGGCCACTTCTCCCTCTCTGCTGTCCTTTCAAAGGTGGTGACGTATGCTTCCACATCGTCCTGCCTTGTCATTTTTGAAAGAAAATGATTGGCCCGCCTCTGGGTATTTACAGCTGGTAACTGAGCCCCAATTTTGGCCGCTAGCCTCTTTAGACCTTCTCTTATCTCCCGGGTGTTTCTCTCTTGCTCCTCGATGAGCAGCTTGTTGGTGCGGTGCTGGACCTGTAATGTGTCCTGATACATTCGCATTGCATCCTGTTGAGCTATTTGTTGAGCTCTAGTTGCCTCGTTGGGCTGCCGCTGCTTGTAACAGGGCCTGTATGACTCCCTCCATACTCATTTTCCCTGAGCAAAAAGTACAAACCAAACAAAGCCACAAAAAAAACTGACTCAGCTTTGGAGTGCCAACTTAACATTTTTATTTTTTCCCCCTACCTAACCAGCGGTAGGGTTAGTCCCTTTTATCCACTTCAGACCACACTTTGACCGCATTCTCCACCACGTGTGACAAACCTCTTCAAGGTTAGGAAAGTTTGTCACAAATTAAGAGGGAGACCGTCACCAAAATCACACCAGACAGAGTTCTTTTGAACAGGACAGTACCTCTGTGTTAGTTTCTCCGTCCTGGTCCACCCAGGCCGCAAGAATGGGTCAAGGATAGCAGGGTTCAGTACACGAATCGGGTTCTCGGTAGGTCCAGGTCCAAACGCCAACAGGTAAGTCCAAACAGTCCAGGTCACACATGGCAATATCTTCCAGGTATGTCTTGACCCCTTATCTGAGTGTTCCCCTTGCTTTTGGGAATTGTCGTTTTGGCGGTCGGCCATTTTGTGATCTGTAGTTCTGGTCGGGGTTGCCATTTTAGTGTGAGGGCAGAGCCCGTTTATTAGTTCTGCCCTCACATATCTGCCATTTATCACTCAGCCCCCTTCTTTGCCACAGTGCCTTTTGGCAAACTCCAAGCGTGATTGGTGGAGTGCTGCAGAGATGGTTGTCCTTCTGGAAGGTTCTCTCATCTCCACAGAGGAACTCTGGAGCACTGTCAGAGTAACCACCAGGTTCTTGGTCACCTCCCTGACCAAGGGCCTTCTCCCCCGATTGCTCAGTTTGGCCGTGCGGCCAGCTCTAGGAAGAGTCTAGGTGGTTCCAAACTTCTTCCATTTAAGAATCTAGGCCACTGTGTTCTTGGGGACCTTCAATGCTGCAGAAATGTTTTGGTACCCTCCCCCAGATCTGTGTCGACACAATCTTGTCTCAGAGCTCTATGGACAATCCCTTCGACCTCATGGCTTGGTTTTTGCTCTGACATACACGGTCAACTGTGGGACCTTATATAGACAGGTGTGTGCCTTTCCAAATCATGTCCAATCAATTGACTTTACCACAGATGGACTCCAATCAAGTTGTAGAAACATCTCAAGGATGATCCATGGAAACACGATGCACCTCAGCACAATTTCAAGTCTCATAGCAAAGGGTCTGAATACTTATGTAATTATATATATTTTTAAATTGCAAAACTTTCCATAAACCTGTTTGCTTTGTCATTTTGGGGTAATGTGTGTAGATCAAGGTAGGAAAAATAATTTTATCAATTTAAAATCAAAGTTTTTGTCACGTGCGCCGAATACAACAGGTGTAGACCTTACAGTGAAACGCTTACTTACAGGCTCTAACGAACAGTGCAAAAAAAAGGTATTAGGTGAACAATAGGTAAGTAAAGAAATAAAAACAACAGTAAAAAAGACAGTGAAAAATAACAGTAGAGAGGCTATATATATACAGTAGCGAGGCTATATACAGGTACCGGTTGGTCGGGCCAATTGAGGTAGTATGTACATGAATGTATAGTTAAAGTGACTATGCATATATGATATACAGAGAGTAGCAGCAGCGTAAAAGAGGGGTTGGGGGGGGGGTAGCCATTTGATTACCTGTTCAGGAGTCTTATGGCTTGGGGGTAAAAACTGTTGAGAAGCCTTTTTGTCCTAGACTTGGCACTCCGGTACCGCTTGTCATGTGGTAGTAGAGAGAACAGTCTATGACTGGGGTGGCTGGGGTCTTTGACAATTTTTAGGGCCTTCCTCTGACACCGCCTGGTGTAGAGGTCCTGGATGGCAGGCAGCTTTGCCCCAGTGATGTACTGGGCCGGACGCACTACCCTCTGTAGTGCCTTGCGGTCGGAGGCCGAGCAATTGCCGTACCAGGCAGTGATGCAACCAGTCAGGATGCTCTCGATGTTGCAGCTGTAGAACCTTTTGAGGATCTGAGGACCCAATTTTGGAATAAGGCTGTAACGTAACAAAATGTGTAAGAAGTCAAGTGGTCTGAATACTTTCCGAATGCACTGTATCAAACAGGGTTTATTAAAAATAAACACTTACAAACAAATACAATAACATGTTTCAGTTTAATACAATACGCAAACAAACAAGAAAGATTTATCAATAAATGGCTGTTCATGCTGAAAAGACTTTCAACCATCTTGAATGGACTTTTCTATTCAAAACTTTGGAAGCTTTCACCTTTCCAGCTGAAATACATTTTATGAAAATATTTTCATAATAATAAAGAAATCTCAGGATATAAAATAAAGGTGGAAAAAACTAAATAATGGCAATAGGAAAAATAATAACTGACGATCTACAGCAATCCTTTAAGTGGACCACAAAATATTGAAAACTTAGGATGCTTAATAAGTAACAAACATAAATAAATATTCCATTACTCAACAATATGAAAGCAGATCTAATTAAATTAAAATCTTCCCATGAATCTTACAAGTAGAATAAACCTCTGTAGAATGGCATGGCTGACAAAGTTTTTGTATTTCTTTTCGGTATTACCAATTACCCTACCGAAGACATTCTTTAAAAAAAGTATACTCGGTCATAAGACTTTATATGGGCAAATAAAACTCATATCTCACATCTTCCTAAGTCTGAGGGTTTAAACCTTCCAGACTTGGAATTGTATCAACTCGCTAACAAAGGCTTTTACATATAGTTAAATGCACCAAATGGGAACAATGGGTACATACTGAAGATGCTCATCTCCAGAATCTTTTTACAGGTTTATTTTCAGAGGATCAAGATAAAAACATTAACTTCATAGTTAAGAACACTATAACAATATGGAAGAAAATGAAACGTATTCTACAAGAACCAATATCAGTCCTAAAAACACAACCCTATGGAACAATCCTTGGATCGCTTTTCACAATTCAACAATAAATTGGTCCACAAGGAAGACTAAAGGCATAGAAACTGTAAATGACTTGGTAACAGGAAATACATTTATCTGGATGACAAAATTAAAAAGTAATTTTGGACTGACCAATGTAGATAGTTTCAAATATATGCAACTTATCACGAAATGTAGATTTGAAATCTTTTGGACATCAAAGCAACCTTGAGGGAATCTTATTTGAGTCTGAAAAGTATGTTCATATGATAGGGAAGATACACAAAATCTTGCAGAGAACATATCTAACTGACAATCTCTTAGAAAAAAAATATAAATGATTGGAACCAAGACTTAAGAATAACTGATTGGAGCATAACTAACGAAACTGAAGTATAGAAGGTATTATACAAGAGACAAAACTCACAAATTCTACAGCACAACGGCAGAGTCATGTCCTAAATGTAAAACTAATGACTCAATAATCCATGCATTCTAGGAATGCTATAAATTCCAAATAAATGTGGGCTAGAAAGTTGGGTGACAGAAGTATTACAATGTAAAAAACAAATATCCGTCTGTCTGCATATTTCAAGACATGGCATATGGGGGTGTCGTGAGATACCCAATAGTCTGGACGATTCTCTTCTCATCATCATCTTGAAAATACATGTACTAAAAACTTGAAAATCAAAGTTCCATCATTAACTCAATGAAAACATCTAATGATTTAGTATTGAAATAATGAAATAGCATGGGCGACCGAGAAATACAAATTGTTACAATTTAAGGCCAAGTGGCAAACAATAATGGAGGCACTAGGGATGGGGGGTGAGCATGCGGGTCTGGGCAGATGAGATGTAGTCACTGTTTGTGTGCATCTATGTTGTTGTTCATATATAGAGTGAATAAGAAACAAATACAAAAATACAAAACATTACAACTTTTTTTTAAAGAGCTAAATGGACATTACACAGCGGCAGCCTAATGAAATTCAACTGATGTTTGAGTGGAGATCTGAATGCCAACTCACCTGTTAGATCACACAGCATCAGTAGGAGGTGTATAGAGTAAGCTGCCAGACTGGACACTAGCAGCAACTGCAGAGACCAAGTGGACAGGAGTCAATATTCACCACATTCACATCAAAGTGACACACTGATGTGAATACTGACTCCTGTCCACTCGGTCTCTGCAGCTCAAATTACTACGTCTAGAACAATCAACAGTTATCTTTTCGCTACTAAAGGAGATAGGTGTAGAGGCGTGGAGCTTCTAGAGAAAGAGCTGAGTACTGAGCACAAAACTAAGGAGTTAGGGGGCAGCTCCATATTTTAACTTTAAAATATGCTTCCATCTGTTCTACTCACCAGAAGCCCACTATACCGGTGTTGGCCATTGCGTAGGCCAGGTCCAGGATGGCACTGCCCATGATGGCCTTCATCAGATTGAAGACAGATGAGGGGAAGGAGGCCCCTTTAGCCCTTGCCTCCTCTGGAGAGATAATAGATTATGAGAGATTATGAGAGAGAGACAGAAGAGAAAGGGGGTGGGAAACATATGGATAGCTCAGTCAAATCAATCAGCTCACTATAAAATAACGTACTATTACTTGGAAGAACAATGTCAAATTCTAACATAATCCAGGAAGTGAATAAATTTAGAGGAAAGCTATCTGAGACCCACTGTGCTACTGTGATGAGAACACTGCAGTGGAATGTAGTGTAGGACCAGTGAATGGAATAGGACATGAGGAGAGTGGATTTGAGCCCGAGCCTGCAGGACAGCTGCCAGAGCTGGGTATATTGACGATGATGCCTGGTTCGGTTTGGCCTCTAATAGGGGATATCCTGGAGATCCAGCCACAACCCTGGTGTCAATGTCAAAGCAAACCAGAGTATGAGTCTGGATTAACCTATGAGTTATTGGATCTGATATAGTCATGGTTCCAGCAGTGGTGGATAGGAAGTGCGCTATTATTACATCAGGAGGGCTAAATATACATCAGACTAATAATGCAGGGGATGTTTGGGGTTATCAGGGTATGCAGTAGTGGACCTGTAGTGCTCTCTAAGAGTGATCGGCATTTTGACATAGGTCTTCACAACAGATCTTTATGACAGAGTTCCCTTAGCCTTGACTACAAGAGGAGATATGTGAACTAGCTAGAGGAGGCTCCCTCTGTGCTACACTGAAATGTCTGAGGTGCTCCACTTCCCTTGTAGGCCTGTAATCAGTCATCATAACGAGTAACCGTCAGTCATTTTAAAGACTTATGTTGCAATGCTTGACCTCATATTAGGGGTCATTATTTGTCTTGTCAATAACTCTAGGGTTCACTTTACAGTGGGATGCGTGATAAATAAATAATGTTTATCAGGTAATTTCCATGTAAAAGGTCCCATGAGCAGCAACATGGGAAGTTCATAGGAACATATAAAATTGGGTGACAAATGAAAGCTAAGAGCCTTTACATTTTGTGAAATGAAGGCATATATACATTTTTCATCTTAAAAATTAGGCATAAGTAATGGCTTTGATTTCTAGTCAAACAGATTGAAAAGGAGTCTTAGGAAACAGCTACCACAAAAAGTCTTAGAATTTAAAGATATGTTGGGTTTTGGTAAAGGAATTTCAATGCACAAGGAAATGTTTTTTTAAAGATATTTTCTAATTTCTCTACCGCATGAGGAGGGAGGATAAGGAAAGTTTACAGAAGTAACAAGTAAAGGTAGACCTACAAATGTGTTAGTGTTTTTCTGATATCCATTTTTGTTTATGAATTAAGTGATTAAAACTTGTAATTCTGTTACCAACTTGGTAACAGAATAACTGAAAAATCAGTAACGGAATTACTGTAATTAAATGTGTTACAATGGGGAATCATAGTAGTCACAAGCCATGGTTTGGTCACCTGCTACTGTTCTCCCTTCCACTGGCATACTGTTATGTTCAGCTCATAACTGTTTTCTTTCTCTTTCTGTCGTGGTCAAAGCGAGTGTGAAAAGAGTATGGACAACCCTCCCTCTCTCCAGTTAATGTTACATCTCCCGGGTCTTACCGACTCCTACTCATGAGCCCCCTCTCTTTCCATTTACTGTAACCAGCATCCGCACCCACCGACACTGGATGTCCATGGACGTTGAAAAGTATTTTAAATTTGGTCAGTCGACCCTGGCCTAGATTTCAACGTCCACAGACATCGTTTTTTGGGCTGGTCCAAACCGGCCTTGATTTGGCCCAAATATAGACGTCCACGATTGGTGAATGGACCAAATCTGAACCAATCATAGACGTCTATGTTTCACATGTTTGGACACCACAGTACAGTAAAGAAAAGTAGAGTTCAGTACAGTAGAGCACACTAGAGTACAGTATAATGTACTGTGATGTGCTGAACTCTAATATGCTGTACTGTGATGTCCAAACTTGTGAAACATAGACATCTATGATTGGTTCAGATTTGGTCCGATCCGGACAAACCAACTTTGGTCTAGTTTGTTGGCGGACCTCAAACTAATAGCCAGTATGTAGAATAATACCCATAAATGCAATATTGCATATTTCTACCTTTGTGTACCTATTTAGGATACATCACCATGAATAGAATGATATTTATATCCACAATTATGCATTTATGTATAGTAAAGATCAGGGACCCAAGAGATAATTCTGTTACTGTAATTCTGTCACCGGGTGTAAATCCACTTCAGTTACTGTAGTTTAATAACCTAAATAAATGTTTTCAAACTCAAGGAGTCATGTCTTAGCCTAGCCTCTTTTAGAATCCTATCATTAAATACTTACACTTTCGTCTCTAACATATAGGCTTTGCATTCCCGAGCAGACCCATTACAAGTCAGAATGTTAAAGAAAAGTCATTTAAATTTACTGTACTCCGAATTTGTCCCTATGTCGGAGGTAATCTGAGACAAAATAACCACTAGGAAGTGTTATCAACCTAAAAGTCAGTAGGCTGGTCTGTATATCGATTTGTATTTCCGGTTTTCTATTTTCAATACCGACGCAATTCACACGTGATAAACACTATATAGATAGATGAGCCTAACCGAACATCGTCCCACACAATCAGCTGGGAAATTTCACAAACACTTCCAGCTGATTGTGAGGAAACGTGCTTCGGTCAACTACGTTCGGTTATTGTTTACTTATTGTGCATCACGTGCAACACGTCAGGAGATTGAAAATACAAGCTACGGAACCTATTGGCGCCACAAAATGTTGGGTAAACAACACTTTCCTGGGGATACCCCATCCACCTCCTACCATCAAAAAGACCAACAGCACAGAAAACCGGTAAAGTAAGTAAATATCATTTTACTCAACATGCTGGCTTATAGAGACTCTTTTTAGGCAGACTTCTTTTAAACTGAATATCCATGGGGTAACCTTGGTAACAGTCTGATGTTTAGGCAGTTCATTGCTGACACCCCATTCTTCCTGCAGACATCTTTGACTCTTAATACGGAGGGAGATTTTACTGTAATTCTGTTACAAAACTTTGCATCTGTACAGTTCTTCCAGTAAATGTGTTTTTGTAAGATTTTCTGTGTAAGTTGTTCAAAGTAGTCCTAGTGCAGAGTTATGATTTGTTAAAACGTTGAAAGTTTCAGCCTAATTCCGTTAAAGTGGAATGGCCACACACCGAGAACAGCAAAGAAATATGTAGCCTAACAGTCACCATCTGTTTACTCGAGAATAAAAAATAAAAAAAACATTAATTCTAGTGGGTTGTGTACTGTAACTCCCTGGGGCCAAACCACTGTAAAATGTGGACTTGCAATGACAAACAGCATGAGATGAGAATGTGCATGATTCCCAAAGTGCTGAGAGAGACAATGCAAGTGGAACTAAATTTGTCATGTGAATTAGAATTGCACAGATTGAGCATGTGATTCATGTTCACTACCTGTGCCAGTCCTCCTTTTTGACTATTTTACTTTACAGCTGGAGATCAAGTTTCAATATTTAAACAATGTTGCAAATGTCAGGCAGACCACACGTTTTATACAAATCTCCACTATTGAAAACCAATTTCTAGTCTAAAAGTAACGGGAGATAGTAAATATGCATTTCAATGTCATAGCTTTAGCTGGTGGTAACATGTGGAATAGACACCAGCTGGAATGCGGTTTTAACCAATCAGCATCTAGGATTAGACCCACCCGTTTATGCATGACGCTGCGCAGAGTGCCTGGATACAGCCCTTAGCCGTGGTATATTGGCCATATACCCTGAGGTGCCTTATTGTTATTATAAACGAGTTAACAACATAATTAGAGCAGTAAAAAAAAGTGTCATAGCCGTGATATCAGACCGTATACCACGGGTGTCAGCCAATCAGCATTATGGGATAGAACCACCTAGTTTATAATATAGACTGCATAGCTACTAGAAATCAATTGTAGTGGGCTAGATGTAACCGTGGAACATACAAGGGATCCTACGCCTGTTGCAGAAAGAAACGTTAAGAAAATCCTGGATGCCAATAAGTGAGCACACAATTATTAAACTGATGCCTCTTAATTCCTGGCTAGAGGCTGAATGCTCACTTACATTTCCCAGGAGAGGGGTGGTCTCGTTGCCATGATCATGATCAGTGTGAACGGTGGTGCCTTCTACATTGATACTCAGTCTCCGGGTGATTTGCCCTCGAGCGAGAGGTTAGTAGTATGTTACTTACAACAACCAATACAATAGCTACCTCGTCTGTGCAGTTCGTGGTGCCTGGTGAAGACAAGGTTTCCTTTAACCAACAAAATCTACTCCACTATGAGGACCTGTATATGCAACTTCTCGCAGCTGATTTGAGGTGGTCATATGACATGAAAACGCTTCTGGTTTTATTCGTCGCGGATTGGATAGAAATGCACAGCAAGTCCACTAATGATGACGTCTAAACATGCGCGTGCTCTGCAGAAGCGATGTTGAGGTGGGGAATGCGTTTGAATGTTTATGGTTTTACTGAATAAAGTAATGATCTTTCCATGCAATAATATTAACAAAAAGTAATCATTCAATGTTGTTTGCCAATCATTTGTCATATCTATTAGTTTGTCATTTTTCTAAGGTTGATATTTAGGTCATATTTTAAGGAGACCTCTACGATTTGTCTTTGCAGGATTGTTCCTAGTATCTTCTCACTACTACTACAAACTAAAAACTGCGTGAAATCTCGCTATCGATACCGGACCCTGTGTTCAGTGGTCCTGCAGCCGGACCGAGCATCAACTTGTTCTGAGAGTGTTTCGAAGCCGATGCTTGAGCAGCATCAACACAGCGTGATGGATCCCAGCCTATACACAGCTCCTCCTGAGGTCCGAGGTATGACCTGTTTGGATAAAGAAGTCTTCTCCCAGACAGTTATTGTCCCAGCCCTGCGTGTGCCAAAAGAAGTCCTCAATAAATTGGTTAAGAGCCTGAAAAAAGTGGCACTCCAGCGCCCGGGCATACGAAGAGTGGTTGAGATTGAAGGCAGCGATGACGAGAGGCTCTTGTTGCTGGACCCTGCCAGTGTCTCCTCACCCAGCTCATTCAGCGACGCAGAGGCCGAGGCGTTGCAGTCATTTGGAGTACCTCAAGAGCTCCAGCGGTACGAGCTGCGCCTGACCTATGACAACCTGAAGAGTGAGGAGGTTCTGCGCGCTGTGCTGCCAGAAGGACAGGACGTCACCTCGGGGTTTAGTCGAGTGGGTCACATTGCACACATGAACCTGCGGGAGCACCAGCTGCCCTACAGAAACCTCATAGGTGAGTGTGCCACAAACATAATGTACTGTTCTGCATCACAATAAATGTAATACAATCTGTCAGGAGACAGGCATGGGTAACAGTAATGCTATTGACAGGTTATGTATTTTATGCTCTTGAATCCCTGACCACGCTCCCAGGATTGTATTTCCTGAGTGGTCAATTAGCTACAGATGAGTTACGTTAAGTGTGTGTGAGGAAAACAATAGTGCTGATTCATTGTTTTACTGACATGATGCAGTCTTGCTGTCTTCTGTTGCAAATCCATTTCCAGGCCAAGTCATAATGGATAAGAACCCCGGGGTGACCTGTGTGGTCAATAAGACCAACACCATCGACTCCGCCTACCGCAACTTCAAGATGGAGGTGATGGCTGGAGAGGAAAATATGGTGGCTAAAGTAAGTCCTATGAGATTGTGATTTTGATTAAACATATTTTGTCATGAAATCAGAGGCGTGGGCATTGCATTCCTCCCTTACCCTCCCTCTCATTGTTGCAGGTGCGTGAGAACGGCGTGACATACGAGTTTGATTTCTCCCGTGTGTATTGGAACCCTCGTCTAAGCACCGAGCATGAGCGTGTGGTGGCCCTTCTGAAACGCGGTGACACTGTGCTGGATGTGTTTGCTGGCGTGGGTCCTTTTGCCATCCCCGCTGCCCGCCGTGGCTGCACTGTGCTGGCCAACGACCTCAACCCTGAGTCTCACCGCTGGCTGCAGCACAACTGCAAACTGAACAAGGTGGAGCGTAAGGTCACTACCTTTAACCTGGATGGCAGGGACTTCATCCAGGGGCCACTGAAGCAGCAGCTGCCTGTCATGATGAAGGGGAAAGCCAGTGTGCATGTGGTCATGAACCTTCCTGCCTTGGCCCTGGAGTTCCTGGATGCCTTCAGAGGCCTGCTGGACCAGGGACTTTCCTGTGATGTGAATCTGCCGCAGGTGCACTGCTATGGGTTCTCTAAGGAGGATGACCCCCAGAAAGACGTGGTGGAAAGGGCCTCAGCCAGCCTGGGGTTCTCCCTAGAGGGGCTGTGCTCTGTGCATCTAGTGAGGAACGTGGCCCCCAACAAGGAGATGATGTGTGTGAGCTTCACCATCCCCAAAGAGGTTCTCTTCAGCAGAGAGAGCACACAGACAGGTGAGCTTTCATTCACACAGCACCAGGGTTGGCGTTAATTCCACAAATTCAATTCAGACTCCAGGTCAGTCTTTGAATTCAGAGATTTCAATCTTCAATATTATCCAACAAATTCCAATTCAATTCCCTCAGGCTTATGTCACTGTTCTGACAGCCTAGCTGTATTGGAAATAGAAGTTGAAATTATTTAAAACAAATCCTGCAGTCAATTTGATACTAAGTGCATTAATTCCATTAGCTGGGAAATGTACAAATAAAAAATTCCGAAGATTATATCAAACAGTCCAAATTCCAATGCAATAACTTGAAGATTGAATTCAAATAAAATTCAAGATTTGAAATGTCACATTTTAATTTGAATTGTCCCCAACCCTAAACAGTACAACACACATGCACTCTCTGAAAGACTGTAGACTGCAAATACTAATACCATTTGTCCTCTCCTCAGAAGCCATAGAAGAACCAGCACCAAAGAGACAAAAGTGTGAGGAGACAACAAATTGAATATATTTTACCAAGGAGCTCATTCTGAGACCTTGAATTTTATTTTTGATCTTTGAACTCTGTTCATGTTATTTTATAATAGTGTCAATAAGGCTGACATGATCTAAATCATGGTTATGCCTTGACCTAAAAAGAACATAAACAGGTATGTGTTGACTGTATTTGAAATACTGGTCCATTATCCAGGTCCCACAAATAGGCATTGTTTCAATAGTTTTCTTATCCAACAATGAGCTTCATTGTGTTTTTGTTTTTTTAATAAAAAAATAAGATCATACAAAAATGGCAACATATACATCCTGATCTGACTTCAGACCGAAGTACACTGTCCATAGCTCCCTCCACAATGTAAAACAGGGGGGTAATTTGAATCCTGTGATAATTGACAGCTTCATATTTCTGAGTTTCTGGGTCAGTCCAGTAACGGCATCCTGGATGGCTCAATGACACACAAGTCCTGAGTTGTATCCTCCAGCCATGTCCTGGGGCTGGGCAATGCGCACGTGGTTCAGATACCTGCAAACAGAAAGAGAGAAGAAACATCAGTTAAAAATATAATTTTGCAACATCCTAATGTAAGCACCTATAGTCTTATCCCCTCTCCTTCAACATCCCTATATTAGCATCACTGCTACTGTATATGTGATGTAAAGATCAATCGACAGTCTTCATAGGTGGTGAGGCCTTTAAAAATGACCCAGGCTACACTGGACACAACGGCGTTGATGTGAAGTGTTTCTTGAGCATGGGTTGATTTTTATCCAGACACTTAGCCCACACCCAAGGTTTTTCTAGCCCTCCAGAATCCCCTCAGCCCCATTTTATTTATTTAACCAGGCACATTGACTGAGAACACATTCTAATTTACAGGGAGAGGAAGAGGGACAGTCCACCCCCCCAAACCTCTTTCTCAACGCTAAGGATCTGGATCACGTTCTGCGCATGTGTTATTTTACGCACACATTCGTTTTTCTAAGTAACTGCTGCCCCTCCCTTCACGTTTCACTTTTTAACTTACCCTCTTCTGAACCATGATGATGTAGCTTATGTCTCTGCCTCATATTTCTGAACAGCTGAAATAAAAACCCTGCTGGTTTTATAAAGCATATATTATGAAGGCTATAACCTTTGTCAGTCTGTTGTAATGGACATTGCACAAGCAGGGTGCATTCCTTACACTTGAGAAACAACAAAATCAGTGTTTTGTGGTTAAGCTAATCTTTATAGCTGCTGCCATATCATACTTTCTGAAAAGAATAACACTGCCTCCTGGCAACTTAGTCAATGTTTGCAATGATGATGAAAAAAATAATTCAATTGCTAATTAGACTGCGTGGCTGTCTTACTGCATTCCACCTCTGGGCAGCCGAGCGTGTATCCGGACTGGTAAAAAGAGTGACAATGGGCGTGTTCATTTTGTATCGACAGGTGCCAGACTTATGCCATGCTGATATCATGGCAATAGTAATATGCTGCATGTAACTCAACAGCTAAGAAGAACATGAAATCACTAGACTGTCGTGATTTTGTTCAATACTGACAATTTATACGAACATGTCGATAATGTATTTTGTGTAAAACATGTAAATAGCTGCATGTAGCCTACTACCCTCCTGAAGAAAAGAAAAAACATGAAATCACACTTATGTTTACTGAGGCATGGAATGCAATAGTTGGAACAGTTGTGTACAACATGAAGTTTGTAGGAAATCACGCTTATACTTAATAGCCTACTGAGGGAATGCAATAGTTTGAAAAGTTGTTTGTACAACATGACATTTGTAGGCTACACCAGTGACCAGACAAATGGCGACCAAGGACGTGAGAGCGGCAGCGGAGCACTCAGCACAGCAGCTACGTAGGCAGCGGAACACTCAGCACAGCAGCTACGTAGGCAGCGGAGCACTCAGCACAGCAGCTACGTAGGCAGCGGAGCACTCAGCACAGCAGCTACGTAGGCAGCGGAGCACTCAGCACAGCAGCTACGTAGGCAGCGAGCAACTCCGCACAACCAGCTACGTAGGCAGCGAGCACTCAGCACACAGCTACGTAGGCAGCGGAGCACTCAGCACAGCAGCTACGTAGGCAGCGGAGCACTCAGCACAGCAGCTACGTAGGCAGCGGAGCACTCAGCACAGCAGCTACGTAGGCAGCGAGCACTCCCACAGCAGCTACGTAGGCAGCGGAGCACTCAGCACAGCAGCTAACGTAGGCAGCGGAGCACATCAGCAACAGCAGCTACGTAGGCAGCGGAGCACTCAGCACAGCAGCTACGTAGGCAGCGGAACACTCAGCACAGCAGCAGAGCACTCAGCACAGCAGCTACGTAGGCAGCGGAACACTCAGCACAGCAGCTACGTAGGCAGCGGAACACTCAGCACAGCAGCGGAACACTCAGCACAGCAGCTACGTAGGCAGCGGAACTCAGCACAGCAGCTACGTAGGCAGCGGAGCACTCCGCACAGCAGCTACGTAGGCAGCGGAGTGTGCACATGGCAGAAATAAATGTTTTTAGCCAGGACAAAGTGGGATACAGAAACTCTACCTGTAGCCACTCCATATAGCATTCTAGGTGTATTTTATTTTTAAGTGTGTACAGATGTAGCCCTAGCCCACCAAGGACCCTATTCAGCTTTTCAGAAGATGGCAAGTCACTGTTTATTTTCACTCTGAGCTGTAGATGGAAAAACAGCCGAGCTGTCGACTTAGACCCTAGTCCATGGTGACCAGTGCTCTTCCACTAGGGGGGGTTGGGGTGTGACCTATAGCCCTACCCTCTCTAATCCTTCCTCCTCACACACACACTCAGGTCCTGGGCTGTCAGTCAGCTCAGTGGGCACTAGGGGAACGACACCCCCCCCCTCCTCCTCTTGGCCTCCCTCAGTGGGTTCTACAGTCTCTGGCTACTAAGCTAACATAGTCCTCAAGCGACTGAGGTCCAAAGCAACAAAGACAGCACACACTCACCCCCCTCCTTTCCCACACTCACAGCCCCAGCAAAAAGTGCTAAAGCCCCCACACGAGTCAGGCTTTGTGCCCCCTGTCCCTGAGAGCCAGGGAAACTTCAAAGTGAAATAGGAAGCGAGAGCACAGACAGCCCTCTGATTTGTGCTCCGGTTCAGTCTGCTTTACAGAGTAACCCAACACCTGTGGGGAGGCTCAGAGAGAAACTGGGAGGGAGGAGGAGGTGTGTGTGTGTGGAGTATGTGTTTATGGAGCATTTCTTTTTGGCAGTTTGCATGCGTACCGGTGTGTCAGTGTGTATTTAACATTGTTTTCCCTCATGAATTTCCATGATATTAGTCTATTTTCCATATATTGTATATCTAAAAATCAACTGCTAAGCATAATATATACATGGTCATTAATATGGCATTTACTAATGTGCTATGCACTTACATTAACAGAAAAGGAAGTCTAGTCATCAGTGGTTAAGTTCCAGACATACAAAGAGAGGGCAGATCGGGTTTTGTACATAAAGACCACTCTTCACCCACTAGAGAAACAACACAAGTCCAAAACAGGCATCGCAGTGATTATTAATAATAACTTCATTAAGCACGAGCCCAGTAGCCGGTCCTTCACGGCGCACTTGAGGGAGGCCTTCTCCGATGGCTTCCTGCTCCTCTCCCCACAGCAGATGAGTGCCATCTATTGATTATATTGTACTGGGCCTTTTTAACGGTGAAAAAGTGGTCTATTTCCAGTCCGGCTAAATCTGCTCTTCCTGCTAATCTAATCCCCAAGCTACACATGTGGTCATTCCTTCCAAGAAAGCTGAGAGCCATGTAACTTTATACCAGCCTGCCCCTAAGGAAGGAGGAGAAGAGGAGAGAGAATAATGGGGGGAGAAGGAGCAAGAGATGGAGAGAGAAAGAGCAGGAGGATGCAGAGTGAAATCACCTTTGGGTATCATCACCAGCCAGTCCTCTAGTCTACAGCTGTTAAACCAACAGTCTGTCTGCTCCCCCTAACACCACCCGTTAGTTCAGTACTGCTCCATTAACTCTGCTCCCCCTAACACCACCCGTTAGTTCAGTACTGCTCCCCCTAACACCAACCGTTAGTTCAGTACTGCTCCCCCTAACACCACCCGTTAGTTCAGTACTGCTCCCCCTAACACCACCCGTTAGTTCAGTTCTGCTCCATTAAATCTGCTACCCCTAACACCAACCGTTAGTTCAGTTCTGCTCCCCCTAACACCACCCGTTAGTTCAGTACTGCTCCATTAATCTCTGGCTCCCCCTAACACAACCGTTAGTTCAGTTCTGCTCCCCTAACACACTCGTTAGTTCAGTACTGCTCATTAACTCTGCTCCCCCTAACCACCCGTTGGTTCAGTTCTCTCCATTAACTCTGCTCCCCCTAACACACCCGTTAGTTCAGTTCTGCCCATTAACTCTGCCCCCCTAACACCACCCGTTAGTTCATACTGCTCCATAACTCTGCTCCCCCTACACCCACCCGTTAGTTCAGTACTGCTCCATTAACTCTGCTCCCCTAACCCAACCGTTAGTTCAAGTATTCTCGCTCCCCTAACACAAACGTTAATTCAGTTCTGCTCCATTAACTCTGCTCCCCTAACACCACCCGTTAGTTCAGTACTGCTCCATTAACTCTGCTCCCCTAACACCACCCGTTAGTTCAGTACTGCTCCATTAACTCTGCTCCCCTAACCACCACCCTTAGTTCAGTACTGCTCCATTAACTCTGCTCGCCCCCTAACACCACCCGTTAGTTCAGTACTGCTCCATTAACTCTGCTCCCCCTAACACCACCCGTTAGTTCAGTACTGCTCCATTAACTCTGCTCCTGTAAGTGCATCTCGTCCCAAAGCTCTACTTTATACACACACCAGCATAGACGCTTCCAACGAATGCACACACACACACACTTCAGCAATCCATCACATCACCCTTCTCTTTAGCGGAAATAACACTGACTGTACTTGACACTGAATACACAGACAGAGGAAGACTACAGACATACAATGAATATACAGACAAATATTTCACTGACTCTTGGTAGAACATTTGCAAACATGCAATGAAGTTTGGTACACACCGCGATAGACTGACTACTATACATACTGTGTGAATGAGACACTTAACAGTATACAGGGTGCACTGAACCAGCTTTGACAAAGTTAGACTTACACCTCCCTCCCCCCTCCTTCCCTCCCTTACCCCTCGTTCTTTTTCTCCCAGAGGACTGGCTGCCTTTTGTTCACAGGCCTCTGAAACCCAAGCCGTTTCGGCCGGTAACATCTTTCACTCTCCCCGGAGAGTCCCCAATGGAGCATTAACTGCAACTCGATCTGGGCCTTTTCAAAGCCTCCTGTTATTGGGTAAATATGGGTCACTTTGGAATGGTCCATTATGTCGCTTAGGGGGGCGGGAATAGACTAATGCAGACGATAGAGATGACTGAATGACATTTGTGAGCATGGGTGATTTTAGTTGGTTCTTTAGTTCATACAAAAACCCATGATGACACATGTGCCCCATGGATCCTATGGACTGCCAAGCTCTTTGTTATTCAACATTTATCTTTGTTATACTACATTGTCCTAAACTTTTGAATAAACTAAATCAGATGAGGCATGGCAACGGCAAACTGTAAGGAACCTACTGTTAAATCTAAAAACATGAGTGTCTTGGATGAGTGAATTACCACAATGAACAATATTCTCACTGATGGAGTAATCAAAATATTATTCTAGAACCCCTGTTTCTCAGTATTCATGCTACCATCCACCCCTTTCTGAGAGCCAAACGACTCCAAACTGCTGGAGCTAACAGCACATTTCCTCTCTGGTTTGGAACGGTGAATACCTGGGCAATTTATCCTGCTAACGCTAATAATAGTCTTGGATTTCCCACCTGGACCACAAAAGTATTCCCTGCTCCCTTTGCCTGGAAAATTACACGCCGGCGGCCCATGCTAAAATGTTCCGGAAGATTCCGCGTGGATTCCAGCTGAGTGTAACTTCTCTGTGTTCAGTTTCAAGTTTAATTGTCACACATGAACAAGACAGGTTGTGTGTGTGGAAGGCAGGAAGGGTGTTAGACTTCTTCAGTAAAATAGCTGCAGGACTGAGAGAGTGAAAAAAGCCTAGATTGGAGCAGCTATATTATGTGAAGGACTGGCAGGCTGGCTGGATCAGGGCTCCTGTCTAGACTCCATGTGTTGGCTGTGGGGAAACTCAGCCATGATGGAAAGAAAAGTTCAGATATAATGCTGCCACGCCTGCCTATAGATTATGACCATCACTTAGTGGTGCCCTCACAAACCACATACAGACATGACAAAGCATTAAATGTGGACCAGCCTTACACATTGCTGATTGAAACTATGGGGTTTGTCAGGTTGCATTCCCATATTAAAACATCTCTGTATACCTTAAGCAGGTCTGAGTGGGTTGTGCTCTTGTACACAATAGGGTATCAGTATAAATGATCTGCACTGTGTGAGAGAGTGCATAATAGAAGCTCTTTCCTATCAGAAAAGCCGTGAATCACTGAAGCATGGCGTCTAGTAGCGATGGCCAGCTGCTGTTACAGCATGTCTCTGTCTCCCTCCCTCTGCTCCTGCACTTTACTTTCACAAAGGTCTGGTCACTGACCCCAGACCAGGCTGCAGCTCAGCACCTGTCTGCTCCTAGACCACACTCTCTGATCCTGGGACTGCAGTAGTTTTTTTGCTGCACAAAGGATCAAAGAGATGCGTTACTTCCCATGACTCATGTCAGAGACTGAGCATCCTAACTCGTCACTAGCGCGCTATGGAACAAAACTTGGAGAATTCTACTCTGTGTATGGTGCGAAAAACAATGTTGAAACTCAATAAATTTTCACCTATCGGAGACTCTATGGCCTCCTGGTTGAAGATGGCGGAGCTACTGTAAGATATTAAGGCTGAGGTGTAAGGTGAGAGTTAAGGTCAGTGGTTGGGAGGCCCTGGCTGGATCTCTCCACAGAGGCCTGTTTCATACTTCTGAAAGGCCAGTCATGAGCCTCTTGGACAGCAAGCCTCATGTCCGGAAGTCTTCCTTTAGCGCTCCGATCCAGCAGAGTTTGGGAATCCTGGCCTGGGAATGGGGGGGGGGGGGTGGTGGTGCAGAGCCACACACCTGTCGGATGATTTGTCATTATAGAGGGGTCAGCACTCAGCTGTCACCCCCTAATCACCCTCCTCA
Organism: Salvelinus sp. IW2-2015; assembly: GCF_002910315.2. NCBI lineage: Eukaryota > Metazoa > Chordata > Actinopteri > Salmoniformes > Salmonidae > Salvelinus > Salvelinus sp. IW2-2015. The sequence continues at coordinate 15,661,257 of NC_036849.1, forward strand.
CCCCGCCCCGCTCCTCCAAAAACACCCCCTGCATTCCTTAGCAAGCTCCAGTTACACACACTCACAACTCCACTACCCCTCCCCTGCTGCCCTAAGAACAGCGCTGTGCAGGACCGAGCCAGAGACTGTGTGTGTGTGTATGTATGTATACACACACGTTACAGGGTACAGTGCCCTGCGTATCTTTCCCAAAACCGTAATAACAATACACTTCCTCTGCAAAAACAATACAGCAGAATTTCCTAAAAGGTATGCAAGCTAAAACCCTGGAACACATCCAGCCGGGCCAGGAACAAAACCCCTGCAGTGGAGCCAAACATAGAACGCTCTCACAGGTATACTATATCTGTCAACAGCAGCCTTTCATCATCGGGGGCCAGAGGCCAGTCTCGTTTCCCTGGGATGGAGTTTCCTCCAGGACATGGTAGTGTGAGATTCTATCCTCCACAACCATTAGGATGATACGACACGGCCCAAAACCTCCTGTTGTACACAGGACACTCAGTCTGAGTGACAAGTCTACACACACTCGGTCACTACTAGGCTAGGCCATCGACTCCTTTTCCATGATCATATATCTTATCACTAGCGGGTCAACCCCACTGACAGATAGGGTGTGTCTGTGTCTCTCAGAGAGCCATACGGAGTATCACTAACACTTAGTTAAGAGGGGACCACTTTTAGGGTGTTAACACAATCATTGTAAGACACTTAACAATAACCCTTATAGAAATACTCACTCATTTTGCAGTGATTGACAACTAGCAATCACAACTTGTAAGGACAGTTTATATGAAACCACAGCAAAGGGGTATGAATGACGCAGGTAGTTGTGTGTCTGATATGAAGGCATTATAAAGAACAGAGGCTTATGCTGATGCCTAAATCCTGAGTTTCTTCACAAAGCGTCAACTGTCACTGCTCATCCAGGATGGTCACAGACCTGTACTTCACCCGTCTGGCCTGATGGGGGCGGTAGAGGCTGCCTGACAGGACATCAATGGCATGGAAACCCACCACAAACTAGCCACTTGATACAGGAACCCACATTTCAAGGCAGTGAGATGCCTGGCAGGTACTGAGTATCCATCTATCTATCTATCCCCTGGAGAGCAGGGAGAATACTGTGGGCGGGGGGAAATTAGCAGTGTCCTCGTTAACCAAATGGGTCCGTAAACAATGGAAGGGCATATGCTCTTCACAGAATGGCTGTTAGCGCCAGACAGACCCACAAACACACACACGGGAGTATTGGTTGTCATATGTAGCATATTGTAAATAGAACACCGGAACACTGTGGAAGAAAAGCCTTTTCCCAGGTGGGTTCCAAAACACTGGTATCAGTTTACACAGCACCTCGAGCTATAGGGAGAAGCAAGAGCATTTCAATTAGTGAAAGAGGGAGGGAGAGAGAAAGAAAAACACAAAGAGACAGAAAGGGGGGGTGGATTCATCCATCATACTGGAGAGGTACCCACTACAAGTCCCCACAGCGCAGCCCCAGATGACGGGAGTTTGTTTTCTCTCCCTAGCTCTTAAGAGGGGAAAATGAGCCAGCTAATCCCACTGTACATCACAGAGCCCTGGGCCCCGGGGGGGGGGGGGGCACAGGACTCTACTGTGCCAATATGGTGTGTGTGTGTGTGTGTGTGTGTGTATATAGCTAGGGTGAGAGTCGCCCCATTCGGTTGACATCAAAGCCTACACCCCTGACTGACTGACAGTCCCAGTCCTGCCTACACCCCTGACTGACTGACAGTCCCAGTCCTGCCTACACCCCTGACTGACTGACAGTCCCCGTCCTGCCTACACCTCTGACTGACTGACAGTCCCAGTCCTGCCTACACCCCTGACTGACTGACAGTCCCAGTCCTGCCTACACCCCTGACTGACAGTCCCAGTCCTGCCTACACCCCTGACTGACTGACAGTCCCAGTCCTGCCTTACACACCTCTGCACATATTGGGTTAATGTATAAATAGTTCGGAGATATCACCACTCGCTCTCTCTTTTGGGAGTTGACCCTACAGCCTCCAGCCAGCGCCACAAATAAACAAAGGGGGGAGTAGGCAGGCAAATACCCACCCCTGGTTATCCCTGGCCTGCCCTGGTGGTGTCTCCTTCCCTGGGGCTTGGCTGGTCTGTTCGTGTGCCTGTGTGGGAACACCACCCACCCGCCTGGGGAAGGGGCTGGCAAGGGGCCCTCATAATAAAAACTAAAACAGCCGTCTCTTTCAGAACCCAGTGAAAGACTGGCGTGGCCATGGCGACCCATCTCTATCTGCTGTTTTTATTTTAAGACTAACCCATGAAGCTAAAGAGCTTTCTACTGTAAGAGACGTCTCCTCCTCCAATCCACTGGCCTAATGACTCACACTCAAGAATCAATCAATATTTGCACAGATTGCATTAAGAGACAACAGATCCAGTTCATACAGAGCCATACTGTTCTGCTCCCGTTTCCTACAACAGAGAACATTATGACTGCAGGTCAGGATAAGGAGTGGATACTGTACTATACAACATTCACACAACCCCCTGGTATTAGCCCAGCTACCCCTGTAGCGGAGAGAAGAACCACACATACACTAACCCCTATTTCCTGGCTTCCCCACAAGAGTAGTACAGTGTCTGGCCATGCAAGAGTAGCTATACTATACTAGTAGCTATACTATATCAGAGATGAGAGCTGATCATGTGCTGAGAGTGATGCTGGGGAAAACACAGTTCATCCTGTGGGTTTGCAAGTCAAATAACCCTGCTTTAAAGATCTGGTTCCCACATTCTGACATAGTTCCTGCAGTATCTTTTGGCTATGCAAATGTCAAATCTGTGAGCTACAGCTGTCGTTCATGCTCTCTGCTCTGAGAGGGTGTGGATAGAGCATCCAGAGAGGCAGTAACTTGCAATGGTAGACTTCATCCAGCTAGCTGCTAGCACAACTAGGCCATTGCCCGAATCTGACAGCCTGAGCTTTTGAGAAACATAAATATTTGTTACACACAATGATCCTATAGCATACATCTCTATGATTAATTATTGTAATGTTGGACATTCCAAAATCGCCTCAAAATCTAGAAATAAGTTGAGACGGATTATGTAATTGTAGTAAAACCAGATCAAAGGCTTGGGTTCATCTGAGGTCATACTATACAGCGCCTTTCTTACCTTCATCCAGCCCCATAACGCAACCATCAAAGCTACATATCGTGTGCGAGCACACAGTATTTGAGAGGCCTTCACTGTGAGGTTTCATTCACTCGGCTCCCTCTGTCCCAGGACAGCCCTCCAGGTCCCTGTGAAGACCTCTACCCCTCCGTCCCCCTGCCCTCCCAGAACCCGGCCCATCAAATTGACTTGATGCCAGCTGGGATCAGAGAGCCGGGGCCGTATGGAAAAGCCATTTTAGGCCATTTTGTGTAGAATGAGCAAGCAGTCCATCTGGAGTGGTCCTCCTCAGCCCAGCACACGCCTGCTGCTCTCCACACTAGGAGAGTGGGAGACGCACGGGAGCCACAGTGACTGAGATTTACTGTCTCCTACTACTAGAGGGAAGGAAGGAGAGGGAGGGAGTGAGTTGGACACGACTTAAACCTTGTTTAATGTAGGGGAGAGGTTGGGAAGCCAGAGGTGAGAGGTCATAGTGGGTAGTGAGCCAGGTTTAGTTGACCTTGGAACTCCTACATCCTGCAGAGCAGCGCCAGAGCCGGGAGAGAGAGATGGAGTCAGACCTGGAGTCAGGCCAGCCTGGGACTGAGATCTAGGAGGGACGCCTGCCAGAAAGTTATGATTGTCACAGCTCCTCAGCCAACACTGCCTCTCACACACACACACACACTTTACTTATGTACACACACACACAGTCAAAGCTAGACAGCTAGGTGGAGAACACAGGCAGGAGTACACCACCCAAAAACCCATCACTCCCAGCCAGATCAGGCCTCAAAGTCAGTACACCTTCAACACACAGTGTGTGTGTGTGTATTATGAAGCAGAAAAGCTCTCTATGACCAGGGAAAGACTAGGAACGCCACTGTGGTAGCTTGACAACAAAGCTCCTTTCTCTCTATATGTCCCAATCAATCCCCTCCATCCATCCCTCCCTCAGAGAGAGCTTGAACCCTTCAGCCAGACTCCAGTGAGTCTGACGAGCCTGCATGGCTGAGGAGCACTACTTCCTGGTCTGCAGCTCAGGGTCCCCTGGAGAGGAGCTCCAGACTAAACACCCCACCCACCCTCCCCGTTACATCGCTCAGCTGCTCCCCTTCACTCCGAGCAAGCGACGAGAGACGACCACCTCATAACCAACAACCAACCACCCCCGACAGAAACCTCACTTTTTCCACCAATTAAGGAGAGCAGGGAGGGGAGGAGAAGAGGATGAGGGGGTAAAACTTCAAAATATTATCCACATTGGCATTTAGCGTAGCACGTTGAGCAACCGCTGTCACAGTGATGGACTAATTTCAGGGTGACCTGCGCCAATACAAACAACTGCTCTTTCTAGCTTTCATTGTCAGCACTTGAGGTTTTAGTCGAAGTTTTGAGTATGGCGCTGCCAATGTCTCCTTCTCCCTCTTTCCTCACACAGGATTAGTCCTTGTCCAAGATTTACTCCCCCCTCCCTTCTCTTTGGAGCGGCAGAGAACTTGGGTCTTTCATCGCCTACACAGTCAGAGCTTAGGAAGTGCACCAGTAAACAAACACACACACACACAGTAGACATGTGTAAGCACACAAAATGTACTCCATCCATTCCTCAAAGACTCACAACCGCATGTGCGCATGCTCACGCACACGCACACACACACACACACACACACACACACAGCCGCACAGAGAAAAAAGGTTCTGACATCAAAGACCAGGACACATAAACAAGCTCTCTCTTTCCATTTTTCAAAGATACACACACTCAAGACCAAAACAAACCTTCTCTAACACACAAAATGGACAGAACTTCCAAAACAGTAACACATGTTCATATACCATCATTCAGGTTATTTTATCTACAGGCAGCAGAAGCACAGATACTAAAATAGTGTCCCTCTGCAGTTTGTGGTTGTTGTGCGGAATCAAGTGGTGAAAGTTTCAAGATGCAGGTCCCAGCCATGTCATTAGGAGTGAACCAGGTCTGAGGTGAGGTAGCGTTCCAGAAGGGGACAGTATTGACCCAGTCACACTCAGGACTACAGTAAGCTACCTGGTCAAACTACACCTTCAGGGGTCAAGGTGACAGTGGAGGAAAAGGCCTCATCCCCTGGCCTATGAGAATTCACATTTTAATATGTTAAGGTAATGCACAGCAACAGGTATTTTCAGAGCATAGCATGTTAATGCATGGACATGTGTATATGCCAATCAATGAGACAGAATGACTGACACTTCCTTTTCATAAAATGTCTTCACACTATAGAGGGCCTCCTCCGTTCTGTGGTTTCTCGCACACACACACACAGACAGACGCATTCAGACATGCACGTACACACATCAGGGGAAGGGTGTTTCTGAGATTGTACGTGTGTGTGTGTGTGTGGGGGGGGGGGGGGGTGGAAGCTGAATGGACACTTTCAAAGGTCCCCATTGCCTGAACATGCAGCCTTTTCTCTCCAGTATTGAAGCAGCTGTCTTTAATAAGACCACAGCCCATATTTATTCAGGTACAGCAGAGAGAGGGAGGCGTGGCCCTTCTTTTTCCTGGCAGCCGCACAGCGCTCCTGCGGTTTTTTGGGGGGCAAAGGGACAAGGCGAAAGAGACGGAGAGAGAGGGAAACACACACACAGAGTGAGAGTGGGGGGAGGGAGGCCCTAGCATAAAAAGCAAGGCTCCGCTCGCATCCTGTGCAGAGCCGGGCCCCAGAGGCCCCAGGGCCACAGGGGGGGTGTGTGCGGCTATGCGCTCAACTCTCCCGTCCCTCCAGACTCCCCTGTCCAAGACAAATCACCAGTGGTGCTGCTGTCACCATGGGCCCTGACCAAGACAAACAGCCCTGTTTAAAATAAGACCCTAGCCCCTCCTTCCCTAACCATAACCCCTTCACTCACTCTCTCACACACACACACACACACACACCCCATAGGTCAAAAGACAGACTCTGGCCCAACCCTGCACTGGAGAACTCCCTTTCAACCTCTCCACCCTCTCCATAACCTCCGTGTATTCTCCACATGCCGTTCAACTCTCACCACATCACAGCACTTCTGTTGTGGCCAAAAATGCAGAGTGGGACATGTGAATGTGTATGACCTGTGCACATTTTTGGTGTGTGCCTGAGACTGTGTGTGTGTGTGTGTGTGTGTGTGTGCGTGCGCGCACCACCACCACCCCGTGTGCATAAACTCTGAACTTAGCTGAATCACAAAACTGCCAACAATGCAGAAGTGTCAGCAGAATTCCAGCTCCTGCTAACAGAGCATACTGCATCATGGGAGTTGTTGTTTATTTGTCAGACTGGGCTACAGTAGTCGGTCGCTGCCTGCGCCAGAGGGACTGGTGTTCATCATTGAGGAGACTAATTTATCTCAGGTGGCAGAGCCCTTCCCTTCCCCTCCAGCCCTAGTCCTGCAGGACCCCTGAACTGCTGACACCAGACCCCCTGTGTCCCACCCTCCTCTTCCCCCTTCCGTCCCCCTCTCATCAGTCAGCTCCAGCATGCGGCAAACATTTTGAGATGTGTTTCATCTGCATATTGATCAGCCTAGCCAAAAGAACCAAAACCTCAGCATTACACTGCATACATAATGTAAAAGTAGAACCAGTTATTCTACTCAACTCTCCTGCAATCCATTAAGGAAGGCTTCACTTCAATTAGGTGGTTCACGAGTTCATTATGGAAATCAAAAGGGCATTTTTTATTACATATTAAAAAAACTAAACTCAATGGAAACTCATTATCCCTCACAAGGGTTCGAAAATCTTCCTTGCAAATTGCAATATGATCAACTGGAAGCCACATAAAATAAAATATCTGCTGAATGACAGTTACTATGAGGTGGAAATGACAAAGGCTCATCTCTTTTCACCAATGAGAACACCCTTATTTGTCTGCATATGCCCCTCTAAGCCAATTGGAGCTCTCCTGGCCGGTGGGAGGGCCTTAGTGCCAGCCTGTCTCCGTGCAGACAGACGGTTGGGCTGGGTGCGGTCTGATGGATGGGCTGTGTTGTGAGGAGTGGGCCCGATGGCGTCGAGGAGCGATTGGCCCAGGGGCCCGGCTTTGGGGAAGGCACTTCCTGTGTGTGCTGAAGAACGATGAGGTCCAGGCAAGGCAGGGCTGGGTACAGGGGAACGCTGGCTGTTTGCCCCTTAGAACAAAACCTTCCCCCCACCACTCCTCTCACAGCTAATCAAGTGGGACTTCAGAGAAAAGACCCAGACTTCCAGGCGAGCCTGTACCCTCTGTTCCCCTCTCATACCCCCCCTGTCCCCAACAAGTATACTGTGCCACCCAGACTGTCTGTACAATCATTTTAATTTTATGATGTACATTACTGTGCTGTGCCTATGGACGCATCATATCACTAGGCATCTCTAGATCCTTCTCTCTGGATGTAGTCTACCACAGTGGATGTAGTCTACCACAGTGCCATCCGTTTTATCACCAAAGCCCCATATACTACCCACCATTGTGACCTGTACGCTCTCGTTGGCTAGCCCTCACTACATATCCGTCGCCAAACCCACTGGCTCCAGGTCATCTATAAGTCTTTGCTAGGTAAAGCCCCGCCTTCTCTCAGCTCACTGGTCACCATAGCAACACCCACCCGTAGCACGCGCTCCAGCAGGTATTTCTCACTGGTCATCCCCAAAGCCAACACTTCCTTTGGCCGCCTTTCCTTCCAGTTCTCTGCTGCCAATGACTGGAACGAATTGCAAAAATCTCTGAAGCTGGAATCTTATATCTCCCTCTTGAACTTTAAGCATCAGCTGTCAGAGCAGCTTACCGATCATTGTACCTGTACACAGCCAATCTGTAAATAGCACACCTGACTACGTCATCCCCATATTATTACTTACCCTCTTGCACCCCGGTATCTCTACTTGCACATCATCATCTGCATATCTATCACTCCAGTGTTAATGCTAAATTGTAATTATTTTCACCTCTAGGGCCTATTTATTGCCTACCTCCCTACTCTTCTACATTTGCACACAATGTACATAGATTTTTCTTTTTTTTTGGAGGTCAGGGACCCCCAGATAGCATATGAACACGTCATGTGTAGAATTGTAGGAAATTTGCTTTAAAACCACAACATTTTCTCAGCCTCATGGCAAAATGTGTAGAATAGCATGAGATTAGCTATGAAACTGCATGGCCTGGAGGTAGGTGGCCCGGGGCCCCAGATTTAGTCATCTGGCCCTGGATGGCAAAACCCTGAACAAAGTTACTAATATAAATACCCAGAATCCATCCTGTGGAGGACAAGGTAGGTAATTATGCATAATACAGAACAAAGACCACCAATAAGGACCCAGTGATTGATGACATAGTTTAACTTTACAGGAGGTAAAGCTATAAAATATGCGTATTTGACACAAAGATGAACTGTACTAGTTGTTCAGGCTCTGATCTTGTTGCATCTTGATTACTGTCCAGTAACATAGTCAGGTGCATCAAAGAAAGACCTAGCAAAGTTGCAGCTGGCTCAAAATAAAGCAGCACGCCTTGCCCTTAACTGCACACATGGAACTAACAACATGCATGAAAGTCTCTCGGTTGAGGAGAAATGGACTTCTTCTCAAGAAACATTTGTGTGTTAAAATGCCTAACCACTTGTACAATCTATTTGCTTACACTTTAAAAACAGACATACCCCACCACACATGCCACTATGGGCACTTTAAAAACAGACAGACATACCCCACCACACATGCCACTATGGGCACTTTAAAAACAGACATACCCCACCACACATGCCACTATGGGCCCTTTAAAAACAGACAGACAGACCCCACCAGACACGCCACTATGGGTTTCTTCACCTTACCCAAACCAAAACACGATTTAATGCGTTGCTCAGATAATGTAAAGACCTACGTCATTGTGGAATGCCTTGCCACTAAAGTTGAAAAAATAACATGAATCACAGTGCCTCTCCTCTTTCTAAATATCTAATTTAACTGGATATAAGATTGTATATATGAATCATGTGGAAATAGTATTTTGTTGTCTCGGTGTCTTTCCAATTTATTTTTATTGATTTAAAAAAGTGAATTACATTTTTTAAATGAAATTGTCTGTACTTTGTCATGCATTTCTACGTTTTATGTGGACCCCAGGAAGAGTAGCTGCTGCATGGGCAGTGGCTAATGGGGATTCTAATAAACTAAACCGGTGTGTGTGTGTCTCTCCAATCATTTACCAATCAACTGGAGCTTTAAGTGGATTCATCCAGAAACACCAGCGTGGTACAGTGGGTGGCCAACCAAATTACCTAAACGACATCACTGCCGTTTGGTAAACTCGCAGGCACGCCAAACGACCCACATTAATCTGTAGCTATCCTCTAATGAGAAAATATGCTGTGCCAACCAGTTAGCATCACTTGCAATTTCTCTTCCAATCAAGTGAAAAGCTTGACCTGAGCAGGCAGCTAAATAGATCTGATATCTACATATTCTCTTCCAATCCATAAAGGTTGAAAGGGGTTTCATATGTCTGCCTTGCCTCGCAGTCGAAAGACTGACTTCAGTTTCTCACGCCCTTGACCGTGGTCATTGAGCGAGAAATGTGATCCTTCTTCAGGACGTTTGCAGCACTGTTCGATCTGGGCCGGTGCCATTAGCCGCCATAAAGGGATTTTCCACACAGCCGGGTGGCCTTGTTCTCTACTGACTCGTAGTCTGGTTTTAAAGCATTTAGACTGGAAGGAAAGTAATGACAGTCTGGATGACAATGAAACAAACAGAGAATTAAAGGAACAGAGATCATGTCTAAACAAAAACAGACTCGGGGGGGAGACAGATGAGAAAGAGAGCGAGAGACAGAGAGAGAGAGACACAGAGAGCATTACAGTGAGAGTGGAGCTGATGAAAACCAACTGAACTAGTAGCGTGTCCTCTGGCATCAGACTGCTGCTCTAGCGCATGCTGCTGGCCGGGCAAACATAGACAATCAAATAGAATGACCAAAGCTGGGTCTAAAACAACCAACACACAGCCCAGTGTGAAAACAGCTCAAAACTATTTTTCAGTGGTATTGGGTTATCTAACATACCACTATATTCTGTGATAATAAAATCAAGACATTTCTCAGTGGAAATGCAAACAAACAAAACTTCTTACAATAGTCACATATTTCCTACACAAAAACACTCTCCCTCACATGCGCACAAGTTTTTCTGCTGCTGCCACTCAACCTTTAACCCTGTGATGCCAGTGACCCGTGCGGCCTCTCCCCTCCCATTCATCCCTACAACACTGCAGCCCCACCACAAGCTAATCAAACCCAGACCAGCCACTCTCCCCATCCATCTTCTTTCAGCACTATATTACTCACCCAGACAGACTAAGATAGCGGGATGTTTGTGTGTGTGTGTGTGTGTGTGTGTGTGTGTGTGTGTGTGTGTGTGTGTGTGTGTGTGTGTGTGTGTGTGTGTGTGTGTGTGTGTGTGTGTGTGTGAGAGTGGTGGGAAGAGAGGCAGACAGAGAGGCAGCCAGAGAGGCAGACAGAGAGGCAGACAGAGAGGCGACAGAGAGGCAGACAGAGAGCAGACAGAGAGCCAGACAGAGGCCAGACAGAGAGCCAGACAGAGAGCCAGACAGAGATAGGCAGAGAGAGAAACAGAGAGAGGAGAGAGAGAGAGAGAAGAGAGAGAGATGTATGTGTACAGACTCAGTGAGCATAGCCTTGCTATGAGAAAGGCCGCCGTAGGCAGACATGGCTCTCAAGAGAAGACAGGCTATGTGCACACTGCCCACAAATGGGTGGAAACTAAGCTGCACTTCCTAACCTCCTGCCCAATGTACGACATAGAGACACATATTTCCCTAAGATTACACAGATCCACAAAGAATTCGAAAACAAACCAAATTTTGATAAACTCCTATATCTACTGGGTGAAATTCCACAGTGTGCCATCACAGCAGCAAGATTTGTGACCTGTTGCCACAAGAAAAGGGCAACCAGTGAAGAAAAACACCATTGTAAATACAACCCATATTTATGCTTATTTATTTTCCTTTGTGTACTCTAACCATTTGTACATTGTTTACAACACTGTATATATACATACTATGACATTTGTAAAGTCTTTGTTTTGAAACTTCTGTATGTGTAATGTTTACTGTTAATTTTATTGTTTATTTCACTTTTGTATATCATCTACCTCACTTGCTTTGGCAATGTTAACACATGTTTCCCATGCCAATAAAGCCCCTTGAATTGAATTGAATTGAATTGAGAGAGAGAGACAGAGACACACAGAGAGAGAGAGAGAGAGACAGAGACAGAGAGAGGAGAGAGAGCGAGAGAAAGCACAGAGAGAAGACACACACAGACAGAGAGACACAGACACAGAGAGACCACAGACAGAGAGAGAGAGAGAGACCACGACAGAGAGAGAGACACAGACAGAGAGAGAGGCACAGACAGAGAGAGACAGAGAGAGACAGAGAGAGAGCGAGAGAGAGCGAGACAGAGACACACACGACAGAGAGAGGCACAGACAGAGAGAGAGACACAGACAGAGAGAGAGACACAGACAGAGAGAGAGACACAGACAGAGAGAGAGACACAGACAGAGAGAGAGGCACAGACAGAGAGACAGGCACAGACAGAGAGACAGGCACAGACAGAGAGACAGGCAGACAGAGAGACAGAGAGACAGAGAGAGACAGAGAGACAGATACAGAGAGGCACAGACAGAGAGACAGAGACAGAGAGAGACAGAGAGAGAGAGACAGAGAGATACAGAGAGAGAGAGCGTTCCCCAACTCCCACATTACCATCTCCACTCTGCTGCCCCGCAAAGACTTTCGTCCCCGTATCATTCTGAAAGTCACCGCTGACATTACCAGAGGGTGTGGCCTACTCCCGAACGTGCACGTTGCTCACCACCCAACAATCACCCCAGAGCATCTGCACGACCACTCCCACCTGAGGAAGCAGACAGTAGGATGTTTGCCAAGTCTCTAAAGGACGTGGACCTTGGTAGACAAATACCCATGCCGCACTGGACGAGGACCACCCAGAGACCCTACAGACCACTGCACCACCAAGGAGCCCCAGGCCCCTTCAACGCCCCCAGACCCAGCGCACCGCACAGGCCCCACCCACCACCAGAGCATCACCACTTCCATCGGCTTAGCCAGACCGGACCGGGCCCAGCCTACTACCCCGCACCAGACCACCACCCCTACCAGACAGAGAGGAAGCCCCACGGCCCAGAACTGGCCCTCCTCCACTCCACAGGGCCCAACAGCAGGACAGCGCAGCTACGCAGAGGTCGTCAGAGGACAGGAGAACCCTGTAGGATTAAGTGAGATTAAACAGCTCCTCAATACATCTGCACTAAACACACACGGACGCATGCATGCACACACACACATCTATTGTACTAGAATTGACTTGTTCATAAATATGAATATTTATATATACAACAGAAAGAATGTTAGCTGTTATCCTGTTTATCTCACTCTTAACAACTTATTAGTTAGTAGTTACTGTATTCTGACTGCTATTCTTTCTTTTTGGACATGAAATCACTGTCAGTTAGCATGTGGAACATTCAGGGCCTAAACCCATCAACCTTTGGACTGAAGAGTTTAGCACTGGATTCAACAAAAATCTTAAAGATGTTGACGTCATCATTCTGCAGGAGACATGGTGTAAGGCTGACGTTGTCACTCACTGTCCCTCAGGCTACAGAGAGGTCATTGTGCCATCACAGAAACACAGCTCTGTCAATAGAGGCAGAGACTCTGGGATTGATCATTTGGTACAATCCGCAACTCAAATCTAATTGATCCCCTCAAAATTGGTAAATATCACATTTGRTTAAAACTGAAAAAATAACTTGTACTGACAGAAAAAGATGTGTTCCTTTGCGCAATATATATCCCCCCCTCAGAATCCCCATATTACTCAGAGGAGATCTTCCCCACCCTTGAGGAAGAGACRTGCCATTTCCAGGCCCAGGGAAATGTGCTCATCTGTGGGGACACAAATGCRCGCACAGGAACACTACCTGATCTAAYGAGCACACGAGGGGACAGCTTTATTACAGGCCATACTGTTTCTAACTGTCTTAATCCCCCCCATAGAAACAACAGTGACAGCACCGTCAACAAAAACGGAAAGGATCTGTTGCAGCTCTGTAGAAGCCTGGGTCTGTACTTTGTCAATGGTAGGTTACGGGGGACTTTTTGGGGAGATTCACCTACTGCTCACCTCTTGGCCACAGTACAGTAGACTGACTATATGATCACAGACATTGACCCCTTCTCTCTCAGCTCATTCACTGTCAAGCCACTAACACCTCTGTCTGATCACAGCCAAATTACGTTGTTCCTCAAAAGAACAGACATGGAAACAACCACAAATTCACAGCCCAGTAAGCTGTACAACATCAGAAATTCATACAGATGGGCCCAAAACAGTACAGCAGAATACCAGAAAGCAACCTGTAACCAAAATATCCAAACACTCTTAGATAACTTTCTGGATACCACATTCACTCACAGTAAAGAAGGCATCAATCTAGCAGTACAAAACATCAACTATATATTCAGGCAAACAGCAAAAGAAGCACAATTGAAATTGATAAAAAACAAAGCAAAAAAGATCACTGATGACAACTGGTTTGATGCAGATTGTAAAATTATAAGGAAAAAACTTAGAACACTATCCAACCAAAAGCACAGAGACCCAAATAATGGTGAATTACACCTTCATTACTGTGAGACTTTAAAACTCTATAAACGTACACTCAGGACCAAAAAAGCACAGTACAACAGCAAGCAGCTGACACTAATTGAGGAGTCCATAAACACAAACAACTTCTGGCAAAATTGGAAAAAACAAAAAAAATCTAAACAAGAGGCATTAGCGATACAAAATGGTGACATATGGACAACCCATTTTAAAAGACTCTACAACACCGTTCAAATTGACACAAACGCAGAACAACGCCAAATTCATGAGAAGTTGAATGGATTAGAAAAAGCTATAAAGGACAATCAAAATCCATTGGACTCCCCAATTACTGACCAGGAGCTCTATAAGAAACTTCAGGCTCTCAAATTTAAAAAAGCATGCGGACCTGATGGCATCCTAAATGAGATGCTCAAACTCACTAGTGCAAAATTTCAATTGGCTATATTAAAACTGTTTAATTGATCCTGAGTGTAGGTTATTTCCCTGACATCTGGAATCAAGGACTCATAACCCCAATCTTTAAAAACGGAGACAAACTTGACCTTAACAATTACAAAGGCATTTGTGTGAACAGTAACCTGGGGAAGGTTTTCTGTAGTATTATAAATGTAAGAGTTCTAAACTTCCTTAATAAGCACAATGTCTTGAGTAAAAGCCAAATTGGATTTATACCAAAACATCGCACAACTGATCATATTTACACCCTATACACCCTGATAGATAAACATGTCCACCAAAATAATACCAAAATATACGCTTGCTTTATCGACTTCCAAAAAGCATTTGATTCTATTTGGCATACAGGACTGTTCTACAAAGTTATTGAAAGTGGTGTAGGGGGTAAAACATATGACATAATTAAATCAATGTATACTGGCAATACGTGCAGCATTAAAATTGGCAAGAAAATAACAGAATTATTTAACCAGGGGCGGGGCCTTCGTCAGGGTTGTAATCTGAGCCCTGCACTCTTCAATATTTACATCAACGAATTTGCCACTATTCTAAAAAAATCCTCAGCCCCTGGTGTTAGTCTCCACAATGCCTACTCTTCGCAGATGACCTATGCCTGCTGTCACCCACAGCACATGGCCTACAGCAGAGCCCTGGACCTGCTAGAGCAGTACTGCCAGACCTGGGCCCTGGCAGTAAACCCCAAAAAGACTAAAATAATGATTTTCCAGAGAAGATCCAGATCTCAGGGAATTAGACCAAAGTTCTCAATTGGTACAAAATATAGAGTACTGCACACACTACAATTACTTAGGTTTAAAAATAAGCTCAACTGGACACCTTAATGAGGCAGTGAATGAACTGAGAGAGAATGGCATTCTACGCCATTAAAAAGCTAATTCAAATTGGAATACCTATTAAAATTTGGCTAAAAGTAATTGAATATGTCATTGAACCAATTGCACTTTATGGCAGCGAGGTGTGGGGTCCACTTGCAAAACAAGATTTCATCCAATGGGACAAACACCCCATTGAAACCCTGCATGCAGAGTTCTGTAAGATTATCCTACATGTCCAGAGGAAAACTACAAACAATGCATGCAGGGCAGAATTAGGCMAATATCCACTAATAATAAAAACTCAAAAAATAGCAATTAAGTTTTGGAAACATCTAAAATACAGTGACCCCCTCTCATACCATTACCAAGCCCTGCAATGCCAAGAGCTGAGCAAAGAAAAGAGTCCCCTCATCCAGCTGGTCCTGAGTTCACAAACCTGTTCTACTAACACACTGAAGCCTCAGGACCAGAACATCCAATCAATCAGGATAAACCAAATTACAACACAGTCAAAACAAAACTATATTGCTTATTGGGAAACACAAGCACAAACACAAAGCAAAATGCAGGGGTATCTGGCCCAAAATCGACAGTACACTGTGGCTAAATATTTGACCATGGTTACTGATCAAAACCTTAGAAAAACCTTGACAAAGTACAGGCTCAGTGAGCACAGCCTTGCCATTGAGAAGGGTAGACACAGGAAAACCTGGCTCCCTGTAGAGGAAAGGCTGTGCAACCACTGCACAACAGCAGAACCTGAGACGGAGCTGCATTTCCTGACAAAATGTCAAAAATATAAAACAATTAGAGAGTGTAATTTCCCCAAATTTGAAACCCTTATTCAAGGTTTCAAAGACCTCTCTGATGAGAGTAGGCTACCAGTCCTGTTGGGGGAGGACGCAGAGAGCTGTGGGTTGGCAGCGCACTACATTGCTGCCTCCCATAAGTTGAGGGACAGTGTCTGACAAACCAATCAACCTGCACATGTACTCTACTGTATGCTTATTGTTGAATGTATGGTTATTTTGACACTTGGTTATTGTTGTTACTGTTGTCCCGTTGACAATTTTGATTCTCATTTCTATATTGTAAATATCCAAAATAAGCATTGGCAATATGTACAATGTTGCGTCATGCCAATAAAGCAAATTGAATTGAATTGAGAGAGAGACAGAGAGGCAGAGAGAGAGAGGCAGAGAGAGAAACAGAGAGAGGCAGTGAGAGAGAGGCAGAGAGAGAGAGGCAGCGAGAGAGAGAGACAGACAGAGAGAGGCAGAGAGAGAGAGAGGCAGAGAGAGAGAGAGAGAGAGGCAGAGAGAGACAGACAGAGACACATGGTGAAAGGGCAGTAAATCCCTTTTCTTTCTACAGAGACAGATGGACCAGAGCCAACCTGTACATCTCTGACCATTACACCACACACACTGAGCTCCCCTGTTAAATGGAGTGTCTGCATCACTGTAGCATACCAACAATGTGAATCTGATTATTGGTTGCCATCTGGGCCAAAAGCAACTCTACAGTATGACTAATGATTCAGATGCAGTCCCCTGTGAGACAGGACCAGGAAGTTGAATTATCCCCACAGAGGAGCCCGAGCAAGACAGGAGTAAGTCAAGCTGAAACTCAATTTATTGAAGCATACCAGCCCCCTATGCAGACACCCAAAGCTACACCATAGCACATCCCATCCAGCCCCAGTCTAGTGTAGTTTAGAGCAGTGGTTCCCAAATTGTGGGGCGCGGGGGTCTCCCCCTTCATTTCTTTAAATATATATATATTTTTAAACCTCTTAAAATGTAAATTCCCCATATTTGTGGACCCTATTAGATATGTTTTATTAAATTCAGTCTGACATACGAACGGTAGCCCCTATCTGCAAAAGCAGGGTGTCTGCGGAAAGCTGAGTATCTTGGCTATTGATCGGTGCCTTAAAATCTTTGGTGTGACTTACTACCATAAATGGGCATACACATCTAAGGGAAGGCCGAGCCGATGACCTCATTTCAAGATGGCTGCTACCTACATTCCGGTTAGCGTTCTGAAGCATAAACAAACTAAACACGGAATACGTTGCGACACAAGGAATCATGGTGTGTTGAACAAATCAAAATATATTTTATATTTGAGATTCTTCAAAGTAGCCACCCTTTGCCTTGATGACAGCTTTGCACACTCTTGGTATTCTCTCAACCAGCTTCATGAGGTAGTCACCTGGAATGGAATAGGTGTGTCCAAACTTTTGACAGGTACTGTAAGTATTCAGACTCTTTGCTATGAGACACACAAGGATGATCAATGGAAACAGGATGCACCGAGACAGGATTGTGTTGAGGCACAGGTCTGGGGAAGGGTACCAAAACATTTCTGCATCATTGAAGGACTCCAACAACACAGTGGCCTCCATCATTCTTAAATGGAAGAAGTTTGGAACCACCAAGACCTTTCCTAGAGCTGGCCGCCCGGCCAAACTGAGCAATCGGGGGAGTAGGGCCTTGGTCAGGGAGGTGACCAAGAACCTGATGGTTACTCTGACAGAGCTCCAGAGTTCCTCTGTGGAGATGGAAGAATCTTCCAGAAGGACAACCATATCTGCAGCACTCCACCAATCAGGCCTTTATGGTAGAGTGGCCAGACAGAAGCCACTCCTCAGTAAAAGGCACGACAGCACGCTTGGAGTTTGCCAAAAGGCACCTAAAGGACTCTGACCATGAGAAACAAGATTCTCTGCTCTGATGAAACCAAGATTGAACTCTTTAGCCTGAATGTCAAGCGTCACATCTGGAGGAAACCTGGCACCATCCCTACAGTGAAGCATGGTGGTGGCAGCACTGTGGGGATGTTTTTCAGCGGCAAGGACTGGGAGACTAGTCAGGATCGAGGAAAAGATGAACAGAGCAAAGTACAGAGAGATCCTTGATGAAAACCTGCTCCAGAGCGCTCAGGACCTCAGACTGGGGCAAAGGTTCACCTTCCAACAAGACAAAGACCTTAAGCACACAGCCAAGACAACGCAGGGGTGGCTTCGGGACAAGTCTTTGAATGTCCTTGAGTGGCCGAGCCAGAGCCTGGACTTGAATATCTCTGGAGAGACCTGAAAATAGCTGTGCAGCAACTCTCCCCATCCAACCTGACAGATCTTGAGAAGATATGCAGAGAAGAATGGGAGAAACTCCCGAAATATAGGTGTGCCAATCTTGTAGCGTTATATCCAAGGAGACTCAAGGCTGTAATCGCTCCCAAAGGTGCTTCAACCAAGTACTGAGTGAAGTGTCTGAATACTTATGTAAATGTGATACGTTTTTAAC
Source organism: Salvelinus sp. IW2-2015 (assembly GCF_002910315.2). NCBI lineage: Eukaryota > Metazoa > Chordata > Actinopteri > Salmoniformes > Salmonidae > Salvelinus > Salvelinus sp. IW2-2015. Next base: position 15,679,740 of record NC_036849.1, read on the forward strand.
TTTCAATAAACTAGCAAAAAATTCCAAAACCTGTTTTTGCTTTGTCGTTACGGGTTATTGATGAGGAAAAACAACCATTTAATACATTTTCGAATAAGGCTGTAACGTAACAAAATGTGGAAAAGGTCAAGGAGTCTGAATAGTTGTTTCCTAATGCACTGTAAGCTTCCATTTGTCTGTGTTTGACCTATAGCTACATGGAGGGTATCAAATTCATCCTTAGGTTGGTAGGATCAAATCTAGCTTAATGCCAATGTTATCTGATTATCTAATTTTATGTTGCCATTAAGCCATACATAGTCACCACCAAAGACTATATCTTTGAGCATCAAAAATATGATGTTACCTGCATACGCTGTAGGCATCCATTACACAGGGGATTGGCTACTATGGCACCTTGACAGTCTTGTAGCCAATGAGATAAGCTTTCCAGGGATATGCAGTTGACCTGGGTGGGACAAAACAAGGCCTAGAACCTTTTATGCGTAATGCGAACTATTGCTTCCTGCCTCAGAGACGAGACGCACTGAGCATGCTACATTCCATTGTAAACAGATTTCTTCGCTTTAATTGAATTGCTTTAGCATAAAAGATGGCTTATAAAAAATTACAAATACAGGAAAAACTAAGAATATCGAACAGGAACCTAAAAAAGGCAGCAGCAGCTATAAATAACTATACGGACATAGAAGTTTTGAATAAAATACCGGAGTCGGACTCGGATCAGGGGAGCAATTTGGACAACGAGGATTTCGACTCAGCCGACAAAGATTTCTTTCTAGAAGGATTGGATCCACTTTTAGATCTGTAAGTACATTATTTTCATGACTTCATAATAGCTAATTTACTATATGTATTATGTTTTTTATAAGTAGTCTGCTTTTTGTGCATTGGATTTAGTTTACATAAGCCTATGTAACAAGTCATTTCATGTTATATAATTCCAAAGTAGTTATTGTCTATGTTTCATATTAGTTCATTGTTTGCTGTTCTAAGTTTCATCCTTGTAACTTTGGAGAGGCCACTAAACTCTCATGGCCATTGTTTATTTTGTAGTTCTCACCTCTGCCTTTGTCGCCAAAGTGTTACTGTTTGCATTGTGTCTGTGCTTCACACCTACGTGAGTCACTGTACAGATAAAGTTTAGGCTTGGTGTTTTTACTTTACAGTAATGTCGTTTTGTAAATTTAGTCAACTGTAATTGTGTGTCTTACAACAATATATCCCTTTATTTTATTCACCACAGAGCGGAGGATGCAGAGGATTTGAATGATGACGTTTAGGAGCCACCCCTCCTCAGCTAGCGCCCCCGCCGGTCAAGGTCTTCACTCTCCACTGCTATGTCAATCACCCCGTCTGATGGTTCTATATCCACCACTCGACAAAGACCCCACTCCTCTTCAACCACCCCCACTGCCGGCCCTGGCACCACTCCCCTCTCTGCAAGTTCATCTGGAGGTGTGGGGCAGGGAGGAGATCTAGGCCTCAACAGAGAAGAGGGAGAGGCAGTGGAAGCACTACAACAGAGGGATATGAAACTGAGGACAGGTGGCATACGGTCCTTGAAGATCAGGAGCTGGAACAATTTAGATTGACGACCTGAAGGCCCACAGTTGGTTAGTGATGAAACATACACTCCCTTACAGCTGTTTCAGCTCTACTTTCCCACCTCTGTACTGGGAACACTAATTAGTAATACCAACAAGTATGGGGAAGCAGCAGGGTGGAAGGAAGATGTCCTGGAAACATGTCAACATGGATGACATGCTCAACTTAATTTCCTTGGTGATTTACATGGGACTGGTAAAGTTATCAAGACTACTTGACAACTGGAGCAAATCCCCACTCTATCGGTTCCAGTTCCCCACCTCATGAGTGAAAACCGATTCTTGGCCATCAACTGTACTCTTCACATGAGTGACCCACAAAAGGATCAGGGAATGTCCAGAAGAAGGGGACTGCAGGGTATGATCGTCTTGCAAGAGTCAAGCCCCTTTATCATGACATGGTGGAGGCATGCAAAACTTACTACCAACCTGCTCAAAATCTTTCTATAGATTTACATTTACATTTACATTTAAGTCATTTAGCAGACGCTCTTATCCAGAGCGACTTACAAATTGGTGCATTCATCTTATGATATCCAGTGGAACAACCACTTTACAATAGTGCATCTAACTCTTTTAAGGGGGGGGGGGAGAATTACTTTATCCTATCCTAGGTATTCCTTAAAGAGGTGGGGTTTCAGGTGTCTCCGGAAGGTGGTGATTGACTCCGCTGACCTGGCGTCGTGAGGGAGTTTGTTCCACCATTGGGGTGCCAGAGCAGCGAACAGTTTTGACTGGGCTGAGCAGGAACTGTACTTCCTCAGAGGTAGGGAGGCGAGCAGGCCAGAGGTGGATGAACGATAGATGAGCGCATGGTTGCCTCAAAAGGTATGGTTGCCTCATATTGGCTTAAAGCAATATATGACAAATAATCCGACCAAATGGGGCTACAAGCTCTTTGTGCCGATTCAGCCTCTGCCCACACCTGGAACTTTTTAATCTATGAAGGCTTTCGCACCCACTGGGAAGGGCCTCTGTCATGCTCTGTCATGCAGATGATGGACTTCCTCTTACTTGGCAGTGGATACAAGCTCTTTGTGGACAATTTTTATACTAGTCCCATGCTTTTCATAGACATCTTAAAAAAGAAAATAGGGGCTTGTGGCACCATTCTTCCTAACAGAATCGGTTTCCCCAAGACCAAGGTAAACGACAAAGACAGAGGAGAGGGGGACCATAGGTTGGATTAGGACTAACAAGCCGCTTTTTGTGAAATGGAAGGACACTAGGGAAGTAACCATGCTCACCACACAGCATAAGGCATTCAATAACGACCACGTCTCTAGGAGGGTGAAAAATGTCACTGGGGCATAGGGGAGGAAGAAAGTCCCCATTCCTATTAAGGACCACAATGCCAGCATGGGGGGTGTTAACCTATCTGATGCTCTGATATACCACTTCCTGGTCTTGTGGAGGACCTGGTAGTAGCCTAAGACTTTTTTTTACCACTTTGTGGACATTGCTACAGTAAATGATTTCATTCTCCACAAGCAGATGGCCCTCTCTTCCAGTTGGCCTTCCGAGAGCAGCTGGTGTTGGGAATGGCTGAATTGGGGGCCCAAAGCAACCTCACAACCATAACAATAGCCCCCACTCAAGGTGAGCGACACTATCCAACACACATGCCAAAAGACAAAAAGGAACAACTGCAAGTATTGCACAAAACACAGGGAGGGAAAAGCCAGATCTCCTGTCCGAAATGCCAGTTCGCTTTTTGTTTCCTGGCAGAGGGACTGCTTCAAAGACTATCACAACATGCACAAGCTATGGTGAAAGTGAAATCTAATCATCTACACCTGGGATGTAATACGAACACGAATGCCATTTGTAAATAGTTCATCTTATTTCTATTTTCTTTTTAACCTTTTTTAGTGAAGGACGCGTGCATAACCAAGTTTGTGTTTGATAAGACATTTTTATATATATTTTTTTTTATGTATATCTGTTATTTTTATATTGTTTTTGTAAACAGTTCATTTGTATGTGGGACCAATGCATTGGATATGCCTAGGCTAAAAGTTCAGGCACTTTGGAGAGGTTGAAAAAAAAACACCACCCCCGACACCACCACAATGTTTGAGAGAGGTTGGTGTTGTAGAAATGTTGGTTTTATAGTGAACAATAACTTTTAGGCACATCCAGTGTGCAAAAACAGTGCAATTACCATATTTCAGACACTTTGGAGAGGTTGAAAGGACACTTGAATGTGCCCTTGATACCCCATAACACCACCACAATGTTTGAGTGAGGTTGATATGGTAGACATTGTGTTTTTATACAAAACAAATAGCATTTAGGGATTTGCAAATATGTAATAGCGCTGGAATGATCTAATTTGCAGACATGCCACTGTGGAGAGGTTTAGGGACACTTGGAAACATCCCATGACCACACCTGACACCACTTACTAAAACATTTGCCCATTTCTAGTTGTTAGGTCTATCAATCCCATTGTTCACATGTTGTGGAAGCCATCTGATGTGTTTCCAGCTCTGGTCATCAATAATTCACTTATAGCTTGTCAATGAAATATGACTTGTGTATTCTGTATATGTAACTCCTATCTTCTGATCATTTCCTCACAATCTCCCAGATGTCGTCTTTCCAAATATACCAAGTTGTTGCATATGAGAATCATGTAATTACACATGAATAGCAGTTACTTCTGGGTATGTCTATATAAGAGGAAATCTACATTTTGCCATTACATTTAAGAGGTTAAGGTACACAGTCCGGCTTTAAACTTACTCTTCAAAGTTGTTGTAGTAGAATGCACAAGGTGAAATTTCAAAATTGGGTAGTGCATCATCAATTTATCTTGTCATGTCAGTTATTGCATACAGCAAAATTGTATTTGCACAAAACGTGTAGAATTGCAGGAAATAAGCTTTAAAAATGCAAAATTCTCTCCACCAACAAGAGGGGTGTGAACAGTTTGTGTCATGAACAGTGCTTGTGCCCATAGAAATAGATGTAAATACATGCACGGGGGGGGGGCAGGATATTCCCCAATACTGGAAGGGGGCCCTTAGTGAAAGCGTTTGGGAACCCCTGGTCTAGAGCAGTGTGTCAGTACTGGCAGTATCCAGTTCATTCACTAACGGCAGCCTACAGACAGTACAATGGGATTGAAAAACAATACCCAACAACTGTTAGTGTTGAATGACAAGGGGTAGGCTAACTGGTTTCAACTGCCAGACATTAAGCTGCCTTGGTGCAGGCCAGACAAGACCAGAGAGAATGATGATCACATACATAACAGGTCACAGGTAGCATCATATCTGCAACCAATTCTTCAAATGAGTCAAAGAAACATCAACAGTTAATAAGTCTCAATGCTCGTGTCTCTCCTGCACGTGTGAAAGGAGTCCCCCGCACACCCAACTTTCAATCATGAACGTTCTATCATCACGTTCTATTAAAAGCAGTGTGGATCAGTGGATATGCTTGTTTTGAGCTCTCTGGCAATTACTCTGTCAGCACAGTGGAACAACAGAAAGAGCGAGGAGTGGAACAGAGAGAGAGAGCGGCAGAAAGAGAGAGCGGCAGAGAGAGATGCCAACAGAAAGAGAGAGGGCGAGAGCGTGGCCGAGAGCGCGCGAGAGAGCGAGAGGCGCGCGCCTCGACCTCTTCTCTCTCGCGCGCAGCCTCGCCTCTCTCTCTCTCGCCGCAGGCCCTCGGCTTTCTCTCTATCGCGCCCTCGCTCTCTCCTCCGCTCGCAGCCCTTCTGCCTCTCTCTGCTCTCGCGCCCTCCGGCCCTCTCTCCCTTCCCCCCTTCTGCGCCCTCGCCTCTCTCCTTCTCGCGTCCTCAGGCCTCTCTCTCGCTCGCGCTGCCAGTAGAGGCCTCGTCTCTCGCTCGCGCCCTCGGCTTCTCTCTCTCGGTCCCTCGGCCCTCTGCTCTCTCTCGCCTTCGGCCCTTCTCTCTCCGCGCGGCGCGCCTGGCCTCTTTCCTCTCGGTCGGCTCTCTCTTCTCTCGCGCCGTCGCTCTCTCTCTCATCGCGCGGCGCGCTGCCCTCGGCCTCTCTCTCTCTCTGCGCAACTGGGAGCGCAGCCATCGGCTCTCTCAGCGCGCGCGCAGCCTCGGCCTCTCATCGCGCGCGGCGCCCTCGGCTCAGTTCTCTCGCGCGCAGCCCTCGGCCTCTCTCTCGCTCGCGCGCCCTCGCCCCTCTCTGCTCGCGCGCCATCGCCTCTCTCTCGCTCGCGGCGCCTCGCCTCTCCTCTCTCGCGCGCCCTCGGGCCTCCTCTCGGCGCACTCGGCCTCTCTCTCTCTCTCTCTGCGCGCGTTCCCTCGGCCTCTCTCTATTCGCGCGCGCTCGCCTTCTCTCTCTCTCGCGCCCTCGCCTCTCTCTTCTCGCGCGCGCCTCGCCTCTCTCTCTCTGCCGCGCGCCTCGGCTCGTTCTCTCTCCTCGCGCGCCATCGGCCTTCTCTCGCGCGCGGGCCCTGCGGCCTCTCTTCTCTCGCTCTCTCTCGCGCGCGGCCCCGGCTTCTCTGGCGCGGCCCTCGCCTCTCTCTCGCTCTCTCTCGCGCGCGGCCCTCGGCCTCTCTCTCGCTCTCTCCGCGCGCGCCCCGCCTCTCTCTCGTCTCTCTCCGCCGCCTCGGCCCTCTCGCTCTCTCGCGCGCGTCTTCGGCCTGCTCGCTCTCTTCGCAATCCCATCGCTCTCTCGGCTCCTCCGCTCTCTCTCTCTCGGCTCGGCTCCTCGCTCACTCGGCTCCCTCTCCGCTCTCATCTCTCGCCCCGCTCTCTCTCGCCTCTCTCCGCTCTCTCTGCGGCCGCTTTCTCTCTCGTTTCTCTTGCGCCTCGGCTCGTTCTCGTCGCCCTCTCTTTCGCTCATCTCTCTCTGTCGCCCCTCTTTTCTGTCGGCCCTCTCTCTCTCTCTGTCGGCCCCTCGTCTCTCTTCTGACTCTGTCGGCCCTCTCTCGTCTCTGTCGGCCCTCTCTCTCTCTACGTGTGGCGCGCAGCTCTAGCTCCTGCGGCCGTGCTCAAGTCCCTGTCGGCCGCGCTCCTGCTCCCTGATCGGCCGCGCTCCGCTCCCTGTCGGCCGCGCTCTCTCTGTCTGTCGGCCGCGTCTCCTCTCCTCTGTCGGCCGCGCTCCTCGTCTCTGTGGCCAGGCTCTCTCGTCTGTCGGCCGTGCGCTCTCCATCTCTCTCTCTGTCGTGCCGCGCTCCTCTCTTCTCTCTGTCGCCGCTCTCTCTCTTTTGTCGGCCGCGCTCTCTCTTCTCTGTGGCCGCGCTCTCTCCTCTCTGTTCGGCCGCGGCTCTCTCTCTCTGCCTGCCTCTCTCTCTCTGTCGGCCGCGCTAATCTCTCTCTGGGTCGGCCCGCCGCTCATCTCATCTCTCTCTGTCGGCGCCAGCTCTCTCTCATCTCTGTCGGCCGCGCTCTCTCTCTCTCTCTCGTCGGCGCGCTCTCCTCTCTCATCCTGTCGCCAGCTTTGCTCATTCTCTTCTCTCTGTCGGCCGCGCTCTTCATCTCTCTCTGTCGCCGGTCTTCGTGTGGTGGTGAGCTCAGGGCGAGACAGTTATTAAAACAGCACGGTCTGTCCTCTCTCTCTCTCTCAATGTGTCGGCCGCTGCTCTCTCTCTCTCTGCTGTCGGCCGGTGCTCTCCTCTCTCTCTCTGTCGGCCCGCGCTCGCTCTTCTCTTCTCTGTCGGCCGGCGCTTCTCCTCTGTCGGCCGCCTCTTCTTCTCTGTCGGCCGCGCTCTCTTCTCTGTGGACCGCGCTCATCTCTCTCTCTACTGTTCTGCGCTGCTCATCTCTCTCGATCTCTGGTCGGCCGCGCTCTCCTCTCTCTGTCGGCCCGCGCCTCTCTCGGTCTCTGTCGGCCGGCTCTCGCTCTCTGAATCAGGCGCGCTCTCTCTCTCTGTCGCCGCTGCTCCTCTCGTCTCTCTCTCTGTCGGCCGCGCTCTCTCTCGTCTCTTGTCGGACCGCTGCTCGTTCTCTCTCTCTGTCGGCCGTTGGTTCTCTCTCTCTCTGTCGGCCTTAGCGCGTCTCATCTCTCTCTCTTCGGACCGCGCTCATCTCGCTGTCGCCGCGCTCGTCATCGCTGTCGGGCCGCGCTCTCATCGCTGTCGGCCGCGCTCTCACGTCTCTTCCTCTCCTGTCTCTGTTCGCGCTCCTCTCTCTTGTCGGCCGCGTCTCTCTCTCCTGTCGCCGCGCTCTCTCTCTCTGTCGGCCGGCTCTCTCTCTCTGTCGGCCGCGCTCTCTCTCTCTCTCTCGTCGGCCGCGCTCTCTCTCTGTCGGCCGCTCTCTCTCTGTTCGCCGCCTCTCTCTCTGTCGGCCGCTCCTCTCTCTGTCGGCCGCTCTCTCTCTCTCGGCCGCTCTCTCTCTCTCGCGCGCCCTCGCCTCTCTCTCTTCTCTGCCGCTCTCTCTCGCTCGGCCGCTCTCTCTCGCTCGGGGCGCTCTCTCTCTCGCAGCGCCCTCGGCCTCTCTCTCTCTCGCGCGCTCCTCGGCTCTCTCTCTCTTCGCGCGCCCTCGGCCTTCCTCTCTCGCTGCGTCCTCGGCCTGTCTCTCTCTGCGCGTCCTCGGCCTGTCTCTCTCTCGCGCGTCCTCGGCCTGTCTCTCTCTCGGGGCCTCCGGCGCTGCCGCTCCTCTGGCCTGTCTCCTCTCTCGCGCGCCCTCGGCCTGTTCTCTCTCTCGCGCCGCGCCTCGGCCTCTCTCTCTCTCGCGCGCCCTCGGCCTGTCTCTCTCTCGCGCGCCCTCGGCCTGTCTCTCTCTCGGCGCCCTCGGCCTCTCTCTCTCTCGCGCGCCCTCGGCCTGTCTCTCTCATCGGCGCCCTCGGCCTGTCTCTCTCTCGCGCGCCCTCGGCCTCTCTCTCTCTGCGCGCCTCGGCCTGTCTCTCTCTCGCGCGCCCTCGGCCTCTCTTCTCTCGCGCGCGCTCGGCCTCGGCTCTCTCTCTCTCGCGCGCCCTCGGCCTCTCTCTCTCTCGCGCGCCCTCGGCCTCTCTCTCTCTCGCGCGCCCTCGGCCTCTCTCTCTCTCTCGCGCGCCCTCGGCCTCTCTCTCTCTCTCTGCGCGCCCTCGGCCTCTCTCTCTCGCGCGCCCTCGGCCTCTCTCTCTCTCTTCGCGCGCCTCTGTGCCTCTCTCTCTCTCGCGCGCCCTCGGCCTCTCTCTCTCTCGCGCCCTCGGCCTCTCTCTCTGTCCGGCCGCTCTCTTGCGCCCTCGGCTCGTTCTTCTCCGCCTCGCTCTCGCCCTCGTTCTCTCGCCCTCTCTCTCGGCCCCCGTCTCTCGTCCGCTCTCTCCGCCGCTCTCTCGTCTCTCTGCGCTCTCTTCGCTCTCTCTCGGCCGCTCTCTCGCTCTCTCTCGGCGCTCCTTCTCTCTCGGTCGCTCTCTCTCTCGGTCGTCTCGTCTCTCGGCGCTCTCTCTCCCTCGGCCGCTCTCTCTCTCGGCCTCTCTAGGACCCTCTCTCGCACCCTCGGCCCCTCTCGCTCTCTCGGCCTCTCTCTCTCTGTCGGCCGCTCTCTTCTCGCGGCCCTCGCCTCTCTCTCTCGCGCGTGCGCCCTCGGCCTCTCTCTCTCGCGCGCCCTCGGCCTCTCTCTCTCTCGCGCGCCCTCGGCCTCTCTCTCTCTCGCGCGCTTCTTCGGCCTCGCTCTCTCTCGTCTCGCTCTCTCTCTCGCGCCCGCTCTCTCTCGCTGTCTCTCGGCGCTTCTCTCTCGCGCCTCTTCGCCCTCGGCCTCGTTCTCTCGCCCTCCCGCTCTCTCTCTCTTGCTCGGCCTCTCTCGCTCTTTCTCGGCCGTTCTCGCTCTCTCCTCGGCCGCTCTCTCGCTCTCTCTCGGCCGCTTCTCGGGTTTGGCCGCTCTCTCTCGGCCGCTCTCGTCGCGCGCTCTCGCGGCCGCTCTCTCTCTCGCGCGCCTCTCTCTCTCTCGCGCGCGCCCTCGGCCTCTCTCTCTCGCGCGCCCTCGGGCCTCTCTCTCTCCGGCGCCCCTCGGCTCTTCTCTCGCTCTCGCTCTCGCTCTCCCTCTCGCTCCTCTCTCTCGCCCGCTCTCTCTCGGCCTCTCTGCTCTCCTCTCGGCCGCTCTCTCTCTCGGGCTCTCTTGCGCCCTGGCTCGTTCCTCGCCCTCTCTCTCGCTCTCTCTCTCTGTCGGCCTCTCTCGCTCTCTCTCGGCCGCTTCTCGCTCTCTTTCGGCCGCTCTCTCGCTCTCTCTCGGCCGCTCTCGTCTCGCTCTCTCTCGCCGCCTCTCTCTCGCCCGCCTCTCTCTCGCGCCCGCTCTCTCTCTCGGCCGCTCTCTCTCTCGGCGCTGTCTCTCTCGGCCTCTCTAGGACCCTCCTTCACACCCTCGGCCCCTCTCGCTCTCTCTCGGCCTCTCTTTCTCTCTCTGTCGGCCGCTCTGCTCTCTCTGCGCGCCCTCGGCCGTCTCTCTTCTCTCGCGCGCTCCTCGCGGTACTCTCTCTCGCA
>NC_036849.1:15689759-15794759 GCF_002910315.2 Salvelinus sp. IW2-2015
CTCTCTGTCGCGCCGCTCTCTCTCTCTGTCGGCCGCGCTCTCTCTCTCTGTCGGCCGCGCTCTCTCTCTCTGTCGGCCGCGCTCTCTTCTCTCTCTCTCTGTCGGCCGCGCTCTTCTCTCTGTCGGCCGCTCTCTCTCTGTCGGCCGCTCTTCTCTCGTCGCCGCTCTCTCTCTTCGGCGCTCTCTCTCTCTCGGCCGCTCTCTCTCTCGCGCGCCCTCGGCCTCTCTCTCTTCTCTGCCGCTCTCCTCGCTCGGCCGCTCTCTCTCGCTCGGCCCGCTCTCTCTCTCGCGCGCCCTCGGCCTCTCTCTCTCTCGCGCGCCCTCGGCCTCTCTCCTCTCTCGACGCGCCCTCGGCCTGTCTCTCTCTCGCGCGTCCTCGGCCTGTCTCTCTCTCGCGCGTCCTCGGCCTGTCTCTCTCTCGCGCGCCTCGGCCTCTCTCTCTCTCGCGCGCCCTCGGCCTGTCTCTCTCTCGCGCGCCCTCGGCCTGTCTCTCTCTCGCGCGCCCTCGGCCTCTCTCTCTCTCGCGCGCCCTCGGCCTGTCTCTCTCTCGCGCGCCCTCGGCCTGTCTCTCTCTCGGCGGCCCTCGGCCTCTCTCTCTCTCGCGCGCCCTCGGCCTGTCTCTCTCTCGCGCGCCCTCGGCCTGTCTCTCTCTCGCCGCCCTCGGCCTCTCTCTCTCTCGCGCCGCCCTCGGCCTGTTCTCTCTCTCGCGCGCCCTCGGCCTCTCTCTCTCTCGCGCGCCCTCGGCCTCTCTCTTCTCTCGCGCGCCCTCGGCCTCTCTCTCTCTCGCGCGCCCTCGGCCTCTCTCTTCTCGCGCGCCTCGGCCTCTCTCTCTCTCGCCGCCTCGGCCTCTCTCTCTCTCGCGCGCCCTCGGCCTCTCTCTCTCGCGCGCCCTCGGCCCTCTCTCTCTCTCTCGCGCGCCCTCGGCCTCTCTCTCTCTCGCGCGCCCCGGCCTCTCTCTCTCGCGCCCTCGGCCTCTCTCTCTGTCGGCCGCTCTCTTGCGCCCTCGGCCTCGTTCTCTCGCCCTCGCTCTCGCCCTCGTTCTCTCGCCCTCTCTCTCGGCCGCTCTCTCGCTCTCTCCGGCCGCTCTCTCGCTCTCTCGGCGCTCTCTCGCTCTCTCTCGGCCGCTCTCTCGCTCTCTCTCGGCCGCTCTCTCTCTCGGTCGCTCTCTCTCTCGGTCGCTCTCTCTCTCGGCCGCTCTCTCTCTCGGCCGCTCTCTCTCTCGGCCTCTCTAGGACCCTCTCTCGCACCCTCGGCCCCTCTCGCTCTCTCGGCCTCTCTCTCTCTGTCGGCGCTCTCTCTCTCGCGCGCCCTCGGCCTCTCTCTCTCGCGCGTGCGCCCTCGGCCTCTCTCTCTCTCGCGCGCCCCTCGGCCTCTCTCTCTCTCGCGCGCCCTCGGCCTCTCTCTCTCTCGCGCGCTCTCTCGGCCTCGCTCTCCTCTCGCTCTCTCTCTCGCCCCGCTCTCTCTCGCTGTCTCTCGGCCGCTTCTCTCTCTCGGCCGCTTCTCTTGCGCCCTCGGCCTCGTTCTCTCGCCCTCTCTCGCTCTCTCTCTCTGTCGGCCCTCTCTCGCTCTTTCTCGGCCGCTCTCTCGCTCTCTCTCGGCCGCTCTCTCGCTCTCTCTCGGCCGCTCTCTCGGGCCGCTCTCTCTCGGCCGCTCTCTCGCGCGCCCTCGGCCCTCTCTCTCTCGCGCGGCCTCTCTCTCTCTCTGGCGCGGCCCTCGGCCTCTCTCTCTCGCGCGCCCTCGGCCTCTCTCTCTCGCGCGCCCTCGGGCCTCTCTCTCTCGCTCTCGCTCTCGCTCTCCCTCTCGCTCTCTCTCTCGCCCCGCTCTCTCTCGGCCTCTCTCGCTCTCTCTCGGGCCGCTCTCTCTCCTGGCCGCTCTCTTGCGCCCTCGCCTCGTTCTCTCGCCCTCTATCGCTCTCTCTCTCTGTCGGCCTCTCTGCTCTCTCTCGGCCGCTCTCTCGCTCTCTTTCGGCCGCTCTCTCGCTCTCTCTCGGCCGCTCTCTCGCTCTCCTCTCGGCCGCGCTCTCTCTCTGCCGCGCTCTCTCTCGGCCGCTCTCTCTCTCGGCCGTCTCTCTCTCGGCCGCTGTCTCTCTCGGCCTCTCTAGGACCCCTCTCACACCCTCGGCCCCTCTCGCTCTCTCGGCCTCTCTCTCTCTCTGTCGGCCGCTCTCTCTCTCGCGCGCCCTCGGCCGCTCTCTCTTCTCTCGCGCGCCTCGGCCTCTCTCGCACGCCCTCGCCTCTCTCTCTCTCGCGCGCCCTCGGCCTCTCTCTCTCGCGCGCCCTCGGCCTCTCTCTCTCTCGCGCGCCCTCGGCCTCTCTCTCTCTCGCGCGCCCTCGGCCTCTCTCTCTCTCGCGCGCCCTCGGCTCTCTCTTCTCGCGCGCCCTCGGCCTCTCTCGCCGCTCTCTCGGGCCTCTCTCTCTCTCGCGCGCCCTCGGCCTCTCTCTCGCTCTCGGCCTCCCTCTCGCTCTCTCTCGGCTCTCTCGCTCGCTCTCTCGCCGCCTCTCTCTCTCGGCCGCTCTCTTGCGCCCTCGGCCTCGTTCTCTCGCCCTCACTCGCTCTCTCCTTCTGTCGCCCTCTCTCTCTCTGTCGGCCCCTCTCTCTCTGTCGGCCCCTCTCTCTCTGTCGGCCCTCTCTCTCTGTCGCCCCTCTTCTCTCTGTCGGCCCCTCTCTCTCTGTCGGCCCCTCTCTCTCTGTCGGCCCCTCTCTCCCTCGGCCCCTCTCTCCGTCGGCCCTCTCTCCCGTCGGCCCCTCTCTCCGTCGGCCCCTCTCTCTGTCGGCCCCTTCTCTGTCGGCCCCTCTCTCTGTCGGCCCCTCTCTCTGTCGGCCCCTCTCTCTCTCTGTCGGCCCCTCTCTCTCTCTGTCGCCCCTCCTCTCTCTCTGTCGGCCCTCTCTCTCTCTGTCGCCGCCTCTCTCTCTCTCTCGGCCGCTCTCTCTCTCCCTTCGGCCGCGTCTCTCTCTCTCTCTCGCTCCTCGGCCGCGCTCGCTCCCTGTCGGCCGCGCTCGCTCCCTGTCGGCCGCGCTCGCTCCCTGTCGCCCGTCGCTCCTGCGCCGCGCTCTCCTCTCTCTGTCGCCGCCTCTCTCTCTCTGTCGGCCGCGCTCTCTCTCTCTGTCGGCCAGCGCTCTCTCTCTCTGTCGGCCGCGCTCTCTCTCTCTGTCGCCGCGCTCTCTCTCTTCGGTCGGCCGCGCTCTCTCTCCTCTGTCGGCCGCCGCTCTCTCTCTCTGTCGCCGCGCTCTCTCTCTCTGTCGCCGCGCTCTCTCTCTCTCTCGGCCGCGCTCTCTCTCTCTCTCGGCCGCTCTCTCTCTTCTCGGCCGCTCTCTCTCTCGCCCTCGGCCGCTCTCTCTCTCGCGCCGCCCTCGGCCTGTCTCTCTCTCGCGCGCCCTCGGCCTCTCTTCTCTCTCTCTGCCGCTTCTCTCTCTCTTGCCGCTCTCTCTCTCGCCTCTCTCCGCTCGGCCGCTCTCTCTCTCTCTGATCGGCCGCTCTCTCTCTCTCTGTCGGCCGCTCTCTCTCTCTCTGTCGGCCGCTCTCTCTCTCTCTGTCGGCCGGCTCTCGCTCTCTGTCGGCCGCTCTCTCTCTCGCGCGCCCTCGGCCTCTCTCTCTCTCTCGCGCCCTCGGCCTCTCTCTCTCTGTCGCGCGCCCTCGCCTCTCTCTCTCTGTCGCGCGCCCTCGGGCTCTCTCTCTCTCGCGCGCCCTCGGCCTCCTCTCTCTCGCGCGCCCTCGGCCTCTCTCTCTCTCTCTCTCGCGCGCCCTCGGCCTTTCTCTCTCTCTCTCGCGCGCCCTTGGCCTTCTCTCTCGCGCGCGCCCTCGGCCGCTCTTCTTGCGCCCTCGGCCTCGTTCTCTCGCCTCTCTCTCGTTCTCGTTCTCGCCCCTCTCTCTCGGCCGCTCTCTCGCTCTCTCTCGGCCGCTCTCTCGCTCTCTCTCGGCCGCTCTCTCTCTCTCTCTCTCTCTCTGTGCGCTCTCTCGCTCTCTCTCGGCCGCTCTCTCGCTCTCTCTCGGCCGCTTCTCTGCTCTCTCTCGGCCGCTTTCTCGCTCTCTCTCGGCCGCTCTCTCGCTCTCTCTCGGCCGCTCTCTCGCTCTCTCTCTCGGCCGCTCTCTTCTCTCGGCCGCTCTCTCTCTCGGCCGCTCTCTCTCTCGGCCGCTCTCTCTCTCGGCCGCTCTCTCTCTCTCGCCGCTCTCTCTCTCTCGGCCGCTCTCTCTCTCTCGGCCGCTCTCTCTCGCTCTCTCTCGCTCTCTTCTCGCTCTCTCTCTCTCTCGGCCTCTCTCTCTCGGCCTCTCTCTCTCGCTCTCTCTCTCGGCCTCTCTAGGACCCTCTTTCGCACCCTCGGCCCCTCTCTCGCTCTCTCGGCCCCTCTCTCGCTCTCTCAGCCCCTCTCTCGCTCTCTCGGCCCCTCTCTTCCTCTCTCGGCCTCCTCTCTCTCTCGGCCCCCTCCTCTCTCTTCTCTCGCCCCTCTGCTCCTCTCCCCTCTCTCTCTCTCTCTCGGCCCCTCTCTCTCTCTCGGACACTCTCTCTCGCTCTCTCGGACCCTCGGAGAGAGAGAGGCCCGAGGGCGCGCGCGAGAGAGAGAGGCCGAGGGCGCGCGCGCGCGAGAGGCCGAGGGCGCGCGAGAGAGAGAGGCCGAGGGCGCGAGAGAGAGAGAGGCCGAGAGCGAGAGAGAGGCCGAGGGCGCGAGCGAGAGGCCGAGGGCGCGAGCGAGAGAGAGGCCGAGGGCGCGCGCGCGAGAGAGAGGCCGAGGGCGCGCGCGAGAGAGAGAGGCCGAGGGCGCGCGCGAGAGAGAGAGGCCGAGGGCGCGCGCGAGAGAGAGAGGCCGAGGGCGCGAGCGAGAGAGAGGCCGAGGGCGCGAGCGAGAGAGAGGCCGAGGGCGCGAGCGAGAGAGAGAGGCCGAGGGCGCGCGCGAGAGAGAGAGAGGCCGAGGGCGCGCGCGAGAGAGAGGCCGAGGGCGCGTGCGAGAGAGACAGACCGAGGGCGCGAGAGAGACAGGCCGAGGGCGCGAGAGAGACAGGCCAAGCGAGAGCGAGGGCGCGGGAGACCGAGGGCGCGAGAGAGAGAGGCCGAGGGCGCGGGAGACCGAGGGCGCGAGAGAGAGAGGCCGAGCAAGCGAGCAGAGAGAGAGAGGACCCCAGCGGCGCACTACAGGTCTCTACAGCAGCACTACCACAGGGCCAACACAAACATCTGCTTTCAACATTAAAAAGAGGCCCATCTTACAACAAGGGRAAAAAGTGTGTATATTTGTGAGTGTGTGTAAATGTGTCTGTGTTTAAGATTACCCAAAAAGTCCCCTGTGACACTAAAGTAAAACTCTTGGGAACATCAATCTTAATAAAATCGCAGGGGAAGTGAACTTGAGGAAATCATAGCATACAGCACTACTCCCTTCCAGTTCACCCTACTCCGGTACAGTCCACGTCAGGCTTACACACACACATATATATATATATATATATATATATATATATATATATATATATACACACCTTTATTTGTACCTTTATTTAACTAGGCAAGTCAGTTAAGAACAAATTTTTATTTTCAATCACAGCCTAGGAACAGTGGGTTAAACTGCCTTAAAAATCAGGGGCAGAACGACAGATTTTTACCTTGTCAGCTCTGGGATTTGATCTTGCAACCTTTCGATTACTAGTCCAACACTAACCACTAGCCTACCTGCCGCCGTTCTTAAACATCAGGTTTATTCACCTCTCAGGATCTAGAAATAACTAGCCAGCATATGGTTGTAGAAAAGCAGAACACACTCAAACATAGGAGATACTTAGTCAGTGTTCAAGGCCAAGCCTAATTTACAGCTGGGCACGAGATCTGATCACACACACACTCTACCCCCAGGGAACCGTATCACTACCAGACACACACTCTGCTGGCTCTCCCTCGGACTCTGCAGGACGTCCCAAAGTCACTGGAGATAAACCCCTTCATCAGCACCTCCACTCAAAACACCCCCAGTACACACACACACACACACACACACACCTTGTTCATGGGTAACTTCAGCTGAGCTCCATGTAACCCAGGCAGAGCCTCAGGGGGCTCCCTTCACTAATGGTCCAGTGATAATTGCTACAATCAAAACAGAGCGAGGCGGCGGGAGGAAGACAGCCACTGTGTGGAATTGTATTAGGGATTCTAATGACCAGAGTTAGGACCACCTGAGCGAGTGAGAGGGTCAAATCCTCCACTGTGCGATCCTCCTACCCCCTCACTGCCACCCCTACCCGGGTGTAGATAAAGAGCTTTGTGCCCCCCTCTGGCCCACAAGTAGCAAGTGTAAACACCCGTTCCTCCCCTTCCCTCGCAGGGTTAAATATAACCGGCCTGCAGGCAGCAGCTGTCCCCTCGCAAAGCCCTTAATGCTGACAACTCCTTTTTCCCCTGGGCTGGGCTGGCATGCGCGTGGGGTGCTAGGGCCAACCAAAACAGGGCCAAACCAGGGGCACAAGTGTGAATGAATGCCCACAGATGCTGGTGCCAATCATGGACTGGTGGGACAGGAACTCTCCTTTACCCCCCCCCCCCCCAGAGTCCCCCAAGCCCACAACCTCCTGCCGCAGCCATGAGTCTACGTGCCAACACTGGAATATTAGAGCCAAAGGGCAAAGGTGAAGGTCGAGCCCTCTTCACATAAGACAGGACGGCCTTTGAGCTCTGAATGTACACATCCCAGTCAAAATTAAAACGTCAATCATCTTTGGTGAGGCATAAATGGAAACATACATGCATCATGCATGCCAACCAACTATATATAATCAGAACTGTAAAAACCCAGAACACACCTGGGAACAATGTTCAGTGAAGCAGCAAGAGGAGGAAAAATGAGGAGAAAAACTAAATGAAAGAAAAATAAAGTGTTGGGGGAAAGTAGCTGTGTGGTGTATCTGTAGCCTAGAAACATCCCCAGTAAGAACAGGTCCAGCCAGTCTGCCAGACACAGCTTGGCCTGCAGTGAGGAGCCTGACTACCTAACAGAGGTCATTGTAGAGGACAGCATACTACCAAGGAAAACAAGCCTGCGCAAACATGCACCGAATGGTGTGTGTGTGTGTGTGTGTGTGTGTGTGTGTGTGTTGTGTGTACATGCACACTAAGGCCTTTGGATTCCATTCCCCGAGTAGAGTGGAGTCAAGCCAAAGAGGACCCTGGGTATTTTAGCAAGGTACACATCTGTGTTTAGGGATAAACTTTCCACCCTCATTTGCCTGAGAGTGAGTGAGAGAGTGTGTGTGTGTATTTGGGTTTGGTTTTGTGTTGTGTTGTGTGTGTGTCTCGCTCCCCCCCCTCTCTTGCGCTCTCATTAGGAGCACGTCAGCCTCATCAGGTATGTCAGCTGCTCTGCGGGCCATGTCTCACCCCTGTGGCGATGGGACGTTTTATTTAAGATGGCGCTGAAAGCTGGACCAAGGTGGAGGATTCTCTAACGGTCAACCGCAAGCAGACATGGCCGATTGGGGGGGGGGGGGGGTTGTCCCAGCTGCCACAAACACACCAGACTAAAAAAAGGTACAGCACCTCAGACATCTACTTCCATGAACCAGAGGATAATTGATAATTGAATTCTAAAGTCATTCAACTCAACCAATGTTCAGTTTTGCAAACAAACGTGGCTATGATATAATGTTGTGATGTAGTCTAACACACAGAGGGAGAGAGACGTCACCAATAGCTAGTTTCAGCATGGAAGGGTTACCTCCCCCCACATCCAATTCCTTTTGATTTGAGTGTTTGTCTACTTTAAAAAGAGAACACGCTTCACTTTGGTCTTCAAAGGATGTTTGCCACGGCTGGGCAATGTGTGTGTGTGCAACATACATGGATATGTGAGTTTGAGAAATATCAAGGCAGGCTGGGAGAGAGTCTCTTTGTTCAGTGGAGTGCTACAAAGTGAGGGATTACCCAGACTGATTCTGGGCCATTCCTGGGACAAGACCAGACCCATCCCCCAGAAGCCCAGTCACACCTGGACCCAGGGTGAGTATGTTCTCTAACCACCCCTTAGCCTTCTAATAATCATAATTTTTTAGGATCCCTTAAGGTATCAAAAAAAAATATTAAAAAGTATTTGGTGAAACATTGAATTTGGTCTTACTGCTATTAGCCCAGCTATTCCCAAACTGGGGTACGCCAATGTGATTCACATTTTCAAACAGTCCATTTAGATTTTCCAACAGGGCTATACATTTGGGTGATGTTTTTTTCCCCTTGCCTGAGTAGCCTCGTTTCACTACCAAAAATAAAATTAAACCATCTAGTATTCAGCAAAATAACAACACAATGTCAAATACAGGTAGCCTAGTCAAATAATTAACATCTAATCATATTAACCGTGACTCTCTCGCAGGAATTCCACTAACAGTCCGTATGTAGCTGCTGCTCATTGCGTTTGCTCAAAAATGTATAAATGGTTTTTAAAAAGTAAGGCCCGTGTCCATAGAGACACATACCAGCTCTACTGGTAGTATTGCTACTACCAGCAGTACTACACCTGCACCTGTGTCACCATGCATCAGTGACATGGCAGGAGATGTTTTGAAACAATTACTGCTTCGCATACAAGACAGTGAATTATATGCGTTACAGCTGGATGAGTCAACAGACATGCCCTGCTTGGTACAGATCCTGGTATATGTCTGTTACGTTAATGGGGGGTCAATTAAGGAAGACATCCTCTTCTGCAAACTGGAAACCAGGACAACAGGAGAAGATATTTTTAAAAGCGCTGGACAGCTTTGTGACATCAAATGGACTTTGGTGGTCAAGATATGTTGGTGTCTGTACTGATGGCGCAAAAGCCATGACAGGCAGAAATAGTGGCGTGGTGACACGCGTGCAAGCAGTTTCTCCCAACGCCACTTGGTACACTGCAGCATCCACCGAGAGGCTCTTCCTGCCAAGGGAATGCCTGACAGCTTGAAAGATGATCTGGGCACTATAGTGAAAATGGTTAACTTTGTTAAAGCAAGGCCCCTGAACTCTCATGTATTTTCTGCATTATACAATGATAAGGGCAGCGACCATGTAACACTTTTACAACATACAGAAGTGCGCTGGTTATCAAGGGGCAAAGTATTGACTAAACATTTTTAATTGAGAGACGAGCTTAAAGTTTTCTTTACTGACCACTTTACTGATTTTCACTTGTCTGACCGCTTGCATGATGATGAGTTTGTCACACGACTGGCCTATCTGGGTGATGTTTTTTCTCGCCTGAATGATATGAACCTAGGATTACAGGGACTCTCCACAACTATAATTAATGTGCGGGACAAAATTGAGGCTGATTAAGAAGTTGGAGATCTTCTCTGTCTGCATTAACAAGGACAACACACAGGTCTTTCCATCACTGTATGATTTTTTGTGTGCAAATGAACTCAAGCTTACGGACAATGTCAAATGTGATATAGCAAAGCACCTTAGTGAGCTGGGTGCGCATTTACGCAGGTACTTTCCCGAAACGGACGACACAAACAACTGGATTCGTTATCTCTTTCATGCCCTGCCTCCAGTTCACGTACCGATATCTGAACAAGAGAGCCTCATCGACATTGCAACAAACTGTTCTGTGAAAATTGAATTTAATCAGAAGCCACTGCCAGATTTCTGGATTGGGCTGCGCTCAGAGTATCCTGCCTTGGCAAATCACGCTGTTAAGACCATGATGCCCTTTGCAACCACATACTTATGTGAGAGTGGATTCTCGGCCCTCACTAGCATGAAAACTAAATACAGGCACAGACTGTGTGAAAAATGATTTAAGACTGAGACTCTCTCCAATACAACCCAACATTGCAGAGTTACTGTCACGTTCCTGACCTGTTTTCCTTTGTTTTGTATTTGTTTTAGTTGGTCAGGGCGTGAGTTGGGTGGGTTGGTCTAGGTTTGATTTTCTATGTTGGGATTTTGTGTTCGGCCTGGTATGATTCTCAGAGACAGCTGTCAATCGTTGTCCCTGATTGAGAATCATACTTAGGCAGCCTGGGTTTCACCTGTGTTTTGTGGGTGTTTGTTCCTGTGTCAGTGTTTGGGCCACACAGGACTGTTTCAGGTTAGTCACGTTTGTTGGTTGTTGTATTTTGTAGTGTTTGTTGTTTTCCCATTAAAATATGAATACTTACCAATCCGCATCTTGGTCCGATCCATGCTCCTCCTCGTCTGAGGAGGAGAACGACTACGACAGCCGTTACAGTTACAGTTGAAGTCGGAAGTTTACATACACCTTAGCCAAATACATTTAAACTCAGTTTTTCACAATTCCTGACATTTAATCCTCGTAAAAATGCCCCTTCTTTGGTCAGTTAGGATCACCACTATAATTTAAGAATGTGAAATGTCAGAATAATAGTAGAGAGAATGATTTATGTCAGCTTTAATTTCTTTCATCACATTCTCAGTGGGTCAGAAGTTTACATACACTCAATTCGTATTTGGTAGCATTGCCTTTAAATTGTTTAACTTGGGTCAAATGTTTCGGGTAGTCTTCCACTAGCTTCCCACAATAAGTTGGGTAAATTTTGGCCCATTCCTCCTGATAGAGCTGGTGTAACTGAGCCAGGGTTGTAGGCCTCCTTGCTCGCACACACTTTTTCAGTTCTGCCCACAAATTTTCTATAGGATTGAGGTCAGGGCTTTGGGATGGCCACTCCAATACCTTGACTTTGTTGTCCTTAAGCCATTTTGCCACAACTTTGGAAGTATGCTTGGGGTCATTGTCCTTTTTCCTCCAAACATAACGATCGTCATTATGGCCAAACAGTTCTATTTTAGTTTCATCAGAGCAGAGGACATATCTCCGAAAGGTTAGATCTCAAATAAATGCGAGTGTAGCGAAATTCTTGTGCTTCTAGTTCCGACCATGCAGTAATATCTAACAAGTAATCTAACAATTTCACAACAACTACCTTTTACACACAAGCGTAAAGGAATGAATAAGAATGTGTACATATAAACATATGGATGGCCGAACGGCATAGGCAAGAGTAATGTAGGGTATGTAAACATTATATAAAGTGGCATTGTTTAAAGTGATTAGTGATACATTTATTACATCCAATTTTAATTATTAAAGTAGCTAGAGATTTGAGTCAGTATGTTGGCAGCAGCCACTCAATGTTAGTGATGGCTGTTTAACAGTCTGATGGCCTTGAGATAGTGAAAAACAGCTTCTCTCTCGGTCCCCGCTTTGATGCACCTGTACTGACCTCGCCTTCTGGATGATAGCAGATGAACAGGCAGTGGCTTGGGTGGTTGTTGTCCTTGATGATCTTTATGGCCTTCCTGTGACATCGGGTGGTGTAGGTTTCCTGGAGGGCAGGTAGTTTGCCCCCGGTGATGCGCTGTGCAGACCTCACTACCCTCTGGAGAGCCTTACGGTTGTGGGCGGAGCAGTTGCCGTACAGCCCGACAGGATGCTCTCGATTGTGCAACTGTAAAAGTTTGTGAGTGTTTTTGGTGACAAGCTGAATTTCTTCAGCCTCCTGAGGTTGAAGAGGCGCTGTCGCGCCTTCACCACGATGTCTGTGTGGGTGGACCATTTCAGTTTGTCTGTGATGTGTACGCCAAGGAACTTAAAACTTTCCACCTTCTCTACTACTGTCCCGTCGATGTGGATGGTGGGTGCTCCCTCTGCTGTTTCCTGAAGTCCACGATCTCCTTTGTTTTGTTGACGTTGTGTGAGGTTATTTTCCTGACACCCCACTCCGAGGCCCCTCACCTCCTCCCTGTAGGCCGTCTCGTTGTTGTTGGTAATCAAGCCTACCACTGTAGTGTCGTCTTCAAACTTGATGATTGAGTTGGAGGCGTGCATGGCCACGCAGTCATGGTTGAACAGGGAGTACAGGAGAGGGCTGAGAACGCACCCTTGTGGGGCCCCAGTGCTGAGGATCAGCGGTGAGGAGATGTTGTTTCCTACCCTCACCACCTGGGGGCATTCAGTCAGAAAGTCCAGGACCCAGTTGCACAGGGCGGGGTCGAGACCCAGGGTCTTGAGCTTAATAACGAGTTTGGAGGGTACTACGGTGTTAAATGCTGAGCTGTAGTCGAACAGCATTCTTACATTGTCCCCATGTGCAGTTGCAAACCATAGTCTGGCTTTTTTTATGACGGTTTTGGAGCAGTGGCTTCTTCCTTGCTGAGCGGCCTTTCAGGTTATGTCGATTTGGACTTGTTTTACTGTGGGTATAGATACTTTTGTACCTGTTTCCCCCAGCATCTTCACAAGGTTCTTTGCTGTTGTTCTGGGATTGATTTGAACTTTTCGCACTAAAGTACATTCATCTCTAGGAGACAGAACGTGTCTCCTTCCTGTGCGGTATGACGGCTGCGTGGTCCCATGGTGTTTATACTTGCGTACTATTGTTTGTACAGGTGAACGTGGTACCTTCAGGTGTTTGGAAATTTATCCCAAGGATGAACCAGACTTGTGGAGGTCTACACTTTGTTTTCCTGAGGTCTTGGCTGATTTCTTTTGATTTTCCCATGATGTCAAGCAAAGAGGCACTGAGTTTGAAGGTGGGCCTTGAAATACATAAACAGGTACACCTCCAATTGACTCAAATGATGTCAATTAGCCAGAAGCCAATCAGAAGCTTCTAAAGCCATGACATCATTTTCTGGAATTTTCCAAGCTGTTTAAAGCCACAGTCAACTTGGTGTACTTCTGACCCACTGGAATTGTGATACAGTGAATTATAAGTGAAATAATCTATCTGTAAACAATTGTTGGAAAAATGACTTGTGTCATGCACAAAGTAGATGTCCTAACCGACTTGTTAAAACTATAGTTTGTTAACAAGAAATTTGTGGAGTGGTTGAAAAAAAGAGTTTAAATGACTCCAACCTAAGTGTATGTAAACTTCCGACTTCAACTGTATGTGCATCCTTTCAAGCACACCCTTCACATTAACCTGTGGTGAGTTATTCACAATTTGTGATGAACAAATAAGGTTTTATATGTAAGATGGCTAAATAAAGAGCAAAATTATTGATTATTATTATACTATTATTTGTGCCCTGGTCCTATAAGAGCTCTTTGTCACTTCTCACGAGCCAGGTTGTGACAAAAACTCACTCATTCTTATGTTTAATAAATGTATCGTATAGTGTGTGTGTGTGTGTGTGTGTGTGTGTGTGTGGCAGGCTGACAATGGAGGCAAAAAAAAACGAATTTGAGAGTTTGCTGACCGTGGTGCTAGAGGGGGTACGCAGCTGGAGGTTGAATGTTTGAAGGGGTACGGGAGTATAAAAAGTTTGGGAACCACTGTATTAGAAACGCATTGAATAACAGCTTCATACATGGTTAAAAAGATAGAAAAATAATTATCAAAAAGGAAGTTCGTTCTGAAGTGTCTGTCCTATATTTGAGAGAAGAAAGATCAGGAAACAAATGTATCTTTTTTTATTTTAAACCCTTATTTTAGGCACAAAATTATCTCCATATATACACTCATTTTTTTAAACGGGTACCTGGCTACCTTCAGACTAGTCTTATGAGGCTTGTGGGCATCCTAGAGCAAAACAACCAACATGTACGAGTTCATGAGACTCACTTTTCCATAGAGGGGTCATTAGTGTGTAGTGCAAACTAGGGATGCACCGATATGACATTTTTGGCCGATACCGATATTTTCCTTGCCAAAAAAAACTTCTACCCAATATTAAACATTTTGCCGTCTTTTTAAGCCTTCTAGTACAGTTAAATAGTTTAAACACACACAAAAGTTATTGTTTGCATTTACGTATGTCCCCAATAGCAGTAAAACATAATCAAAACCTATTTCTTTCACTTACTTGCTGTGGTGTTTCGTTGTTAATTTGTTCAGTCTCAACCAGGATTTCCTCAGACATGTCAAGCAGTGAAGTTTCAGCTGTCTGTCCGTGGCCTCTCTTCCTCGCTGCGCACGGTCACCATGTCCGTTTCCATCTTGTCCAGCTGTGTCTAACATTTCACGTAAACCCTGTTTCTTGTCTGCATTGAAGTAGCGGTCCTTGTACCTAGCATCTAGCATGGTGGCGACACAGTAAAGAGGCTCAGAGAGAATGCCACCGAATCGCTTGTTCACAGCCTCTAGTAGACTACTTTTGCAAGTTAACCCCACGGTCTGTGTCGGCAGTTTTGTTGAGCAGGCCTTTCAATGCCATGACAGAGGGTATCACGTCTGCTGCAGGCACAGTTGATTAGCTTATTTCTCCAGTCAGTTGTTTGAATGGCCCTAGGAGTGTGTTCATGTTTCAAAACATGTTCTCAAATGCCATTGAAATGGCAGCAGCGGTATGAGAACCAGCACATTCTTAAGCATGCAATACGGCTTTCTTCAGGTCTAAATCCTCGTCGACCCACTGTGCTGTCAGACTCAGCATGCTCATGGGGCTGACATCGCTGGTCCAAATGTCAGTCGTGAAGCTAATAGCAGTCACGCACATAACAAGTAGCTCATAGATGTGCATTATAACAATACTGTAACTCCGGTAGGGCAACATCTGAAAAATATTGCCTACTTGGTAGTGTGTACCGGGGCACGTGGTGCTCGACCAGTCGGCGAAAGCCAACATCATCCACGACAGAGAACGGTTGGTGGTCAAGGGCAATGAATACCATTATCTTGGTGTTAATGGATTTTGCCTTTCAGTTGTCTCGCTGAAATTCCCTCTCTTTCATATGACTGCTCGACTTGAACTTGTTTAGTTGTTGGAAGTGTTCCCTTAGTATGTTTCTGCTTTTGTTCTGTGTAGCGCTGTATTTTTCGTGGCGTCATTACGTCATCTACATACGTTATATAGGCATGCACGTCAGCTTTGACATCGGTTTTGATCATCGGCGTTAAACTATACATTGGGCGATGCCGATGTTGGCATTTTTAGCTAATATCGGCCTATTCTGATATGCTTACCGATATATTGTGCATTCCTTGCGCAAACTGTTCAGACGCTATAGACAGAAGTTGGCAGATGGGACTCGTCTGAAGTTGGTACAGCCTATGACACTTGTGGGGGTCGTAGACCAAAATGGAGAACACCATTGTGTTCGCGAGAGTCATCTTTCCATAGAGTGGTCAATAGGTTGTAGGCCAAACCGTTTGGATGCTACAGACGTTTCTATGAGAAAACAGATTAACCGCTCTTACTCTGCCACCTTTCATCGCAGATGCAGAAGGGCGACATCAGTGGATTGAGACGCAGCCCATGTAAAAAAAAAAAAAAAAGGGAGATTCTATGGGGATTTTTGTATTATGCTAATTTGACTTCTGCGTTGGTGCAGACATCGACATCCTATTGAAACTGATGGGATTCGGGGCCTCCCGGGTGGAGCAGTGGTCTAAGGCACTGCATCGCAGTGCTAGCTGTGCCACTAGAGATTCTGGGTTTGAGTCCAGGCTCTGTCGCAGCCGGCTGCCACCGGGAGGCCCATGGGGCGGCGCACAATTGGCCCAGCGTCGTCCGGGTTAGGGAGGGTTTGGCCGGCAGGGATATCCTTTTAACATCGCGCACTAGTGCACGCTGACACGGGCAGTGCACGCTGACACGGGCAGTGCACGCTGACACGGTCGCCAGGTGTACGGTGTTTCCTCCGACACATTGGATGGGCATTGTGTCAAGAAGCAGTGAGGCTTGGTTGGGTTGTGTTTCGGGGGACGCATGGCTCTCGACCTTCGCCTCTCCCGAGTCCGTACGGGAGTTGCAGCGATGAGACAAGACTGTAACTACTACCAATTGGATACCACGAAATTGGGGAGAAAAAGGGTGGAGAAAAAAAGGGTGGAGAAAAAAAGAAAAAAAAAATGTTACTGATGGGACTCACTCTCCATCTTACACACACCTCCAGGATTATCAGGGCATGCAGGTTGGAGGCTCCCGCTCCACTGCTGCTAAATCACAGGGGAGCAGAATAGCTCAGACCGTAAACACCATGACAGAAGTACACACACTGCGTTAGCTCGCCATGGTTTAAATAAAGACAAAGCACCAGGAGGTGGCATCCTCACAGGCTTCAGGCTGTTCACGTTCCTCAGCCCAAAACATATAGATGTCATCCCCCGCTGACAGATCACCTTAAATACTGTTGAAGTAATATAGCTACAGGTTCATCTGCCTCACCTAAAGCCCATTCTGGTGGGAAGCTGCTATAGACGAAGTGCTAACAGTCAGTATCTGGATAACATGTATGAAATGCTTGCTAACGTATGTGATATCAACAGAAAGGTATATTATCTGAGTGATTTAAATATTGACTGGCTTTCATCAAGCTGCCCACTCAAGAAAAAGTTTCAAACTGTAACCAGTCAACCTACCAGTGTAGTTACAAACAGCACAGGAACAAAATCGTAAACCTGTATTGATCACATCTTGACTAATGTTGCTGAAATTTGCTTGAAAGCCGTATCCAGATCAATTCGATGTAGTGATCACAATATAGTAGCCATATCACAGTACTACATACAGCCATGACTACATGGAACTCTATTTCACATCAGGTAACTGATGCAAGCAGTAAAATCTGATTTAAATAACATTATGAAACAGCAGGGAGTATGAAGAGACACACACACGTACACATGGATTCTGTATTGTAGATATGTGGTAGTAGAGTAGTGACCTGAGGGAACAGTGATATAAAATGTAATTTCATGTAATATTGTTAATTGTATATACAGTGGGGAGAACAAGTATTTGATACACTGCCGATTTTGCAGGTTTTCCTACTTACAAAGCATGTAGAGGGTCTGTATTTTTATCATAGGTACACTTCAACTGTGAGAGACGGAATCTAAAACAAAAATCCAGAAAATCACATTGTATGATTTTTAAGTAATTCATTTGCATTTTATTGCATGACATAAGTATTTGATCACCTACCAACCAGTAAGAATTCCGGCTCTCACAGACCTGTTAGTTTTTCTTTAAGAAGCCCTCCTGTTCTCCACTCATTACTGTATTAACTCACCTTGTTTGAACTCGTTACCTGTATAAAAGACACCTGTCCACACACTCAATCAAACAGACTCCAACCTCTCCACAATGGCCAAGACCAGAGAGCTGTGTAAGGACATCAGGGATAAAATTGTAGACCTGCACAAGGCTGGATGGGCTACAGGACAATAGGCAAGCAGCTTGGTGAGAAGGCAACAACTGTTGGCGCAATTATTAGAAAATAGAAGAAGTTCAAGATGATGGTGAATCACCCCTCGGTCTGGGGCTCCATGGCAAGATCTCACCTCGTGGGCATCAATGATCATGAGGAAGGTGAGGGATCAGCCCAGAACTACACGGCAGGACCTGGTCAATGACCTGAAGAGGCTGGGACCACAGTCTCAAAGAAAACCATTAGTAACACACTACGCCGTCATGGATTAAAATCCTGCAGCGCACAACAAGGTCCCCCTGCTCAAGCAGGCGCATGTCCAGGCCCGTCTGAAGTTTGCCAATGACCATCTGGATGATCCAGAGGAGGAATGGGAGAAGGTCATGTGGTCTGATGATTCAAAAATAGAGCTTTTTGGTCTAAACTCCACTCGCCGTGTTTGGAGGAAGAAGAAGGATGAGTACAACCCCAAGAACACCATCCCAACCATGAAGCATGGAGGTGGAAACATCATTCTTTGGGGATGCTTTTTGCAAAGGGGACAGGACGACTGCACCGTATGAGGGGAGGATGGATGGGGCCATGTATTGCGAGATCTTAGCCAACAACCTCCTTCCCTCAGTAAGAGCATTGATGATGGGTCGTGGCTGGGTCTTCCAGCATGACAACGACCCGAAACACACAGCCAGGGCAACTAAGGAGTGGCTCCGTAAGAAGTATCTCAAGGTCCTGGAGTGGCCTAGCCAGTCTCCGACCTGAACCCAATAGAAAATCTTTGGAGGAGCTGAAAGTCCGTATTGCCCAGCGACAGCCCCGAAACCTGAAGGATCTGGAGAAGGTCTGTATGGAGGAGTGGGCCAAAATCCCTGCGCAGTGTGCAAACCTGGTCAAGAACTACAGGAAACGTATGATCTCTGTAATTGCAAACAAACGATTCTGTACCAAATATTAAGTTCTGCTTTTCTGATGTATCAAATATTTATGTCATGCAATAAAATGCCAATTAATTACTTAAAAATCATACAATGTGATTTTCGGGATTTTTGTTTTAGATTCCGTCTCTCACAGTTGAAGTGTACCTATGATAAAAATTACAGACCTCTACATGCTTTGTAAGTAGGAAAACCTTCAAAATCGGCAGTGTATCAAATACTTGTTCTCCCCACTGTAACTGTCTTAATGTTGCTGGACCCCAGGAAGAGTTGCTGCTGCCTTGGCAACAGATAATGGGGATCCTTAATAAATGCAAATACCTTGGCCTACCTGCCTGCGGAGTCTTCTGTGGGGCCAAACCCCCTGCTTCCAAACCCCCAGAGGAGACAAGACATGACCGTGGAGGCGCTGAAGTCGTTTCAGCTTTCACCTCCTTCATTATCTCCATCTTTCTCTCAGTCTACTTCCATGTCCAGGACATGATGGTTAAGAGGAGAGAGAAGCACCCTTGATACAACCCTTCACACAGCCTATTATTGATAAATGGAAAGATCATTTTTCGATCTGAGAATAAATGTTTCTCTCCCGCTCTCTGAAAATGTTGCTCTCTGAAATGACAGCAACACGACTCCATCTTCTCTCGTTTCAATCGTACCTCAACAGGACACCACAAACGAACATTTAAAAAAAAAAAAAACATGTTTTAAATAAACGGTTCTAAATAAGCCGGTGTTCTGCAGGAATCAACCGCGCCACCTTGAAACGCCACCAAGTCAAACAGAAGTTAGTCTTCTGGACTGAGGTGAGGGGAAAGAAAAACCACACCGAAGCCCAACTGAAGCCTTGCGGTTTCCAGACAAGCCTGGCAACCGCTCTACCCCACCCCGAGCCAGAGGGAGGAGAAGAAAAAGGGAAAGAGGGGGAAAAGTGAGGAAAAACAGCCAGAGTCAGAGCCAAGAGCAACCTACAACCCTTTCTCCATCAGCAAGTTCGACTTCATGCTGCATATTCAGTCAGTTAGAGAGAACCACATCCTCCTCCATGTGAAGCCAGCCATACTGGAGCAGCTCTTTTTCCCCCCAATGGTGGATGAAAAATGGGCAATGGTCATGTCTTTGGGTTTAAATGGCTATCAAATACACTGGAATAAAAGGTTTCTAGACTCTGCATGCAAATTCCCCAATGTAATGTATAGGAATATGAGTGTGTCTGGAGAAAGACTTCTCCACTGTCATGGAGATGAGACTAGGTGAGCACTGAGCAGAGATTTCCCGCACGCAACGTTGCACCCTGGGAAGACCGCTATGCCTCGCATAGGGGCTGGAGGAGAAGGAGGGTGATGGCATCGCTTTATCTCATCACCGTAAAATTTAAATAAACAACTGCGGAGGAAAACAGAGCAGTTGCCAAGTGGAAGAAGGCCTTAACAGACACCCTGAATAACACATAGCTGACAGCTCGACAAAACGCAGAGCCAGAGCCCTCATTCTGTCTCTGAGGGCTGCAGGTAGGAAAGTGATGACATTACAGAGGAGTTGAGGGCTTGTTCCCACACCAGGCAGAGACCCTTGATAAGGACACAATACACTGCAGCAACATCCTCCTTCAAGGGCTCCCCAACCATTAGCGTGAAGCTAATCTAAACTGACCACCACTGTAATATGCTAACAATGAATTAGCATGGACTTAAACAGCATAGTGTGTGCACCCATTAAGATAAACTGCATTGGGCTCTGTGTAAGGAAGATAACCATACGTTAGTTACCATTGAGTGAAGTCACGTAGGCAGACTATTCATATGAGCTCATCGCGCTTTAACGTTAAGCTAGACTAGGCCGACCCAGGGTGCATGCTGGACATTCACTAGCATGTCTGTGTGAGCTAGCCTGTTTGGATGTTGTTTGCATGCCAACTATGTGGTAAGCTTAAGCCGGCCTGCACAGTCAGGACAGTCAGTGTGCTTGTATGTGGCACTCACCATAGGGATGCCGGTGGAGAAGATGGTGGTTTTGACCACCTGTTTCTGCTTCTCAATCTGGGTCTCCAGCTGGGCAGCCCGGTCCTTGTGTTGGGCCAGCAGGATGGTGGTGGGGACATGAGAGCGTTCTTGAAGGGAAACATCCAA
Source organism: Salvelinus sp. IW2-2015 (assembly GCF_002910315.2). Classification (NCBI taxonomy): domain Eukaryota; kingdom Metazoa; phylum Chordata; class Actinopteri; order Salmoniformes; family Salmonidae; genus Salvelinus; species Salvelinus sp. IW2-2015. Next base: position 15,709,897 of record NC_036849.1, read on the forward strand.
ATACAGGTATGAGGTGAGTGATCATATTTTCATGTGTGTACGTGTGAGCGCATGTTCAACAACCACTGAATCCTGATAAAGCAAAAAACGGATTTACGCCAACTAAAAGATGGGAGGTGCTTCGAAGACTGGTACATGTAAATGAGATGTGCAACTTGGGAACCTCAGAGTTCAAAATATCAAATCAGACGCTCCTCCCTATAACTGCACAACTAACAAACCAAGGCAGTTCAAGGCTAGTCATCAGATTATTGATGCAAGCAATGTTAAAACCCTGGTGGTATGACGTATTTTCAAGTACACTGCGATGTCTTCACCTCCATTAAGCGAAGGTTGAACATTGCAATTTCTCCGGTGGAGTGTTGCCAAGCTTCGAGGTCTGAAAACACAAGCCCAGGCATGCCATCCATGGAGGGAGCAGGACGTTGTTGTCGGGGTGGACGGGCGGTGGGCACAGAGCTGGGAGTGTTTTCATCACCAGGCAGAAAGGAAGGTGTGGAGCAGAATAATGAACAGCTGGAGGTGATCTGCTGATGGCCCCTTATCAGGATACATTGCAAACACTATATCTGTCTATTTGATTATTGATACACTACATATACAAAGGTATGTGGACACCACTTCAAATTAGTGTATTTGGCTAATTCAGCCACATCCATTGCTTACAGGTGTTTAAAATCGAGCACACAGCCATGCAAGATTGACAAAAAATTGCAGTAGAATGGCCTTACTGAAGAGCTCAGTGACTTAACGTGACACCGTCATAGGATGCCACCTTTCCAACAAGTTAGTTGCCCTGCTAGAGCTGCCCTGGTCAACTGTAAGTGCTGGTATTGTGAAGTGGAAAAGTCTAGGAGCAACAACAGCTCAGCTGCGAAGTGGTAGGCCACACAAGCTCACAGAATGGGAACTCTTAGTAATGAAGCGCGTAGTGCGTAAAAATCATCTGTCCTCGGTTGCAACACTCACTACCGAGTTCCAGCAACGTCAGAACAATAACAATTCGTCGGAAGCTTCATGAAATGGATTTTCATGGCGAGCAGCTGCACACAAGCCTAAAATCACCATGCCCAATGCCAAGCGTCTGCAGGAGTGGTGTAAACTCGCCGCCATTGGACTCTGGAGCAGTGGAAACGCATTCCCTGGAGTGATGAACCACGCTTCACCATCTGGCAGTCCAACGAACGAACCTGGGTTTGGCGGATGACAGGAGAACGCTACCTCGCCGAATGCATAGTGCCAACTGTAAAGTTTGGTGGTGGAGGAGGAATAATGGTCTGGGGTTGTTTTTCATGGTTCGGGCTAGGTCCCTTAGTTCCAGTGAAGGGAAATCTTAAACCTACAACATACAATGACATTGTAGACGATTCTGTGCTTCCAACTTTATGGCAACAGTTGGGGAATGCCCTTTCCTGTTTCAACATGACAATGCCCCTGTTCACAATTCAAGGTCCATACAGAAACGGTTTGTCAAGATCGGTGTGGAGGAACTTGACTGGCCTGCACAAAGCCCTGACCTCAACCCTATAGAACACCAGTGGGATGACTCGCAAACTGCTAGCCAGGCCTAACTCCCCAAAATCAGTGCCCATCCTCACTAATGCTCTTGTGGCTGAATGGAAGCAAGTCCCTGCAGCAATGTTCCAACATCTAGTGTATTGCCTTCCCAGAAGAGTGGAGGCTGTCATTGTAGCAAAGGGGGAGGCAACTCCATATTAATGCCCATTGTTTTTGGAATGAGATGTTTGACGAGCAGGTGTCCATATACTTTTGGTCAAGTAGTGCATATCTCACTGTGTGTGTGTGTGTGTGTGTGTGTGTGTGTGTGTGTGTGTGTGTGTGTGTGTGTGTGTGTGTGTGTGTGTGAGGCCTCAGAGATTTCTACTGTAAATGCCAAAGCACAGGAGCGTGTCCCTGGGTTCTTACTGCTCATCTCCCAACAAACAACAGAGGCCCAGTGTTTAAACAAACAAACAGTTCAACCTGCTATCTGTGATAGCTCTTTACCAGGCTGGTTTACAGGGACAATCACTTCTAAAGCCTGTAGCTAAACACAAAGGAGCCAGGATACTTGCCAGGAGGCACAGAACGCTAACAATGCTGAGGGGACAGCAAAGCTTCAGCAGCCCCACTGCAGAAGAGTAGTGATAAGCTCTTAATGAGCCTAGTTACATGTAATTTCCTCATCTTATATATCCTGCTTGTTCTTCCTGTACGTGTGTCACCTGATTGTTCTATAAAACTTACAATTTGTTCCCGTTGGCCTATGTGGCAATGTGTGTTTATTAGTGCGACTGTATGCGGTGTGTGTCTGTGTACATGTCTAGGTGTCTCACCAGTTTATCTAGTAGAGCCTGCTTGCTCTTCCTCTTGGCCTGTAGCTGTCTCTGTTCCTCCTGGAAATCCTCCAGCCTGCGATACTCGTTCCCCTGCTCCTCCAACAACAGCAGCTCCTCCAACAGCATGTCCTCCAACAACAGCTCCTCCAACGACAGCAGCGCCTCCTGCTCTCGCATCTGATGGAGAGAGAGGGAATAATCAATATCCTAGTAGTCAGTATTGCAGGAGGAGACAGAGGGTGTGAGAGGGAGCGAGATCATGTAGTACAACAGAATAATGCATAAGCGATGAGTTTCATCAGGCAAGGCAGAGCGAGTCAGTGCGGGGTTACAGGTACCCACCAGCTTGGCCTTGTTCTTCTGGATGATGTCTCTATTCTCTCTCTGGTACGCCTCCATGATGTGTTTGGTGCCCTCCACCTCAAGGTTGTTGGTCAGGTTATAGACTGGAGCAGAGTGCAGGGCAGCCCTCCAAGACACTAGCACAGACTTCCCTTCAATTGATCTAGGGCAGATACTGGAAATCGGATTCGGCACAACCTAAAGTATGACGTTGCAAAGCACCAGACTATTAATATTTATACATGTAAAACAATGAATTAAGGTTGAATGTTTCAATTCAAGGGCTTGCCAGTGTACACTACTGGTCAAAAGTTTTAGAACACCTACTCATTCAAGGGTTTTTCTTTATTTTTACTATTTTCTACATTGTAGAATAATATTGAAGACATCAAAACGATGAAATAACACATATGGAATCATGTAGTTACCAAAAAAAAAAATGTTGAACAAATCAAAATATATTTTATATTTGAGATTCTTCAAATAGCCACCCTTTGCCTTGATGACAGATTTGCACACTTTTGGCATTCTCTCAACCAGCTTCACCTGGAATGCTTTTCCAACAGTCTTGAAGGAGTTCCTACATATGCTGAGCACTTGTTGGCTGTTTTTCCTTCACTCTGCAGTCCGACTCATCCCAAACCATCTTAGTTTGGTTGAGGTCGGGTGATTGTGGAGGCCAGGTCATCTGATGCAGCACTCCATCACTCTCCTTCTTGGTAAAATAGCCCTTACACAGCCTGGAGGTGTGTGTTGGGTCATTGTCCTGTTGAAAAACAAATGATGGTCCCACTAAGCCCAAACCAGATGGGATGGATGGGATGGCGTATCGCTGCAGAATGCTGTGGTAGCCATGCTGGTTAAGTATGCCTTGAATTCCAAATAAATCACTGACGGTGTCACCAGCAAAGCACCGCCACACCATCACACCTCCTCCTCCATGCTTCATGGTGGGAACCACACATGCGGATATCATCCCTTCACCTACTCTGCGTCTCACAAAAGACACAGCGGTTGGAACCCAAAATATACAATTTGGACTCATCAGACCAAAGGACAGATTTCCACCAGTCTAATATCCATTGCTCATGTTTTTTTGACCAAGCAAGTCTCTTCTTATTGGTGTCCTTCAGTAGTGGTTTCTTTGCAATTCGACCATAAAGGTCTGATTCACACAGTTTCCTCTGAACAGTTGATGTTGAGATGTGTCTGTTACTTTAACTCTGTGAAGCATTTATTTGGGCTGCAATTTCTGAGGCTGCTAACTCTAATGAACTTATCCTCTGCAGCAGAGGTAACTCTGGGGCTTCCATTCCTGTGGCAGTCCTCATGAGAGCCAGTTTCATCATAGCGCTTGATGGCTTTTGCGACTGCACTTGAAGAAACTTTCAAAGTTCTTGAAATGTTCCGTATTGACTGGCCTTCATGTCTTTAAGTAATAATGGACTGTCGTTTCTCTTTGCTTATTTGCGCTGTTCTTGGCATAAAATGGACTTGGTATTTTACCAAATAGGGCTATCTTCTGTGCACTCCCCTACCTTGTCACAACAACTGATTGGCTCAAACGCATTGAGGAAAGAAATTCCACAAATTAACTTTTAAGAAGGCACACCTGTTAATTGAAATGCATTCCAGGTGACTACCTCATGAAGCTGGTTGAGAGAAAGCCAAGAATGTGCAAAGCTGTCATCAAGACAAAGTGTGGCTATATCATATTTTTTTTAAAGAAAAACCCTTGAGTCAGTAGGTGTTCTAAAACTTTTGACCAGTAGTGTTTTTCTCTAAAAGTAATAAACCATGTTTCTGACAATGTAAGCATAGGAAACCATAGGTTAACCCATAGTCACAGTGCAAACAGCATCTAACAGAGATCTCTGAGAATTGGCAGAGAGAGACTGGTGGGTCTCTGACCCTGGCTGGCACTGACACCTGTAAAACTTCAACATCCAGAGCCAAGGGCAGAGACAGATCAATGCACTAAGACCCCCCCTCTATCTCTCCATCTCCCGAGTCCACAGCCTGCTCTCACCGATCTCCTCCACTTGCTCCAAATAGTCATTGTATTCTCTCAGGCTGGAGAAGTCAAAGTCTCTCGTTCTAACTGTGAAGGAGAAGAGAAAAATATATATATATACTGTAAGTATCAGGCCTAATACTTGTTTGCACACATTACATTGAAATAGCAGGGCTAAAGAAACAAAGATGAGGGATGGACATAACGGGAGGGGCTGAGGCAGATGTATGGCAGGGAAAGAGCCTTCCCATTTGAGCAACCCCTGGGGGGCCATTGTCTACAAAACAAACAGCATAATGACAAAGACAAAGGAAGCTTAAGGAGAGGGAGGAGAGGGCTGCACACAAACACACAGAGACACACCCTTCTCCCCCGTGCACCTCAATCACATCTTGAGCACCTTCTTGCGGATCTCCACCTCCTTGTCGATGGCTGGGTCTTTGAAGAGCTGCATGCGGAAGTTACTCTTCCTCGGGGGCGTGCCACACTGCACACAGTTCCTCGAGCCACTCACAAACAGCATGTCCACACAGCTCTCACAAGCATGTCCACACAGCTCTCACATCTGAGGAAGCAGACACACAAATGTGTCAAACACACACACATACACTTTAGCCAAATACATTTAAACTCAGTTTCACAATTCCTGAGATTTAATCCTAGTAAAAATTTCCTGTTTTAGGTCAGTTAGGAACACCACTTTATTTTAAGAATGTGAGATGTCAGAATAAGAGTAGAGAGAATGATTTATTTCAGCTTTTATTTCTTTCGTCACATTCCCAGTGGGTCAGATGTTTACATACACTCAATTCTATTTGGTAGCATTGGCTTTAAATTGTTTAACTTGGGTCAAACATTTTGGGTAGCCTTCCACAAGCTTCCCATAATAAGTTGGGTAAATTTTGGCCCATTCCTCCTGACAGAGCTGGTGTAACTGAGTCAGGTTTGTAGGCCTCCTTGCTCGCACACGCCTTTTCAGTTCTGCCTACACATTTTCTAATGGGATTGAGGTCAGAGCTTTGTGATGGCCACTCCAATACCTTGACTTTGTTGTCCTTAAGCCATTTTGCCACAACTTTGGAAGTATGTCCATTTGGAAGACACATTTGCGACCAAGCTTTAACTTCCTGGCTGATGTCTTGAGATGTTGCTTCAATATATCCACATAATTTCCCTTCCTCATGATGCCATCTATTTCGTGTAGTGCACCAGTCCCACCTGCAGCAAAGCACCCCCACAACATGATGCTGCCACCCCTGTACTTCATGGTTGGGATGGTGTTCTTCAGCTTGCAAGCATCCCCCTTTTTCCTCCAAACATAATGATGGTCATTATGGCCAAACAGTTCTATTTTTGTTTCATCAGACCATAGGACATTTCTCCAAAAAGTACGATCTTTGCCCCCATGTGTAGCTGCAAACCGTAATCTGGCTTTTTTATGGCGGTTTTGGAGCAGTGGCTTCTTCCTTGCTGCGCGGCCTTTCAGGTTAGATACTTATGTACCCGTTTCCTCCAGCATCTTCACAAGATCCCTTGCTGTTGTTCTGGGATTGATTTGCACTTTTCGCACCAAAGTGCGTCTCCTTCCCGAGTGGTATGACGGCTGCGTGGTCCCATGGTGTTTAGACTTGCGTACTATTGTTTGTACAGATGAACGTGGTACCTTCAGGCGTTTGGAATTTGCTCCTAAGGATGAACCAGACTTGTGGAGGTCCACAATTATTTTTCTGAGGTCTTGGCTGATTTCTTTTGAGTTTCCCATGATGTCAAGCATAGAGGCACTGAGTTTGAAGGTAGACCTTGAAATACATCCACAGATACACCTCCAATTGACTCAAATTACGTCAATTAGCCTATCAGAAGCTTCTAAAACCATGACATCATTTTCTGTAATTTTCCAAGCTGTTTAAAGGCACAGTCAACTTACTGTATGTAAACTTCTGACCCACTGGAATTGTGATACAATGAATTATAAGTGAAATAATCTGTCTGTAAACAATTGTTGGGAAAATTACTTGTGACATGCACAAAATAGATGTCCTAACCGACTTGCCAAAACTATAGTTTGTTAACAAGAAATTTGTAGAGTGGTTGAAAAACGAGTTTTAATGACTCCAACCTAAGTGTATGTAAACTTCCGACTTCAACTGTATATACAAAGCTCTACAGAAGAAGCCTTATTCTTTGGAGCAGGCAGGTCTAAATCTATTACCTATGTGCATGTCTAATGCACTTTTCCTTAGCAATGGCCTGGTGGTATACCTCCATTTCATATAATATGTATGTGAGTTATCAGCCCCACAACAGATGATAATAGCCATCTTATATTACCTTAATGTAATAGTTCAGACGGTAGGAATCATGAATGAAATGTTGCAGACAGACAGGGAATTCATTTGACACCCCTGCCAAAGATTGTTTGTCTGCACTGGAAATGTATTTTTTCTATTGTAATTTCAAAGGAACTCAAACAGTCAGCGTGCCACACTGCACACAACACAAAATCCAGTTCAGCAATGCACTCACAGCTTCTCATCACTAAACTATTTCAAATTCCACTGATGCGGAAGTTCCCTAAAAGGCTCGGGGCTTCTTTCAACATTGTCAGGATCGTAATAATTTGTTATGACCTTGAAAGTGCTCTAACAACTGAGATCCCAAAAAAGACAAAACAGTTATGGTAGTTTAGAGATAAATATTTCATTATAAACTGCATCGATTAAGAACAGGACTACATTAGACATATCATGTCTCAGTGTTCCTGTATTAGTCTGGTTTAATAAGTTTTACTGCATAGAGGGGTTCCCTTCCCTCATTGGCCAACACAGAGCTGTTCTAGGAAATTGTTGCATGACAAACAAATTCCATCATCAAATGTCAATGTCCACTATTAGGAAAACATTCCAATGCAGAGGGTCCTTCCACAAGCGGGGCGGCAAGTAGCCTAGTGGTTAGAGCGTTGGACTAGTAACCTAAAGGTTGCAAGATCGAATCCCCGAGCTGACATGATAAAAATCTGTCGTTCTGCCCCTGAACAAGGCATTTAACCCAATGTTCCTAGGCCGTCATTGAAAATAAGAATTTGTTCTTAACTGAAGTGCCTAGTTAAATAAAGGCTTAAAAAAATATTAATATATATATATTTTTTCTTTTAATCCATCAAAACAACACGGCCATAGCAACCACCAGAGCCACCTTTGGGCCGAGCAACATTTACTCATCAATCACACCTTTAAGCAGGTAGGAGTTTACCCATCAATCACACTCAAGTGAGGAGTGGACCCTAAAGACAATGGAGAAGGTCTTAAATCTTCCCTAAGTAGGCGGCAGGAGGGATGGGCGGCAGGCGGGGGGCTGGATAAACGTTTGCACAGTCCACTCTTTTAATTAAGTCTCTGTGGAGCTTTATTCCACTGGAATTCACCTTCCGTAGGCTTCCTGCTCTTAGCTGGCCACCTTCAGAAGCAAGCACCAACATCTGGTTTCCAAATGGCCACATCTGGAGTGACTACAACAGTTTTAACCCCAAAACTTAGCCAAAATGTTGTTGTTTTTTCAATGTGATGAAATTTGAGGGGGGAAATCGTCTTGGGCCTACAATTTTTATTTTTTATTGTATGTTTCCAAAGTCTAATTTCTTTCAAACCCTCTTCAGAACTTGAGTGCTTTAGGCCTAGACGCAGTAAATCTTTTTCACCTCATCAGCAGGATTCTAAATGAAAAAGCAGTTATGGGAGAAACAGCGGAGCTACTGGGCTTTACCTGTTTTCATATCAGATATGCAGAAAACAAAGCAAACCTGCCAAAAGATCATTAACACCAACATGCCCTCTAGTAGGGATGCACGATATCATATATATCTTTTTTTTATAAAAAAAATTTATAAATAAAAAAATATATATACAGTATATATATATTTGTTTTTATTATTTATTTATTTTAAAATCGTCCAATGTCTACTCCCAATGTGCAAAACCGATTTGAAAGCTGACGTGCATCCCTATATAACGAAAGTACATGACGTAATGACGCATCGTAAAATTTGGCGCTACACGCATTCCTAAAGTAGCCCACAATGTCTGCTGTGTGGATCGAGCAGTCAACAAGTCATGCAGTCATTTGAAAGAGTAACACAATTTCAGCGAGACAACTCAAAAGGTGAAATCCATTAAAGCCAAGGTAATGGAATTAATTTCCCTTGACAATCAACCGTTCTCTGTCGTGGGTGATGTTGGCTTTCGCCGACTGGTCGAGCACTGGTTAACACTACCAAGTGCGCTATTTTTCAGATGTTGCCCTACTCGGAGTTACACAGTAATAGCGTCACAGCTATTAGCTTCACGACATACATACTATGCCGTTTGGGTTTTTGCATGTCAAAAAAGATACAGTAGCACTGTCAAAGCTGTTCAAAAAAAGTCAGCAAACACTGGCCACGAAAGATGCGTTTACCATACCGCGTTGGTAATAAAGCATAATTTGTTCGACCACAACTTCTGGGGTAGCTAGCTTTAGCTTGGTACCTAGTTAGCACCAATACAACCAGCTTGAAAACAATGACCAGTAAAAACTGCTGTCATTTTTATTATTCTAAGCAATGATTTAGGAATCCTTGCGAGTGAGTATTAGCTAGGTTGCCACTTGTTGTTCGCCTATTGATAATTAACTTCAGTTCATGAAAATAAATAGCTAGCCAGCTACTTAACCCTGTTGCCCAAAGCTAACGTTATAAGCAGCCAGCTAGCTTCATCTGGCTAGTGAGGCTCGACCGGACCAGGTTGTGTTGTGATGCTAGCCACAATAACGATTAGGCACTATAGTGGAATTTGCAGTTTGCCTTCAAAATAAAAGTACGTCATTGACAGTGATAAAAATGAATACAAATAGTATAATTATGTCATACTTTTATTTTGAAGGCTAAACGCTAAGTCCACTATTGTGGCTAATCCATATTGTGACTAGGTTCACATAGATGGGTCCAACCACCATTAATCAAATAAGAACGATCTTATAAATTAGGGTTATTTTAGCTGACACCTAGCTATATAGTTAGCTAACTAACTATAGCTACTGAAACAGATGTCGTTTTGCTATGTTTTGGGGAAGAACATTGTTTGCATCCATGAGCTAGCTAGCTTTGTAGGTGCGCGAGACAACTTTACCAGCATCATAGCATACGTATTGATGAATAGTTGTGACATATGAAATACGAGTGATAGTGTAATCAATGTGTAATAACTACGTAAAAAATGTATGAACGCATTAAATTATTATGTGACGTGCAGTCATATTCAGGTCCTGATTGGTCAAATTGTGTTTTTTGATACGTCAAATAGTGTTAAATAATATATTTTTTGACACGCAAAGACCCAAACGGCGTTCCATAGAAATCTTGGTTGAGAATGACACGACTGAACAACGAAACAGCACAGCAAGTAAGTGAAAGAAATAGGTTTCGATTATGTTTTACTGGTAATGGGGACATACGTAAATGCCAACAAAATAACTTTTTGGTCAGTGTGGTGTGTAACCTTTATTTAACTAGGCAAGTCAGTTAAGAACAAATTCTTATTTACAATGACGGCCTACACCAGCCAAACCCGGACGACGCTGGGCCAATTGTGCGCCGCCCTATGGGAAGATGTGATACAGCCTGGATTCGAAACAGGGACTGTGGTGACGCCTCTTGCACTGAGATGCAGTGCCTTAGACCGCTGCGTCCATGTGTGTGTGTTAACTATTTAACTGTACTAGAATGCTGTTATCCGTATCGGTATCGTTTTTTTTTGGCAAGGAAAATATTGGGTATCGGTATCAGCCAAAAATGTCATATCGGTTCATCACTACCCTCTAGTATAGAAAATGACTCACAAAACATTAGCAAATTGGCCTAGTGTTCAACAATTGCTGGATTTATCACACAAAAAACATAAATAAAACAAAAATGATCCTGTACGTGGTTGGTCCCCAGGACCATGAGAGAGCCCCCTGTTCAAGTGCAGCCCAGTAGGGGCAGATGTTCACTGTGGCCCCAGGCTACAGGAGATGTATAGGCCTGGCCATATGGAGGTAAAAGGGGGGTTTGCTGCTTGTTTCCACAGACCCACAAAGAGCCCATTCATCAGGTAGGTCCAGGAGTGGGGCGTAGCTTGCCCCCTGTCCCATAAATGGACCACATAACAGACCCTTCCACAGGGGAAATCCTCTGTAATTCTAGAGCAAAGAGGTGAAACTAAGAAGATTGGAGGGAGGAGACTTCAAAGTGAACTTGCCATCTTCAAGCTAGCTCCTCTTAGACAAGCCATTTGTATAGGACCCTCTGATTGTCAAATCAATTTTTATTGTCACATGCCTCGTAAACAACAGGTGTAAACTAACAGTGAAATGCTGACAACAATGCAGAGAGAAAAATAATAGAATATACAATGCTCAACATTGACAGGGGATGCAGGATTTTTTTTTGCCTCATTTAGATATGTTTCTGCTTATAATTTCAGACATTTTGTTAGGCTATTTGTTAGTCAACATGTCTATAATTAGATACAAGCAGCTTATCTTCTGTCATTATATGTTGACCTAGAAGATTATATAAACCCTTGCTCACCAGAACAATACCATAAATCGGTAGAATGAATGCTTCAATATATTTCACATCAGTCAAGTTCTCCGTCATCTCTGCTTCTTCCGCGGCGCAAAGACATTTAGGGACTGAGGAGAAAATGCAATAAGTCAACAACAACAAATTGGGAACGATTTTCTGTGCTAGTTGTAAGGAAATATTAAGCTGTGAAAACGACCCAACATTTTTCTGATAAGATTTCAGTTCGGCTTGGATCTATATTTTATGTGGTTGAAATACTATCAGCTTTTATGATGCTGATAAAGATAGCCTTCATATTTTCTGACATCCCGAGTCAAAATGTACATTTGGTGTATAATTTTACTGCAAGAAATACTTAATTCTGCAGGAGAAAGAAAAGACTATGTGAGAGGTTATAGACCTTTAGTCAGTGTCCAGATTTCAGTTTCCATTTAACCAATCTGAACAGCAGGCTACAGTTCCCTTGACGTGCCATAGGCCTATTTGAAGTCCCCATCTTGTGACTGTGTAATTTGTGTAGCTTCTCACAATCACACATAACATAGCCGGAAATACTATCATCCTCTTTTACAACTTCAACAATTCATTCCTAAATATTACTTTTCTGGCCCTCCCTTTTCTTTATTTTCATCTCTCCACTTTGCAACTTTTCTCTTATTGAATTCAACTGACATTGTCCTGTTTGCCTCAGTGGATCATTGTTAACTTTTTCTGCCCGTTCCCAAAAGCATTTGGCGATTGGCGTCTAGGCCATTTAGCACACGTACAGTTAGGCCCTGGAGCTTAATCTTACGCTCTAATGTCAGATAGCCTAAAATAATGAAAGAAAAACCCTAATGATATGCACAGTGTACAACACATTAGAAACGCCTTCCTAATATTGAGTTGCACCCCCTTTTGCCCTCAGAACAGCCTCAATTCATTGGGGCATGGACTCTAGGTGTCAAAAGGGTTCCATAGGGATGCTGGCCCATGTTGACTATAATGCTTCCCACAGTTGTGTCAAGTTGTCTGGATGCCCTTATGGTGGTGGAACATTCTTGATACACATGGGAAACTGTTGAGCATAAAAAATAAAATAAAAATGCAGCATTGCATTTCACTCAGTGTAAATTGCACAAAAATGATACATTATGGATTTATGAATGTATCGTTTCCTCTTTATTCAACCTGACTGCCACCCACCCGCCCTTCATCCACACAATATGTTGTGGTTATAATCACGGGGACTGCGGCTTATGAGTCAACCCATACATCACTAATACACAGTGTGACAGAATTGGTCAAGAGCCCATAAAACGCCTGCTATCCACTGCAGCATCATCTTTCAAATTGTGCCTTTCCCCTGCTGCTGGGCATAAGGGCTTGAGAGACTATACGGTAATATGTCCAGCATCATCCACACGATTTCTCTAGCATACCCTATCTGTCCCTCAGTCTCTTCCGCTCTCCCAGAACTGTTCTCACTGTTGCAGAGTGGTGAGCGAGCCCTGCACCCCCAGTCCTCCCCCTCACCTGTCCTGCTCAGAGCTCATATCTCTCCCATCTGCAGCTGTCAGCAGGTCAGAAAGGAGGTAAACAGGGGCCTGGCACAGCAAAGACAACCCCCTCCCCCTCCGCAACCCCAACAGCCAGTGACATTGCCTACCTCCCTCCTCCTCCTCCTCCTCTCCCTCCTATACACTATTGAAGGTAGGAACAATGCAGCCACATAGGGGCTGGTTCACCTGTTTCTCCCATAAAGCCCTCTATGCTCTGGACTCCATGCTCTGGACTCCATGCTCTGGACTCCCACACAAGCAGCTGTGGTGCGTGGGCCCAGGCAGGAGATCCCTTTGTGTAGTAATCACCTGGCCATCGAACACCGCTAACCTACTGTGACGCCCCATTCCTGCCAGTTACACCTAAAACGTAAGGAGCCACAGCCAGAAAACACTGGGACATTTGATTGACTTTTTAACTAATGGGAAGATGAATGTCATAAATTACAAGGTACATCATCCAGCATGGGGGGAAAAATCACTCTGCCTTCTAAAGGGGTAGTGACCAACAGACACACAAGAACCTAGCCTCCACCTGCAGAGGTGTCCCTATCAGTCCTTCCTTGATCTGTACCTACCCATCCTAATATCCCTGGCCCACCGGCATGTGTGCTGTGCCGTCGCCAAAGGACACAGGTCCTGCGTCATCGTGCGTAGGTAATAAATCACAGAAGGCCACGGCGACAGTAAATGTGCCACTGTGGGGTTTAAATTTAGATGCAGGGTGGAGTGGTTCCATATAGCGCGCAGGACGGCCTAGACTGGATGGCTTCACAGCGTTGTCAGCTGTCAGCAAGACTCTCTCCCCAATGCAGATAAGACCTTGCTACAGCTTGACCAATTGACAGTCAGACCAACAGGAAGGGAGATAGATAGATAGATAGATAGATAGATAGATAGATAGATAGATAGATAGATAGATAGATAGATAGATAGATAGATAGATAGATAGGATATTTTTGTTTCTAGAATTCCATTCAAATAAGCCTATAGACACTATGTTGACTATGAAAAAAATATCACTTTTGTCAAGATTAGGCTTATCTCTAGTGACAGATAAGATTTGGTTCTGGGTTCCGAGATTGCACAACATTTGCACATCAACAATATCACACCAAACTTTGAAATCAAATAGTAGTCAAATAACCAGCAGTCGGGACAGTCAAAGACAACATCCCAATGTGTGTGGTTGCAGTTTCCTAGTAGCACCCTGATGATCTGGTAAACAGCTCTGAAGAGCACCAGCAAGGTGACCGGAGCTAGGGAAGGGCGATCCTCTAAATTGCTTTATTGCAAAGTTATTTAAATTCTCCCCCAGTGTGACCCTGCGTCCAGACAGAACAGAAGCTCTGAGTTATGAGTGGGCTGACCTGATGACGAAGCATAGCCACTTCCTGATGGTACGGTCAATAAACATACAGGGTCGAACATATGCTCCAGCAGACACCACCATTTTCATCACGCTTCGGTGTATAACAACACCCATAAAATCAACCGGTCTCCTCTCCATCACGGAGACTGGGTGGATGTCTGGGCTTACAAAACAGGGGGGATTTTGGGAACAGCTTTATTGCAATCTTTTTTTATGTTACTTCCAAAGATACTGAGCGACTACATCAACCAGAATTGATATATGGGCACAGTTTCCGTATCAAAAACAACAAGCCAGCGCTGTTTTAAAAAAAAATAAACGTGTGCATACTGTACAGCTTGTAAACAAGACACGCTGAGACAAAGATACGTTTTTATGTTGCCGATAGAAAGAACATATTAAAACAAGCAAACATGAATGTTGACATCACGCACCAAATGGTAACAGCTCCTCACGTTCAGCTTGACTAACGTTCCAGACGTACGAACTAACATTACAGTTTATTTTATATTTCTTATTGTAGTTGTCTGGCTAAATAATACACATTATATATATATATCTAACGGATTGAAAACATGCAGCTAATAGCTGGGAAGGCTAACGTTAACTAGTTATCATGAATTGATACTCACAGCGTGTGGCCACAAACATTCACCATTCATTTCAGGGACTGATTCCTGTATTTTGCTGTCTTGCATCTCTACAAAGCACAGAAAATAGATGTCAACAATGAACTAGCAAGTTATCAATATCTCTTAATAACAGTTCACACAAGTGGTAAAATGTGTCACATTTAAATAGTCCCGATGAGAACGTCGGTGGTAAGATCGGTTCCTAGTTAATGGTCCCTCATAGCGCACCGCACTAAGTGGACAAATGCGTAATAGTGATAAATCTTGTTATTTTCACATTTAAGATTATGAAAACAAGAATAAACACACACACACGCACACGACATTTTCAGAGCTCGACAATGCCTAGGCTTATTTCATTTTTTAAACTGAAATTATGCATTTTCATTTGAAAACCTGTTAGATAACCTATTTGAAAACATGAGAAACTCACTATAGTAATCAGCAAAAAACATTGTTAATAATAATAGTCTAATAATCAGAGCCTAATAATAATAGGTATTTGCATCAGCTATATATTATTGTTGCATTATGATAATCAAATAGCCTATCAGTTAATTTCCATTAACTGAGCTAACGCATAAGTAACTTTCATTAGTTTGCTTTTATATATTAATCGATGTTGGAGTTGAATGTATAATGTAGGTTATAAAGAGTAGGCTGCTGTACGCATATCACCAATTATTTAATTTAGCTAAAAGGGGCAGTCCATTATCGCACAGCTCAGTTGGTACACTCAAAAATATGCCATGATGCAGACAATATGGAGAGTCTTTTCCGCTCCCATATCAAAATCCCGACCACGTTCACCTTGTACAGGTAAGCCTCTGAAATACTGTACGTCATGTTTGAGTGACAGCTGCAAACCAAACATTCGTCTCTGGGTCGAGGTCGCTCCTCCCTGGCGGAGCCCTTCGTAGCCAATCGGGTGGCTCTCCTGCAGACAGACCCCAATGCCCTCTTGCTACAGTTCCCGCAGAGTAAAAGTCACGTTGGAACGAAAGGGGAGCGCTATCCACTTACAGCTGCTGCCAGATATTCGATCGCATTCGCATGGCGAGGGGGTAACCTGATCGGCTGAAGGCTTGCCGGAACCAGGGAGGAGTGACTTACCAGGAAAGGCTTGAAAAATGTCTTCTTCTTCAGGAGAAGTCACAATTTCAAATGACATTCAGAAGGAAAATGTGAAGACGGACAGGCGAGAGTGTATCAAGCTTCTGGCGCTCGATACCGCGGAGTTGTCTATGGAGCGCGCAACTTCGAACACTGATGCGGTCCACAGTGAACTTCTGGTGAGCGCGACCTCTTCCCTGGCATTCTCCCCGGAGCAAGTGGCGTGCGTCTGCGAGGCTCTACAGCAGGGAGGCAATGTGGACCGGCTGGCCAGGTTTTTATGGTCCTTGCCACAGAGTGACCTGCTACGCGGCAACGAAAGCATCCTGAAAGCTCAAGCTCTTGTCGCTTTTCATCAGGCTCGGTACCAGGAGCTCTACAGTATTTTGGAGAACCACAGCTTCAGTCCGTCCAACCACTCTTCGCTCCAAGACCTATGGTACAAGGCACGGTATACCGAGGCAGAGAAAGCGCGTGGGAGACCCCTGGGCGCCGTGGATAAATATCGCCTGCGGAGAAAGTACCCACTCCCCCGGACTATCTGGGACGGGGAAGAGACAGTATACTGCTTCAAAGAGAGGTCCCGCAACGCGCTGAAGGATCTCTACAAGCAGAATAGATACCCATCTCCAGCCGAGAAAAGAAACCTCGCTAAAATCACGGGACTCTCTTTGACGCAGGTCAGCAACTGGTTCAAAAACAGGAGGCAGAGGGACAGAAACCCATCCGAAGCACAATCAAAAAGGTGAGAAAGAACAAATAAAGTATCCGTTGATTGCTTGATTTTACGCAAATAGCACAGTGTGCGTAATGGCACATTTAAATTGTACATTCATTACCAGGAATAATTTTGGAGATTATTGCTGGCAAGGTCGAGCTGGCTTGCCTTGTATCATACACACACATGACTGCCTCTGGCTATTGCATGGTAATCACCCATAGAGCTTGGTGTGTGAGTTGACAGCGTAAATAATTAACATTAGATAGAGTAATTCCGAAACAAAAAAGTGTGCCAAGTAGCAAACACGCCGCTAATGTTTTGAAATATGAGGCTGTTGCCATCCAGATCGGGTTTCTTTTGAGTGTTCAGGCGCTAAGAACATGGATACCAGTCCAACATTAGCCTGCTATATTCCGAATATAACTTTTATAGTCTGAATGGTGTTATAATGGTGTTATAAATAAGTTGTTTATAGATTTAGCCTATAAATATGAAACAATTATATAGTCTCCTGACAGTGTGTGTGTGTGTGCGCGTGCGTGCGTGTGTGTTCAAAACCAACTGAATACCTCACCTGTGTGTGTTCAAAACCAACTGAATACCTCACCTGTGTGTGTTCAAAACCAACTGAATACCTCACCACATAAATCACTTTAGCTATTTACTTTTCCTTTTAAGCCGAGGGTAATCAGAAAACCTCCCTTCAGCGTTTCGTTTAAAAAACCCCACCCACAGGCAGGCAGATATATTCCCTTCTTTTTATGTTTTCTTCTCTGTGAACAAAGCTCGCGCGCACCTGGTGGAGGTGACTTCTTTCTCTCGCTCTCTCTCTCTCAATTCAATTCAAGGGATTTATTGGCATGGGAAACATATGTTAACATTGCCAAAGCAATTGAAGCACACACACACACACACACACACACACACACACACACACATACATACATACATACATACACACGCACACACACACTTCCAGAAAGATGATGTCATAAACAGCTCAAAGGCATTTTTGCTTGAATAACGTTTTTTGTGTTTGCAATCCACTTCATTCCAGTATGTGGAGGTCAATAATTATATTGCCAATGACGGAAAATTATTGTGCTTTGAGTGACAAAATAAGTGATTATAAGCCATAGTTATTAAGTTAATTTATGGAGAAGAGGAATAAGCTATCCTTCTTCAATAACTGGCTTGCAGGCCTCAGGACGATGAAGCAGAAGTTTCTCAGTCAATGAGGTTCTTTATTTCAGAGAGAGTCTTTTTTGTAGCGAGGGAAATGCAGCTGTTTCAGTCACTCACTCAAGATGAAAAATACAATTGGAAATGGCATTGTTCGATTTCTTAATATTTTCCTGACATTACAAAACTTAAAAGGTGAAGTTAGGCAAACAAAAAAATAAACCAAAACATATGCCAATAACCACCAAATTACAAATAAATGTAGTTGACCATTTGTGTTGTCACGCTGCGACCGCTGACATTTGTCACCCTGGAATTTATTGCACCAAATGGTAGGTCGACTGTTGGTTGTATTGTCGTATAAGCCTACTAGGTCCCGAAGGAGTTTATATAAAGGAGGGATATAATTCAATGTATTCTCCACGGGGTAAAACTTTTGGTAGTCACTACACCTCTTTGAAGCAATGTTTGTGAGATCTCCATGGTTCACCTCTGTTGTTGTGCACACAAAGATTCTATAAAATTCTATATGTACTTGTGCTTGAGGTTGCATCACTATTTCAATTGGCTAAGACAGTTGAGGGATGGATTAAGTTGCAGCCACATTTCTTAGTATGCAAATAATAAGGTATTTTTCATGTTCAAATCAAAAACAATTCAAATGTTATTTGTCACATGCTTTTGTAAACATCAGGTGTAGACTAACAGTAAAAATGCTTACTTACGGCCTTTCCCAACAATGCAGAGAGAAAAATTAAAAAAGAATAACACAAACAATAAATACACAATGAGTAACTTGGCTATATACACTGGGTACCGGTACTGAGTCGATGTGTGGGGGTATGAGGTAATTGAGGTAGACAAGTACATATAGGTAGGGTTAAAGTGACTAGGCAACAGGACAGATAATAAGCAGTAACAGCAGCATATGTGGTGAGTCAAAAGAGTTAGTGCAAAAAGGGATCAATGCAGATAGTCCTGGTAGCTATTTGGGTAACTACACTGAACAAAAATATAAGCACAACATGTAAAGTGTTGGTCCCATGTTTCATTAGCTGAAATAAAAGATCCCAGAAATGTTCCATACACAAAGGAAGCTTATTTCTCTCAAATTTTGTGCAAAAATTTGTTTACATCCCTCTTAGGTAGCATTTCTCCTTTGCCAAGATAATCCATCCACCTGACAGGTGTGGCATATCAAGAAGCTGATTAAACTGCATGGTCATTACACAGTTGCACCTTGTGCTGGGGACAATAAAAGGCCACTCTAAAATGTGCAGTTTTGTCACACAACACAATGCCACAGATGTCTCAAGTTTTGAGGGAGCGTACAATGGGCATGCTGACTGCAGGAATGCCTACCAGAGCTTTTGCCAGAGAATTTAATGTTCATTTCTCTACCATAAGCCGCCTCCAACATCGTTTTACAGAATTTGGCAGTATGTCCAACTGGCCTCACAACCGCAGACCACGTGTAACCACGCCAGACCAGGACCTCCACATCCGGGTTTCTAAACCTGCGGAATCGTTGGGGGCGGGAGTATTTATGTGTGTAATAAAGCCCTTTTGCATGAAAAAACTCATTCTGATTGGCTGGGCCTGGCTCCCCATTGGCTCGGCCTGGCTCCCAAGTTAGTGGGCCTAATGCCCCTGTTCAGTCATGTGAAATCCATAGTTCGAGCTTAATGAATTTAGTTCAATTGACTGATTTACTTAAATGAACTGTAACTCAGCAACATCTTTGAAATTGTTGCATGTTGAATTTATATTTTTGTTCAGTATATTTAGCAGTCTTGTGGCTTGAGGGTAGAAGCTGTTCAGGGTCCTAATGGTTCCAGACTTGGCGCATCGGTACTGCTTGCCGTGCGGTAGCAGAGAGAATAGTCTATGACTTGGGTGGCTGGAGTCTTTGACTATTTTTAGGGCCTTCCTCTGACACCGCCTGGTATAGAGGTCCTGGATGGCAGAGAGCTTGGCCCCAGTGATGTACTTGGCCGTACGCACTACCCTCTGTAGCCTTCTGTTTACAGGCAATGACAGTTTATTCCTTGGTAGTGAGTGATGCAATATTTTATTAATTTATGCAATGTTTACATCCCAACATACACACACACACAAACACACTACCACTCTGAGTGAGAAACACACACGCACACCCACTTTCTCAACATTCTCACAGGTCTGCCTATGATTATCTTGGTTTCAAAATCTGTCTGTCTCACTCACTTTGTCAATAGTAAAACTCCACCTCTGCGCTCACAAATGACAGCAACATACTGTAAGTCAAACTAGTAGGACAACTTACTTCTCTGACCTCTATTCTGCCTCACACAATTCTATTATTAAAATCTATCAAAAGTGTAGAAGAGGACATATTTCTTTCAGACAGTCCACAAGCTTCTTTCTATATCTCACTGTCCCTTCTCTCTGGCTTTTTTCCCATAGTGAATCCGATGGCAACCACAGCACAGAGGATGAGTCTAGTAAAGGACAGGAAGAGCTTTCTCCACTCCCCCTCTCCAATTCATCTGACGGGGCGATGACCCATGGGGCCCTCCCCCTGCAGACAGGGTCTCTGGACAGTGGGTTGGTCATCAAACAGATTGGGGACATCAAGATGCCCCCTGGATCCAGCAGTGGGATTCTCTTTAACGGGAACCTAGTGACCAGTAACCCCTCCACTGTCTTCCATAACGGTGGCTCGTCTTACCTCCAGGCCCCCAGCAACATCCTGTTCAACGGGCTCAACCTGGGTGTCCAGCCCCTGGCCTTCAACCCCCAGCGGCTCTCTGGGGGGGTCTTGATGGGGGGCTCTGGTGTGGACATGCAGATGCAGGCAGGCCAGGAGAAGGGGCTGGGCAGCTCCAGTGTGGACTATGCCTCCTACTCCGGCTGTGTGAACGGGGCAGAGGTGAAACTGGAGGGGGTTCACGGCATGGCAGCTCAAAATGCCGGCTCGTCCGTCCTCACGTTCAGTTCGTCCTCAGGGGCGCTCCAGCTGGGCGGTTACAGTCAGGTCCATGTGCACAGCGGCATATCTGACGGCAACGGGGCATCTCTGCTCAACAGCAATGTAGGTCTTCCTCCTCTGCAGCTCCCCTCTGGCTCCTCCACCTCAGCACTCTCACAAGGTGGGTTGACTTTAACTGGTTGTCAGTTCTATGTCAGCTACATTGAAAACTTAAAACCCACATTGAAGTTTTGCCGATAACGGTTATTGGTGAGAAGTAATTATGCTTAGAGTATTTTAGGATTCAATGTCTTCTTCATTGCTAATGAAAGATACATTATCTGTGCATTTACAAGAATATGGTGGTAGTTGACCCTAACCTTTCAAATATAACAAATATTGCAACCAAATCCCTTTCTTCTTCTTCAATAAAGTGAATGAGTCCTGGGTTGAAATAGCAATGGGTGTAGTCATCAGCTCTGTTATGCGTTCAATATGTCTAAGCTGCCTTAGCATTTGGCCTTCCTGACTTTGGGTCTGAGGCCAGAGGCTTGTTACTGCACTGCAATGAGTTGGGGCTCGGCGCAAATGCCAGACACACACATACACACATACACACACACTCCATTATCTTGTGTGGCGATATATGGTGGTCCTGGAAAATTATAGAGACGAATAGAACACAGGTTCTGAAGTCATCATCACTGCACACTCCTGACCTCAGGGGGAGAGGAGGAGAATCTGTTTCAGACAATTACAGGGCTGAAAAACTTACTAACGAGGAGAGAGTCATTACAGCACTTACTTTGACAAAAAGCAGAGACTTCATACCAGGACAAAAGAAAAGTAAAATGGAAAGAAAAAATGCCTTTTTGTTGGCCCATAGCAGGCTTTTACATCAATACAACTCTCCTGGGTCCCACAGGGTCAGCTTCAAAACCCAGGTGTGAGAGAGACACAGCAGAGATTTCTGATGGATTTCTGCTGGAAGTTAAGAACATACAGCAACAGTACAGTAAGAGTGAAGCCAGATATTTGGAAGATTGTGTTAGTCGAGTCGAACAGGAGTGGGTTATAGTGGTTCAGAGATAAGGGTATAAAGTACTGTTTGTAAGGAGTATAAGATGTATAATGCCCTGTCATTGATTATCCCAGGTACAATCCAAGTGAACAATGTAGCAGTCAGTTCTTCCAGTGAGGACTCCTACCACCACCAGCACCATCAGGACAAGCTGACCATGGCCCCCATGCACCCCAGCACGGTGCTGTACAGCATGGGCAACACTGGACAGACCTCCATCAAGAAGGAGCCCCTGGAGGGAGGCGGGGGCGGTGGGGTGTACTCCTACCACCATGGCCTTCACCTGGACCCCAGTGGGCAGCTCAGTTACTCCTCAGCCCCCCTAAACTCAGAGGAGGTCCCCTCTAGCCAGGGTCCCACCCCCTCCTCTGATGTAACCATGGTCAGCTCCTCCAGTCCAGAGCCTGAGGTCTACACCACCCTTACCGTCAGCACCCCTCTGATGGCCCAAACAGACCCGAACAGACACCACCTCCAGCCTGGGGAGTACCTCAGGGGCCACAACCCACAACCTGTCCCCTCCTCACACCTCCTGGGCCCTGGCATGAACAACAACTACATGTCTGTGTCAGAGAGTAAGGTGGACGCTAGTGGCAATGGGGTGAATGAGATGGTGCGGGTCATGTGTGGGGAGATGGAGCCGGGGGAGGAGAAGGAGCTGGCCAAATTACAGACAGTGCAGATGGACGAGGATATGGCTGACCTTTAACCTGTAACCTATGACGTTTCATAAGCACTCATATCTGCCCAAGCAGTGATGTGATGAATATTTTTACTTTTTTGTGTGTTTTTTTACCATTAATTTCTTCTAAGTGTTAAATTATTTGCTAATGTTGTGTTCATTTTACCTTACAATGCACTCTTTTCAGATACAAACCCCTTGGATTGGCACCAGGAAGTCATCCTAATGAATGATTTTAAAACCCCCGATTCCTCTATGCCTCACAGAAAGTCAGAACTAGAAGTCCCTTGCATGCATATGAACCACATTCTAAGTGTGCATTTTTTATATACAACACCTGCTACTTCCCATTGAGTGGACTTGATCCACAGAAGCAGGTGTTGGAATGGCCCTGGTCATGTGACCAGGATGTTCCTCCAAACTAAATGTGTCATCTGGGTCAACTCAAAAAGGTCCTTTAGTAGGGGGAGGGGAGCGTCTCTGTGAAAATGTTCACTAAACCACTACAACTGCTGCACTGAGAACCACACATAAAACCACATATGAATAACAGGACCATCACTGTGCACAGCAGTTGCTGATTTATGCAATTTAGTCCTCTTCAAATTCTCAGAAAGTCATTCAAGTCTACCATCCTCCATAGTACATTCATAATTTGTTACATATCATGTGGGCTGAGGATGATTCATCATATTTATGGCATGGTTTCTGTTCGGGGGACTTAAGAAGAAATGAATGTACCTTTCTGCCCCGTAGAATGTCAGTCTGCACTGACCTCTCCTAATTTGCACTAGCATCAAAACACTATAACAGAAGATTGTAGCTTCAAAGAACCTACCTTTCCCTCTGGACTGATCAAACCATAGCAAATCTATACTGTGAAAACATATTTCAAGCTTAATCCGTTATTGGAGACAGGGGGAGGTTATAAAGGGGGTGTGACACAGTCTGTATCTATTTGAATGTAGTAAGACCACTATATGCTGTTTGTTAATTTTGGCAACAGTATGTCCCATCATTCATTTTGAAATGTCTCTCAAACTGTCTCTGTGAAAATATACATCAGTTATATTTGTCTACACAGTAAGATGCAAGCACATTTATATTATTGACTGTTGTGCCTGTTTGTGTGTTTGTATGAGAAACTGGAAGGGGAGCATTGTGTTTGAGGGAGGAGAACCACATGCAGTCCGAAGTGTTTTATATGGCGAGGGATTTCTATTGTGTCCCTTTGCATGGCAAACTGAGTTAAGAGTATTACAATGTCCTGGTTACTAGTGCCTTTTACTTTTAATTGTTATTTTCTAAATACGATTGAGTGTGACTAGCAAGTTCTCTACACTCTATGATTGATGCATAGGTGCAGAGTGAGACACATGCAAACTTCCATGGTTTTCAGATAATGCTATACCACTTTGGGTAATTTTCTGGTATTATTAGATAGGTGCATAAGCCAGACATCTCCTGTGATGTTGAGGTAGGGAGTAAGTGGCCCTCATATGTCAACAAATGTATGTGGAGCACTTCACAACTGAAGACATGAACTCCACACAGACACCCAACACAAAACCATAATACCCCATCTCAACCGCATGACCAACAGATGTCATTTACACATAACAGTAAAACATTAAGACACAGATCCATGTACATAGAGACTTGCCAGTACATTTTCCTTTGTCAGGTTCCATGACCTAAACCCTCACTCAGAGTAGAGCTATGAACAGACTGCAAACTGACGTAAAGATTACATTACAGAACAACTTTGTCTACATGCTCTGATGTCATATACCAAAAATAAGCCATAGGCATATGGTAAAACAGATTGTTTTTTATTTTAGCTTGAACTGTATGTTTGTAATCTGAAATGATGTGAATGTATTTTTCTAAATCTCCATACTGCATTAAAAGTTTATATTTATAAAAATATAAAACTGTTACTAGTTTTTGTCATGAAAAAAGTGTTCATTTGGCTCCTTTACCATGACTAAATAATTTCTAGATTATTTCTTAATTAAACATGTGAGTTGGGTTTGTGTTTAATGTTATGTCTACAGTGGACCTAAATTCTCCAGACAGGAAGCATACGTCTTCTATATATTTAAAAGGCTTAAAAAGCCAACCTCTGCGAGGATGGGGGTATAACAGGCATGCCCTGATCCAACAAGCCTAGAACTGCGCTCTGCAAACCTGCAGTGATCATTTGCACATGCCTGGCAACCTGGTGTTCATTAACCCTCCTATTCTCATCTCAGCCGCCGTAATTCAAATAAACAGCAATGAGATTTCCAGAGGTACTGCTCTTATGGGTGGGGGGTCCATAGCTCCACACAGTCCTGTCTATGGGCCCTCTCCCTGGGATAACCCAGAGAAAGCTCTCCCTGGCTCACTCAGCTGATCCACATATGGATGAATGAGTCTGAAGTGTTGTCACTCACAGGCACTCTGTGTCTGTACAGAGAAATCCTGAACTGCTCACATGGCTTTGGGGGATTTTTAATGATCTTCCACCCAATTCTGATTCACTCCGCCGGCTCCTAAGTAAGGCTAGTTAAGATAAAGGGGGGAGAAGGGGCGGGGGAATGGATGCATGGGTGGATAGGTAGATGGAGAATGTATAGTGGTTTTGAGACTGGACTTCAGGTCTTATCCTCTTCGGAGATCATTTTTATGGGTTCTATACGGATGACCCAAATAAACAGAAGGTGTTTGTCTCTGCTCACTCAATGGAGAGAGAGGGGGAGAGTGGGGGAGAAAAAGGAGAGGCAGGTAACTGGTGTATGGTTACCTGTGCACTGGTGACTTTGTCGCCATGGCATTGGATTAGCTGATTGTTAGGTATCAGGTGATGCCTCCTGTAATATTGAAGAGGGTGAAACGGCTTTGTCGAAGCACTGAACAAAGTCTGATTGGAAAAGGGAGCCAATGTTCTCTTGGTCTCATGGGGTGTGGGCCCCAGAAAGCTTCAAATTTCCCCTTTTTATTGTGCCTGTAGATTAGAAGAAAATGAACAGCACAGTCAGTCCTTTTAAAGGAAGACTAAACACTAGTTTGAAGAACATCTGTTTGCAATATTACTACATTATTTGTATTACAGTATAGCCTACAACGCAACCTTAATAGATGGATGTATTGCATATTTAGAAAAAAAAAGTTTAAAAAGTAACTTATAGATATGTCACTTTTAAAATAACACACTTTATACATGAGATGTGTCCAGCGGCTATCGCTCACCATCAAATACACCAATCCAACCACATAATAATGTTACCAAAAAGTGGAACAAGTAAGATGTATAATTTCGTCCACAATTTAAAACGTGCACTGTAAAACATGCGCGGGCGAGCAGTAAAAGAAGGGACCCCCCCAGAACCGAGGCCTTATTAAAAACGGTGACCTCTGATCTCTTGGATGGTTTCAAAGCTGACATGTAATGCGGCGCAGCAGACTGCAAGCCATATGTAACATGACCTGGGGAGCGCGGTACTCCGCTGCTCCACGTCCCACTAATGAGAGGCCAGGGGTCGCTGGGTGCTGCGCTGTTCCAAAAGACCCACCACCAATGCTTTACCCACGGAGATTCATTTGTGGGGTTCCGAAAGTGAAATGTAAATAAATGAACCTAAAGTTATCAAATATAAGTACAATTATAAATTGATGTATAAACGCGCACTCTATGGCGTTTATAATGTGAGATGTGTGTGTGCCTAAAATCCATTGGGAACGACTGAGGTTAGCTTATAGGCCAAGTTGTTCTCGCCATCAAAACCACAACGCAATATTTGACTTCGACATCAGATAATTGAGTTGTTATCAGGCGTGAGAAAATATCTGCACATGTTCAGTCCTCCATCCACAACGAAAAATAAAAGGAAAGGTGCGACCTGGGGCAATTTAATGCTCGGTTCTGCACTATAACCGCAACGTATAACATATGCGTAAAAACGGTCCAAACGTGCACTACACATGCCAGTGTGTTTCCACCCATATCTATATCTCCCCCCCCTTACACACACACACGCACACGCGTACTGGTGCACGCACACATGTTGGGGTGTTGTTCTCCACTGAAATGGGATATGTTGAGAGAGAGGCAACAGCTGGGAGTCCGCATCATCGCCACACCACACTGGTGAAATTGTATTTCCCATAGAAACACACCACTCTGTAACAGGAGGGACGCAAATAAGACTCATATGACTATTAAGGAGTTTGACTTTGTCTGAAAGCAATACAAACATGACAGCTCCTTTCCCCCATGCCAAATGTCACCTGCCCAATCAATGTTTACTATAGATGTTTTATTAGTTGTGTTACCAACACTCATAGGCCTTTAAAGATAATGGTAAACTTAATTTAGCACATAAAAACATGAACACTAAATATTCTCTCCAAATTGTCCGTTTTAGCCATTGTGAATTTCAAATATCGATCTGTGCATAACGTCATGGGGTTGTTGTTTATAAACTGGCGCCCCCTCCCTACCAGTAACCTACACATTGTCTGAAACCAATGGCCAAGTGGTTTAGAAAATGAGGACAACACATTTCAGAACATTGTGGTTGTTTTATTACATAGAACGCTACGGTAAAGCCTCTTAATCGAATGATCGTTTAACAACATCAGGACCAAAGTTGGTTTACTAACCTGCTATATAGCCTTTTGTAGCCTATGAGGTGGCCCTGCGAGGAAAGTGAGCCGTAATGATTTTGATGGGAGGTGACCGCAGTGCTCTTATACAAGGCTAATTTTCTAACATGACAGGAAACTCTGTTAAGCTGATAATTGCGGCTCCAATTTCATTTAACTCACTCATGTCAACAGTTGTGTTTTGAGAAAGCAACCAATTCGGTGTATTGCACTTAAAGTGATGAATAGGCTTGTATGTTTTACAACAAAAAAGTAGGTCTGGGCAGGGCCTATAGGCCAATTCAAACTAATAGTATTGAAAACAAGTCCTATTGTGGTAATTAATAATCACATATCCTATACTTCGTCTCAAGTGAGTGAGTTAAATTATCAAAAGATTCTGCAAAAAAATCTAAAATTGTATTTACACAGACACAACAACATTAGTGTTATAAAAATATAGTAATCTAAGCCAGACTTGAAGTTGCCTAACGGCACTCATTTTTGTTTAAAAATGTTTGCTGCATACTTTGCATAGTTTGAAGATATATCGGCCTATGCAACGAATTATACGGGGTGTCAAATATTATAGGCCCACCTTTTAATTGAAAAAAAGTTTTACAGCAATGAATTATTAGGCCTGGGCTATGTCTCGAATTATTTTGATTTATCCAAGTAGGCTAGATATATTAAGGAAAGCCATGGACTACATAGGCTACATTCCAAATGTTTCAGCCAATTTGAACAGTATCAGCATTGTTCCAGTCAACAGCTGAAATAGCAGTTTTGATTAAGCGAAAACCATCTGCTTGCTTGTGTGAACCCGGCCTTGCTGGACTTTCGTCATTTTACTCTCTTCTCCTTTTTATAAAGAAAAAAGCTTCAGTCACAAAACGCCACATATAGACGGTTTGATATGAGATATGGTGACGTTTTTATGAAGTGCTTTCTCGGTATATATTTGTGGATTGTTTTCTTTCTCCCTCTCATTTTCCATCCACCGACGTTGTGTGCAGTAGCAGAGACGTCGCCAATCGTCATCGTTGCCCGGGGGCAGTGGAGGGGAGTCCACATCTTGAAATAATCACGACCTGAACTAAGATTGGGCACGTCCCCCTGGCTTCTCGGGTTAAAGGAGGAGGCGCGGCGCAATGTGGTAGAGATATTAGAGAAACCTGAGAGCGGCCCATAAGACAGCTCATTTGCTGGAGCGCTGGGGTTTAGAGAACTGAGCGTAGCGAACCCCATAGGCCTCCGCCTAATGTCGAGGACCGACCAGCCAACCGCACAATATGCACCTTTTATTCACTGAATGATGGGACCTTCGTTTTCGATAGCCTACCTCAACGTATTTCATAACTTCCTGTATGTTCTCATTTGCATGACAGAATGCACATCTCTCAGCCAATTTTAGGCTATACTTTGGATGCTCGTTTGATATTGTTTTCCTTTATAATCAATACAACTGGGAATAGGTCGAGCAATTATACATTACTGTCCATGAATTCATCAGTCGGCAGTTATGTTGAGATCATAATAATCTCAACAAATGGTTGGGTCTTACACTTCATTTATTGCATACCCTCGTTCATTTGCTTTTATGATAGAAGGTCCATTTACAAAAGTGCCCCTAAATCAATTTTATAATCTTTATGGTATAGGCCATTATTTTCAAACAGATGAAGCTGGATATTCTAGATTCGCCTCTCATCCAAGCACGAGGTTAGTTTTTACACGTGTCTAAAACCACAGAAATTTATTAAACCAACGCTCGATTAAACCCTTATAACTGGTAGGCCTAGTGGTGTGTAGAATACCAAATATGTTAACAGTAAATTACCTATAACATTTAACCCGAGATCTATATTTCATATGTAAAATCAGATATTGGTTAAAGATGTAGGCCTAACGGACAGAATAAATAATATTGGAAATAATATTGGCTGCCCTAGAAATGCTCCTTTCCGGTGTCTACTTCTCAACGTGTTGCCGGAGAGTCAAGTTGCAAATCCTGGGAAAGATAAAGAAATTTGATCTATCCTTCAAAACAACGACTCAACGACCAAGAGCCCGTGACTCACAGAACTCATTTACTAATGGACAGGTTTTA
The DNA here is from genome assembly GCF_002910315.2 of Salvelinus sp. IW2-2015. Classification (NCBI taxonomy): domain Eukaryota; kingdom Metazoa; phylum Chordata; class Actinopteri; order Salmoniformes; family Salmonidae; genus Salvelinus; species Salvelinus sp. IW2-2015. Next base: position 15,739,206 of record NC_036849.1, read on the forward strand.
TGTTTCACGCCACAACATTGAGGACAGCAGTGGAGAGACGATTTATCTCCAGGGAAATAACCTTGGGGAGGCCGGAATCAAAATGTACATAATTTCGTAGAAATATAAAGATTTCACACCATAATAAATGAACAACTAATGCAGTACTATTAGTAGCCTAAAATGTACTGATGCAAATTGAAACGAAAAAAATAAATCGAAAACACAGATATAACTGAACATCAAAATGATTCTATGGATGACTAATGGTTTAGGCAAGGATTTTGGAAATTGAAAGAATTAAACAAGCTGCAAAAAAATTACATAAAAAAAATACATAATAATAATATCAATGGATATGTCCATCGTAACGCGTAAAGAGGAGGCATTCCCCACCAATCAAATATAAGGCATATACGTTATTACTGATGCACAAACTGAATATCATAACTGTTGGTTCATTGGGGCCTTTATTTAGACAAAGTTAGAGGAAATATATTTCATCAGATTCCAGGTTCTATACAACACGATGCCGTTTGCAAATCTCAGTTGAAAGCTCAGTAAAATATCCTACACGTGTTAGAGGACTATTCCACAATATAAGGCCTGGGCATATATCTTTCATCAATAGACCATCTTGCAATATTGACATAGAAGCCTTACAAAGAACTATCCTAAGTTATTTTTGGAATAAGATGTTTATTCACATTATCAATACCTGTACGTTTCTTAACGTTTCTTTCCTGTCTAAAAGCCCCAACCTTTTTGGCAGGCACTCCTACGTAATGGCACGTATAACTATCATAGGAAGTTATTAAATTATATCACCTCATAAAATACACTACTTGATAATTAATGGACTATGAAAAATAGGAGAGAAATACACAATCAGCGTGCCATTAACTCGGTAGCAAGATGAGGGGGGTTAACGGTGACAATAATTAATAATGCATGGTGATGCAATAAATTACTTCAGCTATATTCATCGATCTCTTGTACTTCACTTCAAGCCTTGTCTGGAACTTTCCAAAAACATGGGAGGTCCTGCATGAAGAGAATGATAAAAATGCTCTTTAAGAGGTCTGTAATAATTGATTAGCATTTAGGTACCTTTGCTCCCTCAGCTAAAGCTGGAGAGGAGTATGGGGTGGGGGGCTCCAATTTCAGCCCCTGACGTACTCCCTCCAGGGAGGAAACGGAGCTGCAAACCCAGTTCTGCTCGGCTGCCAGGGTATAGGGCAGTGGGAGAGCCAATCAACGAATCGCGCAGCGCTCTCTTTAAGCCTGACATATCTCCAACAGGAACAAATTGTCCCAACAATCAACATCCGAATCTCCCGTGCGCATCAAGGGTGGAGTGGATATTGTCCGGACGCCGGATTGCACTGGGTTCTGGAACACAATAACAAACCAGTGAAGAATATATAGACAGAAAAACAGCATCCCTCTGGATATCGGCGTTGGGCTGGGGATTGAGACCCGACATCATGTCAATACTACCTTCGTTTGGGTTTACCCAGGAGCAAGTCGCCTGCGTCTGCGAGGTCCTGCAACAAGGAGGTAACCTGGAGAGGCTCGGTCGTTTTCTCTGGTCTCTCCCAGCTTGTGACCACCTCCACAAGAATGAAAGTGTACTGAAAGCAAAGGCGGTGGTGGCCTTCCACCGAGGGAACTTCAGAGAGCTCTATAAGATCCTGGAGAGCCACCAGTTTTCCCCGCACAACCATCCCAAGCTGCAGCAGCTGTGGCTGAAAGCGCACTACGTGGAGGCGGAGAAATTGCGCGGCCGACCGCTTGGAGCCGTGGGGAAGTATAGGGTAAGAAGGAAATTCCCTTTGCCCCGCACGATCTGGGACGGCGAGGAGACCAGCTATTGCTTTAAGGAGAAGTCCAGGGGTGTTCTTAGAGAGTGGTACACGCATAACCCATATCCCTCCCCGCGAGAGAAAAGGGAGCTGGCCGAGGCCACGGGACTGACCACTACGCAGGTCAGCAACTGGTTCAAAAACAGACGCCAGAGAGACAGAGCCGCAGAAGCTAAAGAAAGGTATGTTTTGACCAAAAAAGTACAATCAAATGTTGCCATAGTACGATTAATAGTAGGAAAGAATAAACTAAACATAATCACATGCGTAATTTACCAGAGTTGGAATTGTGTTGAATAAATTCCCAACTAATTTATTTAAAGTGACATGCCCTTTTGCTGATTGTTAGAAGGCCCAACTAATATTACAATATATTTATACTAAAGGGTTTTAACAATTTTAAATTACAATTTATCCACTGTAAATTACATTTCAAACATTTAGTGTGATACTCCAAAACAAAAACCTATGGCCAACATACGTTTGAAATGGAACCAATGACAAACTATTGACTTATAATTTCGATAGTGTTCTAAATATTTCTGGCATCAGAATAAGTTATAGCTATTTAGACAGTGATACATGTACATTTGGAGCTACAGGTCACGGTTTCAGTGGTCAAGATATCGAATCAGTATGATAGAAGATATTATTCAAATGCAATAATTAAAAGTATTGCGTGTGATCAAAAGTTTCCCTTTTGCAATTGAAATGTCAAAATAATAAAACGGATTGAATATATTTTTAATTGCATTACCCTAAAGTTTAAACCAATTTTGGATTGGCTTGTTCTTGGCTTATGGTTGAAATGTCTAGCTTGTATTTGGCCTATCAATTCTGTAAACCTGGGTCCAAGATTGTTCATTCACAACCGAAAATCACCACCACGAAATCATGCAACAAACCAATGATGACAGTACTCAACTTTTGCATAGTTAAAATAGTTACACGACAATGCGAGTGTTAGGATTTGGTTGGGCTATATGTTGACCTGTTTCTTTTTGTGTCAACATCTTTATAGTCCTCAAAGTGGTATGATAGTATGCTATAAACATTTATATTTCTAAAGTTTTTACATATCTTCCCTTCTCAGAGAAAACAGCGAAAACAACAACTCCGGCAACAACAAACAGAACCAGCTGTCTCCCCTCGATGGCGGCAAGTCGCTCATGTCCAGCTCGGAAGATGAGTTCTCTCCACCACAAAGCCCTGATCAGAACTCTGTGCTTTTGCTCCAGGGAAATATGAGTCACCCCGGCGTCTCCTCTTACCCTATGACGGGTCTCGGTGGCGCACAGCCGGTGCATGGAATGCACGGACACCCGCACCAACTCCAAGACTCGTTGCTGGGACCTCTAACATCGAGCCTTGTGGATCTAGGCTCCTAAAGGCAAACTGATACTATCTTTGAAAAGACTGATAACTCTACCAGCTTGAGTACATATATGAAATTACACTATGGTACCTTATAACTAGACTGACCTCTGTCTGTCGTTAAATTTGGTTAGAACTATAACGCAATTATTTTATGCGCTTATCCTGACTTAGGAGGTACCCTCCTTCCCGTGAAAATACAATCAAACCCCCTTTTACGAACTCTTAAGTCAACGAGACACTTAAACTGGACTGCCCTTTTGCTTAATTTATGATATTTTTTGTTCAGATAAAATTTATAGCAACCTCCTGCTATGGAAACTAAGAAGCGACGTTTTCATTAAAATCCTATTAGTTTCCAATAAAACAAAAAGAGACGTCAATTTGTTTAATGTGTATTATTTGTATGTCCAGTCAATAAAATAAATAGCATTATATCATAGCCTATATTCATCCCTCAAAGATATGTAGGGCATGCAGAACAAATATGGGCTATAATAAACCAAAACATTTTGGTCAGGTTTTCTTCCTTGGTATAGCATTGAGCCATCTACATTTTACGCACGTCCATGATAGCAAACAATTCAAACTATCTGTTCAACTTTTGGGCAGGGTGTATTCGAAAAGCACATTTAGTTTCTTAGGCCTCTATGTCACTATTTGGATGGATAGAAACCACGGTCAAAGTTCTCTGTTTAACTCTCCAGACAAAATGGACATATTTAATCTTTCCTTGAAATTGATGCTTTAATTTTCACCCAACGTGGGATTTCAGATATGTTAATGGTGTTGAAACTCAAAACATGATCGATTCAGAATAACAACAAAACATCCGGATTGGGAACTGTAAAATGTGTGCCCCAAAATGTTTTAATTCGATAAAAAAAGGACCACGAGGTATGCACAACAGAGGAGTTTTGTCGATGATATTTAAAGCCATGTTTTTCCCAAGGCGAAGAAGCCTGGTTCTCGCCGGTGCTCCATGAGCGCTGCGGATCATTACGTCTGTGTTGAGGTGTTTACTTTCCTCTCTCCAAGTGTTTGTTCTGTCGGTTCTGGGCCACGGAAAAGCAACACCATCTGCGGAAGGCGTGATTCTACATTAATCTGTAGCCTACTACAAAGAACAAATAAACCTAGAAATTGATTTATGTTTTTTAAATACTTCCTCTTTCATCCTTGTTCAACATCATGCACAACTTTTAGAATTACAATACAATTAGTATTGAACCCTGTTATCACTCATGTTATAGGCTAACTATCCTATAATAATGATGGGAATTGAAAGCTCAATGATAAACCACCATCACCAACAACAATAATAACAACAGTAGCCTAATCTGCTTCTTATTTTAGTTATTAGCATATTACTAAAATTGTCTTAGAATAATACAAACAATATACAAATAATAACACTACTGTAATAATATGAATAATTGCTGTTGCAATCATTGTCATTCGAATATATCGAAAAAGCAAATGTAAGACTGATTTGTGTAGGGTCTACACCCGCGTTAGGCTGTAAAGCAATCCTCAAAGGACAATAACATTTATAGCGTACTTTATGGGCCAAATATCTGCGTCATATTTTGAAAAATGTCTCACTTGCACTCCAAAAGTTTCTGGTAACAGAGGACAACTCCTCTGCCCCTCGACCCCTTCGGCTCATGTCAGGGTAAATTGTTTTGAACAGAGAGCACGGAGGATTTCCTGGGCCTAATCTGAACCAGTTGCTGCTAGCATTAGATCCTGATTGCCAAGATTGCAAGGCTATGCCGGGCTATAGCACGAGGAACCCTGGCCTGGGGCAGTCTGCATCCCAGAGGCAGTTGTCATTTGGGACTGTTTCTTAACCTATCATGACCACCAACCTACCATGACTACCAAATACAGTGGAGTGAATATTTACAATTTACAGCCATGCAGTTCATATTTTTAAGTGATGCGGTTGTTACATTTTGAATAGTTTTCTAATAATATGTTATACTAGCCCTACAGCTACCATACTACTAAAATAAACTTGAAACTAGTTATGCCTTGGGATTCCCTGTATATAAATATATCCTTTGAATCTTATATGCAGGAACATTTGGACCTCATTTGAACTCTAAATAAAGCAGGAACCTGTTATTTGATCAACCCCACTGTATTTGATTTACAGGAGACACATAAACAAGTCTGTCTCAAAAAAGTGCCAGGGACTCAAATGTAGGTTAGGCATTTTCTGCACTCTGCCTCCCACTCACAAATAATGTGCAGAACACCTTTGATTTACAAAATAGACTCTTTAGACCAAATTTGCAAGAAATCTACCATGTGACTGCAAGCAAAGAAAAATTATAGCCTGATTGGCAAACAGCCAATAACAAAGGCACCAAAGTGAATGTGCCAGTTAATCTAGGGACAATATGTCTGGTAAAGGATGGACACACGGGAGATTACTATGTGCCATACAGGAATTAAGCCATCAATGTCACCTCTACAGGGGTGGAAATAGAATATGAATTCAATCTCTTGCGGAAACTCCAACAAGGCTTTTAATCACGCCTGAATTCCGCACTTCGGATCCCAACCGAACACGGTGCGTTCACACTGGACAGTTAACATGGATACACACATAAAATGTGAGTCTACTGTATCTGGCACACAGAGCATTCCTCCTTTCAGTTCCACAAGTGGAGCCATGGTGCAGCAGTACAGCATGTGTAGGAGGAATAGGCCTAAGCCTCAGGCACTGGGCTCCTTCATTAGAGCTGAATGTGATGTGCCATCAGGTCCACTGTGAGCTGACTAGCACCAGTAAGAGCAGCTGCTAATGGACAACAGAGTCGTCAGAAGGGCATTTTGTTTTTCATGGATATGACTTGCAGTGGCATTAAATCAATGGCAGGAAATACCTTGTTGGGTGTAAATAAACGTATAGAGAGTAAATTAAAGGCCGGAGTCTGTTCTAAAGCGTGGGAGCGGGTTCTGGTATGTCGATTTTGGTAAGCACTCAGAGTGAGTAAAATGATCCATCTACAATGAGGACAAAGCAAAAGGTAAGGAACTTGTTCTTGGGCTGGCTTTCTCAGGTCTAGTGCCTGCAGGTAGCCTTACCCCCACATGGGAGCATTGTGTGAGACAATCCCAGGTATCCATAACCACGGGCTGTATGAGGGGTGTGGGCATGGGGAGGTGGAGGTAGAAGAGGGGTGATGATGGACAAAAGGATCTTTTCAGGTCTGCCGCAGGGACGGGGACAGGGCAGGGTGGCGGGGTTGTGGGGAGATTTCCTTACCAATGATGCATGGATCTGACAACGCTCCAGCCTGGCTTGCCCAAGAGGCAGACTGTGAGAGAGAGAGCGTGTGCTATAATACAGTGCTATACACCTTTGAACAGCTGTTCTCTGTAGTGTGTCTTTGTAAATATTGGGAGTGTGTTGTTCATTGTAAACAGCGAGCTCCATAGAAAGTCTCCTCTCAGACAAGTGGTCAAGCAGGAAGCCTCTGGTACAACAGGAAGCTCCAAGTAGCGTTGGCGAAAGAAATATTTATCTCTATCTCCCACTATGCTGAGTGATGCATGACCCAGAGTTCAAAGACAAGGAGGAGCACAGACTCCTGATGGTCCCAAGCTATTAGGGTGTAAGATAACATGTGTGTCAAATGAAGGGCGTCATGTAGAGGAGACAATGAATGAGAATTTTTATATATTTTCCAATATATAAGGTGATGGACAAGATGCAACTCGATTCTGATGCATTTGAAAGAGGCTTGTAAAGAGAAATATGCCTGGAAGGCCCAGGCTCATGTAACCGACCCTTACAAAGACAAAGCTTGTCCTGGTTTCAGAAAATCAGATATCGGTATTTTAGGAGCTTAGCAGGAAAAGCGATATCTAGATCTTTTGTTGTTGTTGTACTTTTACCCCCTTTTGTCCCCAATTGGTAGTTACAGTCTTGTCCCATCGCTGCCACTCCCCCACGGACTCGGGAGAGGCGAAAGTCAAGAGCCATGCGTCCTCCGAAAAATGACCCTGCCAAGCCGCACTGCTACTTGACACTGCTCGCTTAACCCAGAAGCCAACCGCACCAACGTGTCGGAGCAAACACTGTCCAGCTGGCAACCGGAGTCAACTTGCAGGCACCCGAAGTCAGCTTGCAGGCACCCGGCCCACCACAAGGAGTCGCTAGAGCGTGATGAGACAAGGAAATCCAGTCCAGCCAGCTGTGACACAGCCTGGGACCGAACCCGGATCTGTAGTGACGCTTCAAGTACTGCAATGCAGTGCCTTAGAATGCTGCGCACCTCTGGAGACCTAGATTTATATTCTAATATAGAATTTTGAACACAGGTGACTTCAGTCTGGGATGTTGGAACTGAATATTTCCCCAGATTGTCAGCTCTTGTTATCCTTTGCCAATTATAGTCTGAGCACACTACTGTGATATGCCTCAGAGCAGGTACACACACACACGTATACACATACATATACAAGCACCACACACTATTCAAAACTAAACTAAAGAAAACCATTAAACTAAAAATCAATAATATTATTCCATAATAGAAAATACTACCAATATTATCCATTGTGAACCCACCTTAGAGAGGGCTGATTGACCTAATGTTACCTGGCTAATATGCAGTGGTCCCAGGGGCGTTGGGGCACAGGCAGACACAACAGGAGGAAGTGGTATGGGATATGGGATAATTAAATATACCCCACTGTCCCATGGGCCATCACCTCACCTACACCGGTGGTTCATAAACAGCTCAAGTGCACCCCCCCCCCCCCCGAGCCACAAACCACACTGCTTCCTCCCTCCAGATCCTGGGGCTAAATGTAGTTTGTGTTTGTTTGGTGACATGAGAGTGACAGGTCCCAGAAATTGAGCTTCCATCCCGCTCCCCACTCCTCTCACCTCTCATCCCCATACTCCAGTACAGGATAAAATACCCTGGTTTGGTTCTCAAAAAAATATTTCAGGAAATGAAAGTTGTAACACGATCCTCTGTGTGCCAAACGTCTCCCTGAGCAGGGACAAAAGGCACAGAGAAATCTGTTCAGGCTATTTTAGCCTGCAGATGATAGAGGGAGAGAGGGAGCAGGTGGGATAGAGAGAGAAGGAGGGATAGAGAGAAGGAGAATGACAGAGAGAGAATGAGGGATAGAAACAGAGCGCAAAAACAGAGGAAAAGGTGAAGAGTGAGAGGAAGTGCAAGAGAGAAAGATTCAGAGAAAGTAGCAAAAAAGAGAGACAGGAAAGAAAATAATATCAAAAGGGAGAGGGAAGGAAAAGGATAAGGAGGGGGATGGGAATTGCTATAAACTCTTTGCAGAAACAAAACTAACAGCACTTTGGACACAGGACCCCTATGCCACAGATACACGTGCACTAAGGAAAATAAACATCTCATTTCTGCCCTATCCTATATTTCGAGCAAGCCTCTCTTGTGGGAATGCCTCTGAGGCTAGCCATTCAGAAGAGGTTCACTGGTTATGCTCTAGTTACAGTCTTTTTCCATCGCTGTGGTGCAATTTTCACAAGTATGTAGTACATTTTCACAATGCTTGGAACAAAACTCAAACCAAATCATCAAAAAGGCAGTTGTTTCAAAACCCTAGGCACATTTTCAATTGTCTACTGTAAGTACAACACACAGTCACAAAGACTATTTTTCCTCAAACATAATCAGTGTTTCATCTAGAAATGCATGTTTTATAATGCAGTACATGGTCATATAAAGTGATGGCGTTTTACAATGCAATGCTCACATGACTTTTGATATGATTGTCTTCTCATTTGTTAGAATACATTTGACTATTACTTAATCAGACTGCTCTTAATTGATAATAACGTAACCATTTAGTAAACCTATATATTTTAAACTGGTTCATCTACTGCAGATTTTGAGAACTACATAATGAAAATGTATGTTTGTAAAGTATAAACATATAAAGTATGATGTACAGTGCCTTCCGAAGGTATTCACCTCCTTTACTTTTTCCACATTTTGTTGTGATACAAAGTGGATTTAAAATGTATTTAATTGTCATTTATTTTGTCAACGATCTACACAAAATACTCTGTAATGTCAAAGTGGAAGAAAAATTCTAACATGTGGTAAAAAAAAAAAAATACTACTAAAATACTAGTTCTTCCAGACAGTATTCATAACTGTTGACTTACTCAAAAAAAAATTGTGTTACAGCCTGAATTCAAAATGTATTAAATATTTGTGTCACCCATATACATACAATACCCCATAATGACAAGGTGAAAACATGTTTTTAGAAATGTTTGCAAATTTATTGAAAATGAAGCACAGAAATATCAAATTTACATAAATTAAACACCCCTGAGTCAATACTTTGTAGAAGCACCTTTGGCAGCGATGAGTGAGTGTTTCTGGGTAAGTCTCTAAGGACTTTCCACACCTGGCTTGTGCAATTTTTGCCCATTTATTTATTTCAAAATTCTTCAAGCTCTGTCAAATTGGTTGTTGATCGTTGCTAGACAACCATTTTCAGGTCTTGCCATAGATTTTCATGTAGATTTAACTCATAACACTCAGGAACATTCACTGTCTTCTTGGTAAGCAACTCCAGTGTAGATTTGGCCTTGTGTTTTAGGTTATTGTCTTGCTGAATGGTGAATTAATCTCCCAGTGTGTGGTAGAAAGCAGACTGAACTAGGCTTTCCTCTAGGATTTTGCCTGTACTTAGCTCCATTCCGTTTATTTTTTATCCTGAAAAACTCCCAATTCCTTAACAATTACAAGCATACCCATAAACTGATGCAGCCACCACCACTATGCTTGAGTGGTACTCAGTAATGTGTTGTATTGGATTTGCCGCAAACATAACACTTTGTATTGAGGGCAAAAAGTAAATTGCTTTACCACATTTTTAGCAGTATTACACTGAACAAAAATATAAAGGCAACACGTAAAGTGTTGGTCCCATGTTTCATGAGCTGAAATAAAAGATCCCAGAAATGTTCCATAAGCACAAAAAGCTTATTTATTAAACATTTTGTGCACACATTTGTTTACATCCCTGTTAGTGAGCATTTATCCTTTGTCAAGATAATTCATCCAACTGACAGGTGTGGCACATCAAGAAGCTGATTAAACTTCATGATGATTACACAGGTGCACCTTGTCCTGGGGACAATTAAAGGCCATTGTAAAATGTGCAGTTTTGTCACACAACACATTGCCACAGATGTCTCAAGTTTTGAGGGAGCGTGCAATTGGCATAGTAACTGCAGAAATGTCTACCAGAGCTGCTGCCAGAGAAGTTCATGTTAATTTCTCTACCATGTTGTTTTAGAGAACCGGCCTCACAACCACAGAACACGTGTATGGTGTCGTGTGTGCGAGCAGTTTGCTGATGTCAACATTGTGATCACTGCACCCCATGGTGACGTTGGCATGAGCTACGGACAACTAACACAATTGCATTTTATTGATGGTAATGTGAATGCACAGAGATACTGTGACGAGATCCTGAGGCCCATTGTCGTGCCACCTCATCTTTCAGCATGATAATGCACGGCCCCATGTCGCAAGCCCATGTACACAATTCCTGGAAGCTGAAAATGTCACAGTTTTTTAAAATTAAACCTTTATTTAACCAGGAAGGGATCATTGAGATTTAAAATCTCTTTTTCAAGAGCGTCCTGGCCAAGATAGGCAGCACCAAGTCATTACAAAAATTACAGACAAACAACATGAAAAACTACAAGTAATCTAGTAAAAACCATAGAATTCACAAGAGTATAACAAAATCAAAAACAGCAAATTAAAAGCAATGACAGGTCAGGGAATCAGTCTCAAGATCATTCATCAGTGATTTAAAAATACCAATCGGGACAAGTTCTTCCAGTTTAAAAGTATTTTGTAAGGCGTTCCAAGACGATGGCGCAGAATACATAAAAGCCCTTTTACCAAATTCAGTTCGGACATTTGGAACAGTTAGCAGGATAAAGTCCAGCAAACGAAGAGAGTACCCACCACATTTCTGAACAATAAAAATGCCCAAATAAAAAGGTAGTAAACCCAAAATGGCTTTGTAAATAAAAGTATACCAGTGACTGAGCCTACGAGTGACTAGAGAAGGCCAGCCAACCCTGGTATACAAAGTGCAGTGGTGCGTAAGGGTTTCGCAGTTTAAAAGAAATCTCAAAGTGCCATGGTAAAGGGTGTCAATTGATCTCAAACACTGAGCGGAAGCATTCATATATAAAATATCCCCATAGTCTAGTAAAGACATAAATGTAGCTGATACTAGCCTCCTTCTGGCTTCAAAAGAAAAACAGGCCTTATTCCAAAAATAAAATCCCAATTTTAAGCTTCAATTTTTTTGTAAGGTGTTGAATATGCAATTCAAAAGAGAGGCCGTCATCAATTAAAATTCCAAGATATTTATATGAGGTTACAGTCTCAATCTCAATGCCCTGACAGGTAATAATAGGTGAAAATTTCAGAGGTCTATTTCTTGCTTTAGAAAACACCATTAGTTTAGTTTTGTCAGTATTGAGGATAAGATTCAACTGAACAGTATAAAAAGCAGTTTGCAAGTTCTGGAAAGCTTTTGTAAGAGACGAGGCACAACAGTAAATAACAGTATCATCAGCATAAAAATGAAGTTGCGCATTTTGGACATTTTTGTCTAAATTATTTATATAAATAGTGAATAAGAGAGGACCAAGTACAGAGCCTTGGGGCACACCATTACAGACAGACAATTTAACAGACATGAGCCCATCAAATTGAGTGCACTGAGTTCTATCAGACAGATAGTTAACAAACCATGCAACTGCATGCTCCGAAAGACCTACACTCGACAATCTCTGCCTTAGTATAGCATGATCAACTGTATGAAAAGCCTTAGAGTGATCAATAAAAAGTGAGACACAGTGCTGTTTTTTGTCAAGGAGTTCAGTGATATCATTTAAAACCTTCATGGCTGCTGTAATTGTGCTATGCTTCTTCCTGAAGCCCGATTGGTACATTGATAAAATAGAGTTAGTAAATAAAAACTCTTTTAGCTGTTCACTCACAAAGGTTTCAAGTATTTTCACCAGGGGTGACAGCTTTGAGATTGGCCTATAATTATTTAAAATAGTTGGATCTCCCCTTTTTAAAAGTGGTAGGACAAATGCTGATTTCCAGATCTTTGGAATTTCATTACATTCCAGGGTTAGATTGAACAGATATGTAAGTGGTTCAGCTATTAAATCAGCTGCCAGATTTAAAAAGCAGGGATCCAAAAGATCAGGACCTGCAGGCTTTCTCTGATCTAAGGATTTCAGGGCTTTATGTACCACCTGCACTGAGACTGGCAAAAATCTAAAAGTTTGACCAGCTCTCACTGGTTCATCCACACAAGGTTGTACAGAGACAGAGGACACAGAATCAAACAGCCTACCAGATGATACAAAGTGCTCATTGAAACAATTCAGCATTTCAGTTTTGTCATATACAGCAACAAAGTCCTTCAATATACATGACGGTAATTCATTAACATTACTGTTACCAGACATAGACTTAATAGCCTTCCAAAACTTTCTAGGGTCATTCAGGTTATCAGTGGTAACAGACATAAAATATTCAGACTTGGCCTTCCTGAGAAGAAAATAACACTTGTTTCGTAACTGCCTAAAAATAAGCCAATCAGCATCAGAACATGATTTCCTTGCTTTAGCCCAGGCTAGATTACGGTCGTGAATAATACAAGACAGCTCAGAAGAAAACCATGGATTATCCCGCCCTTTAACCCTGAACCTGCGGAATGGGGCATGTTTGTTTACTATTTCGGAAAAAACATCATGAAAGAATTTCCAGGCAGTTTCCACATCAGGGATAAGCTCAATCTTGCTCCAGTCAAAATAAAACAAATCCTGAAAGAAAGCCTGCTCATTAAAACACTTCAAATTTCTCTTACAAATAAAACGTGGGTTTGTCTTAGGAACCTTAGTATTTCTAACAGCAACAACAGAATAATGGTCACTGAAATCATTACAAAAACCACCAACCCAGTTCTTCCATGGTCTGCATACTCACCAGACATGTCAACCATTGAGCATGTTTGGGATGCTCTATATCGACGTGTGCGGCAGGGTGTTCCATTTCCCGCCATTATCCAGCAACTTCGCACAGCCATTGAAGAGGTGTGGGACAGAATTCCACAGGCCACAATCAACAACCTGATCAACTCTATGCAAAGGAGATGTGTTGCGCTGCTTGAGGCATATGGTGGTCACACCAGATAGTGACTGGTTTGCTGATCCACACCCCTACCTTTTATTAGTACTGTATCTGTGACCAACAGATGCATATCTGTATTCTCAGTCACTTGAAATCTATAGATTAGAGCCTAATGAATTAATTTCAATCGACTGATTTCCTTATTTGAACTAACTCAGTAAAATCTTTTAAATTGTTGCATGTTGTGCTTCTATTTTTGTTTAGCATACTTACAGTATGTGCCTTGTTGTAAACAGGATGCATGTTTTGGAATATTTGTATTCTGTACAGGCTTCCTTCTTTTCACTGTCAATTAGGTTAATAATGTGGAGTAACTACAATGTTGTTGATCCATCCTCAGGTTTCTCCTATCACAACCAGTAAACTTTGTAACACTTTTAATGTCACCATTGGCCTCATGGTGAAATCAATGAGCGATTTCCTTCCTCTCCGGCAACTGAGTTAGGAAGGACGCCTGTAACTTTGTAGTGACTGGGTGTATTGATACACCAACCAAAGTGTAATTAATAACTTCACCATGCTCAAAAGGATATTCAAAGTCTGCTTTTTTATTTTTACCCATATACCAATAGGTGCCCTTTGCAAACCTCCCTGGTCTTTGGGGTTGAATCTGTGTTTGAAATTCACTGCTCGACTGAGGGACCTCACACATAATTGTACAGTTGAAGTCAGAAGTTTACATACACCTCAGCCAAATACATTTAAACTCAGTTTTTCACAATTCCTGACATTTAATCCTAGTAAAAATTCCCTGTATTTGGTCAGTTAGGATCACCACTTTATTTTAAGAATGTGAGATGTCAGAATAATAGTAGAGACAATTAATTATTTCATCTTTTATTTCTTTCATCACATTCCCAGTGGGTCAGAAGTTTACATACACTCAATTAGTATTTGGTAGCATTGCCTTTAAATTGCTTAACTTGGGTCAAACGTTTCGGGTAGCCTTCCACAAGCTTCCCACAATAAGTTGGGTGAATTTTGTACCATTCCTCCTGGCAGAGCTGGTGTAACTGAGTCAGGGTTGTAAGCCTCCTTGCTCGCACACGCCTTTCAGTTCTGCCTACAAATGTTCTATGTGATTGAGGTCAGGGCTTTGGGATTGCCACTCCAATACCTTGACTTTGATGTCCTTAAACCCTTTTTCCACAACTTTGGAGTATACTTGGGGTCATTGTCCATTTGGAAGACCCATTTGCGACCAAGCTTTAACTTCCTGACTGATGTCTTGAGATGTTGCTTCAATATATCCACATAATTTCCCTTCCTCATGATGCCATCTATTTTGAGAAGTGCACCAGTCCCTCCTGCAGCAAAGCACCCCCACAACATGATGCTGCCACCCCCGTGCTTCATGGTTGGGATGGTGTTCTTCGGCTTGCAAGCATCCCCCTTTTTCTGCCAAACATAAGGATGGTCATTATGGCCAAACATTTCTATTTTTGTTTCATGAGACCAGAGGACATTTCTCCAAAAAATACGATCTTTGTACCCATGTGCAGTTGCAAACCGTAGTCTGGCTTTTTTATAGCAGTTTTGGAGCAGTGGCTTCTTCCTTGCTGAGCGGCCTTTCAGGTTATTTTTATCTCATTTTTTTTATTTCACCTTTATTTAACCAGGTAGGCTAGTTGAGAACAAGTTCTCATTTGCAACTGCGACCTGGCCAAGATAAAGCATAGCAGTGTGAACAGACAACAACACAGAGTTACACATGGAGTAAACAATAAACAAGTCAATAACATAGTAGGGAAAAAAAGAAAAAAAAGAGAATCTATATACAATGTGTGCAAAAGGCATGAGGAGGTAGGCAATAAATAGGCCATAGGAGTGAATAATTACAATTTAGCAGATTTACACTGGGGTGATAAATCATCAGATGATCATGTGCAAGTAGAGATACTGGTGTGCAAAAGAGCAGAAAAGTAAATAAATAAAAGCAGTATGGGGGGTGAGGTAGGTAAATTGGGTGGGCTATATACCGATGGACTATGTACAGCTGCAGCGATCGGTTAGCTGCTCAGATAGCAGATGTTTAAAGTTGTTGAGGGAGATAAAAGTCTCCAACTTCAGAGATTTTTGCAATTCGTTCCAGTCGCAGGCAGCAGAGAACTGAAAGGAAAGGCGGCCAAATGAGGTTTTGGCTTTAGGGATGATCAGTGAGATACACCTGCTGGAGCACCTTATGTCGATATAGGACTTGTTTTACTGTGGATATAGATACTTATGTACCAGTTTCCTCCAGCATCTTCACAAGGTCCTTTGCTGTTGTTCTGGGATTGATTTGCACTATTCACACCAAACTAGCTTCATCTCTAGGAGACAGAACGCGCCTCCTTCCTGAGCGGTATGATGGCTGCGTGGTCCCATGGTGTTTATACTTGCGTACTATTGTTTGTGCAGATGAACGTGGTACCTTCAGGTGTTTGGAAATTGCTCCCAAGGATGAACCAGACTTGTGGAGGTCTACACTTTGTTTTCCTGAGGTCTTGGCTGATTTCTTTTGATTTTCCCATGATGTCAAGCAAAGAGGCACTGAGTTTGAAGGTGGGCCTTGAAATACATCCACAGGTACACCTCCAATTGACTCAAATTATGTCAATTAGCCTACTGGAAGCTTCTAAAGCCATGACATAATTTTCTGGAATTTTCCAAGCTTTTTAAAGGCTCAGTCAACTTAGTGTATGTAAACTTCTGACCCACTGGAATTGTGATACAGTGAATCATAAGTGAAATAATCTGTCTGTAAACAATTGTTGGAAAAATGACTAGTCATGCACAAAAGGCTAGATTCCTAACCGACTTGCCAAACTCTAGTTTGTTAACAAGAAATTTGCGGAATGGTTGAAAAACGAGTTTTAATGACTCCAACCTAAGTGTATGTAAACTTCTGACTTCAACTGTATGTGTAAGGTACAGAGATCAGGTAGTCACTTCAAAAATCATGTTAAACATATTTTACTGCTGAACTTTTTTAGGCTTGCCATAACAAAGGGGTTGAATTCTTACTGACTCAAGACATTTCAGCTTTTCATTTTTTTTGTTAATTTGTTTAAAAAAATATAACTCCAGGTTGACATTATGTGTACATACATGTGGCATTAACAGATATTTCGGTAACACTAGACACCAGCGTCATGTCATGATATACACTGTCATAACCATCTCATTATATATTGCGTGGAGGCCATGGACAAAACAATTCTCAATGTAATCCATCTAAAATTCAGGCTGTAACACAACAAAATATGGAAAAGGTCAAGGGGTCTCTGAATGCACTGTATACTGTTGTTACGCTCGTTGAAAGATGAAGACCAAGGTGCAGCGTGGTAGACGTACATTTTTCTTTATTTAAAATGACACCGAAAAACAACAAATATAAAAATTTACGTAAAGCTATATGCAGTGCAGAAAACAAATATACACAAACAAGATCCAACAACTGAAGGTGGGAAAAGGGCTGCCTAAGTATGATCAGTATGATCAGAGGCAGCTGTTTATCATTGTCTCTGATTGGGAACCATACCCGGCCAACAAAGAAATAGACAAACTAGAATGCCCACCCAAATCACACCCTGACCTAACCAAATAGAGAAATAAAAAAAGGCTTCTAGGGTCAGGCTTGACAGTACCGCCCCCCCCCCCCCAAAGGTGCGGACTCCGGCCACAAAACCTGACTCTATAGGGGAGGGTCCAGGTGGGCATCTATCCTCGGTGGCGGCTCCGGTTCGGGACGTAGCCCCCGCTCCGCACGCTGATCCGTCCGCTTCCGTGGAACCGGACCATGGATCGTTGCCGGAGGAACCGGACGTGATTATCGCCGGAGGCTCTGGACTGCCTACCGCCGCCGGAGGCTCTGGACTGCCTACCGCCGGAGCTCTGCAGACTGCGCAGACCGTCGCCGGAGCCTCTGGACTGCCAGACGTCGCCGGAGACTCTGGAATGCAGACCGTCGCCGGAACTCTGGACTGCAGACGTCGCCGGAGACTCTGGACTGCCTACCGCCGCCGGAGGCTCTGGACTGCAGACCGTCGCCGGAGACTCTGGAATGCAGACCGTCGCCGGAGACTCTGGACTGCAGACCGTCGCCGGAGACTCTGGACTGCAGCCCGTCGCCGGAGACTCTGGACTGCAGACCGTCGCCGGAGACTCTGGAATGCAGACCGTCGCTGGAGACTCTGAACTGCAGCCCGTCTCAGGAGGTTACGGACTGTGGACCGTCTAAGGAGGTTCCGGACTGTGGACCGTCTCAGGAGGTACCGCACCGTGGACCGTCTCAGGAGGTTCCGGGCCGTGGACCGTCTCAGGAGGTTCTGGGCCGTGGACCATCTCAGGAGGTTCCGGGCCGTGGATCATCACTGCAGGCTTCGTGCCATGGATCATCACTGCAGGCTTCGTGCCATGGATCATCCCTGGAGGCTTCGGGCCATGGATCATCACTGGAGGCTTCGTGTGTGGAGCAGGCACAGGACGTACTAGGCTGGAGACACGCACTGGAGGCCGGGTGCATGGAGCTGGCAGAGGATATACTGGACCGTGGAGGTGCACTGGAGGTCTGGAGCGTAGAGCTGGCATAACCCGTCCTGGCTGGATGCTCACTTTAGCCCGGCAAGTGCGGGGCGCTGACACAGGACGCACTGGGGTGTGCAGGCGCACTGGATATACCCTGCGTAGAGCTGGCGCAGGATATACTGGGCCGTGGAGGTGCACTGGAG
Source organism: Salvelinus sp. IW2-2015 (assembly GCF_002910315.2). Classification (NCBI taxonomy): domain Eukaryota; kingdom Metazoa; phylum Chordata; class Actinopteri; order Salmoniformes; family Salmonidae; genus Salvelinus; species Salvelinus sp. IW2-2015. Next base: position 15,757,398 of record NC_036849.1, read on the forward strand.
GTCTGGAGCGTAGAGCTGGCACAACCCGTCCTGGCTGGATGCTCACTTTAGCCCGGCAAGTGCGGGGCGCTGGCACAGGACGCACTGGGCTGTGAAGGTGCACTGGCGACACAGTGTGTAGAGCCGGCGCAGGATATCCTGGACCGAGGAGGCGTACTGGAGACCAGGAGCACTGAGCCGGCACAACCCGTCCTGGCTGTATGCTCACTTTCGCACGGCAAGTGCGAGGAGCTGGCACAGAACGCACCAGGCTGTGGCTGCGCACTGGAGACACATTGCGTATCTCCGCAAAACATGGTGCCTGAATGGTCACACGCTCCTTAAAGCGAGTGCGGGGAGTTGGCTCTGCTCTGAAACCTGGCTCCGCCAACCACCCCGTGTTCTCCCCCCAAAAAATTTGGGGGGCTGCCTCTCGTGCTTGCGTCGTGTCCTTGATTCCTGGTTTCGTCGCCGTTCCTCTCTCGCTGCCTCCACCTGCTCCCATGGAAGGCGATCCTTTCCGGCCTGGATCTCCTCCCACGTCCAGGATCCTTTACCGTCTAATATATCCTCCCATGTCCAGGATGTCTGCTCCTCCTGGCCACGCTGCTTGGTCCTTTGGTGGTGGGATCTTCTGTTACGTCCGTCGTTAGAATGAGACCAAGGTGCAGCGTGGTAGGCGTACATTTTTTCTTTATTTAAAATGACACCGAAAAACAACAAAATACAAAAATGAACGTAACGCTATACGCAGTGCAGAAAGCAACTACACACAAACAAGATCCCACAACTGAAGGTGGGAAAAAGGGCTGCCTAAGTATGATCCCCAATCAGAGACAACGATAGACAGCTGCCTCTGATTGGGAACCATACCCGGCCAACAAAGAAATAGACAAACTAGAATGCCCATCCAAATCACACTCTGACCTAACCAAATAGAGAAATAAAAAGCCCCTCTAAGGTCAGGGTGTGACAACTGTAATGTACTATTATGATGTCGACTTTTAGGATATTACTTCACAAAAAGTTACAAAAAATCTGATATTGACTAGAGCAGATGTAACAAATGCATCCCCATTAAACATGTATCCAAAATGAAGTTGCTGGGGTATTTTGATGGGGGGGTTTCAAACAGCTTTACTAAAATTACAACGGCCAATACAGTACTGTAATACCTGCCATTTACGAGGCAGACAATTTTATCCAGTGAGTCCATACATTTTCATATGTGACTCCAGTGGGAATCTAACCCACAACTTTTGTGCCATGCTCTTACTAATTGAGCCACACAGGACAACTACAATACATATTGTAGTTGTCCTGTGTGGCTCAATTAGTAAGAGCATGGCACAAAAGTTGTGCACAAAAGCTGTGTACAATACATTACTGTAAAATGCAATACATGATTACAATACAGGAGGAAGGTGTGTGATTGCCATCCCCATAAGCGTGCCAAGGATCAATGGTTGTGTGGTGAAAGATGTCTCCAAACAGTTTTGAATATAAGACTTGCTACGTTACCAGTTTGGAGTTTTGTACTAAGAGTTTTGAAAATTCACCACATACTCGTGAAAATAGCACCAAAGCGAATGAAAAAACTGTAAGTGAGTCCAGAAGAGAGATAAAATATATGGTAACCTACTCTGCTTGCTTGTGCGCGCGAGAGAGATCTCTCGTTTCCAGAGAGATAAGTGTGTCCATTCCCTTCTTACCTCTCACCACTCCCACCTCATCTGTCCTCCTACTCTTCTTCAATCCATAGCGATCTCCTCTCCAGCCTTTTCTTCCCTCAGAGACAAAACATGGACCTCTCAACCTGTATCAGAACATGACATCCTTATGAGCATCTTTAAAGTCAGACAACATTGCTAGATTGCTATTGACTGCATGCAACCTCAGTTAGAGAGATACATACATTATAACAAACATTAGGAACACCTTCCTAATATTGAGTTGCACCTCCTTTTGCCCTCAGAACAGCCTCACTTCATCGGGGCATGGACTCTAAAAGGTGTCGAAAGCATTCCACAGGGATGCTGTCCCATGTTGACGCCAATGCTTCCCACAGTTGTGTGAAGTTAGCTGGATGTCCTTTGGGTGGTGGACCATTTTTGATACACACAGGAAACTGTTGAGCGTGAAAAAAACAGCAGCATTGCCGTTCTTGACACAAACCGGGACACCTGGCACCGGCTCCCGAGTGGCACAGCGGTCTAAGGCACTGCTTCTCAGTGCAAGAGGCGTCACTGCAGTCCCTGGTTGAAATCCAAGCTGCATCACATCTAGCTGTGATTGGTAGTCCCATAGGGTGGCGCACAATTTGCCCAGCGTCGTCCGGGGTAGGCCGTCATTGTAAATAAGAATTTGTTCTTAACTGACATGCCTAGTTAAAAGAAAATAACATTTAAGATACTATCAAACCCTGTTCAAAGGCACTTACATTTTTGTCATGCACATTCACCCTCTGAATGGCACACATACACAATCCATGTCTCAATTATCTCAAGACTTAAAAATCCTTCTTTAACCTGTCTCCTCCCGTTCATCTACACTGATTGAAGTGGATTTAACCAGTGACATCAATAAGGGATCACATCTTTCACCTGGATTCACCTGGTCAGTCTATGTCCTGTTCTGTATACTCAGCGTATATGATCATGCATGGCTAGTTATACGATCAGGAGCATGATACACCACCAATGTTTGCAATAGTCCAGCCTCCTTGATACGCACCTAAAGGCAGAGGAATGAGAAGGGGTCCTGGTTGTCATGTCTCTGCGGAGCTGTGCATTCGTTGTGTGGTGACAGTGGCCCTGGGTAATTACCAGGCTCTCCCTGGGTTACTTCCCCCTTAGTGCCACAGCGTGTGGAATGCCAGCTAAGCTCTGTTATTAGGGACAGCACTGCCACTGGACAGACAGGCCACTCCTCTGGCCTCCACACCACCTACAGCAGCTAGAGGGACTGAAGACCACCCTTACAGAGCATTGGTTTATAGGTCTACCGTTAGATGCAGATATTATGTGGTCAAAGGCCCAAAGGAAGCCAATGTCAGTCCTTTGGGTATGCACTGTAGCATATCTGTGAACAGGCTTTGGCACAGTGGAGAACAGCAAAAAGGATGTGCTGCTGTCATCATGACCCAGACTAGCTTAACATAATGTAAAATATCATTGACCTAGTCAGGCCTAATCAGTTAAGAGAGAGTTGTCTTCTGTATGTGTTAGACACTGCTCTTACTAGAATGTCTAGCTACTTTCCCTGGTCAAATGATTTACTCACTTACAATAAGCAGTTTCAGTATGTAGTTGAGAGTCAAACATTGAGTATGCCTACATACATATTCTGCAGACAAATACATTTATGACTTGATCACACAGCAAGTAACTAAGTGGTATTAATGCAACTTTATGCAATGACCCAAAGCTGATTGCAACTAGCTGACAGAACTGTTGGTTCGCAGTAGCAGCTGTGTGTGATGGGAGTCACTTGTGCACAAGGGTGACATGTTCAACAGGATGATCTGCTGATGAACCAGTAAGCACATTCTGCAGAGCTCAGGGGCCACCGCCACCACCTCAAGGGTAAGAGAGAGTCCCTCACTGTCACTCTCTTTTAAAGGTTTGGCAGGTTTATAACTCTGACCCAAGAGCAGTTGGAGAAAAGCTCAAGGTGCTGAACTTAAACTTGGTGACAGCTGCAGAAACTAGAGACCAAGGAGTTTAAATATAGAACCCCTACTGGATCACTTGCAGCTCAACACACTTTCTTACACATAGATATTCACACCCACTATCATGTCATAGTCCACAGTGATACAGGCGACACAGACAGATATTAACACTCCAAAATCCACTCAATAATAATCTGAATCTACTGCATAGAATATTGTGCTGCTCGATAGTACACCACCATATTAATCAACATAAAGAGTACTCTCATGCAGGGATGCATGACTTCATGCATCTGCACAATGGCATACGCAAACAAACACACATGCTTCACCCTACGCAGACAAGCAGAAAGTAAACCACACAGTAATCCACACAAAAGAAAAAGGCACCCAGATGAGGTAGCCTCCTACTCCGTTAGAGAATGTACTTCTCTAGGCAGTCTGGTAGTCTTGAAACAGTTATATCTTTCAGCATCAGGATTTGTGATGCTAGGTGTTATTACAAGATCTAATATCATGACACGATGATCATATATGTCCCATGCTCTCAGTGAAGTAAATGGGTTGCAGACAGGCTTGGTGTAGTTATTTTGGCAAGGGATTTCAAACCAAATACTAGCCTTTGTATTACATTAATTTATTTTTAACTGATTTGTCCAAATATGGGGTCTAAACTGCAAAAAAGAAAACATGCGTAAAAATAAGCCCAGCTAAAAAGTGACATTATGTACTTTTGCCTCATATTCATTACTTGATTTTCAAATTGAATTACACGGCCCGTACTATTAAAGCGTCTCAGAGTAATAGTGCTGATCTCTTAGTACATTAATAATATTACATGGATAGAGGGGAACTGATCCTAGATCAGCACTCCTACTCTGACACGCTTTATGAATACAGGCCCAGGAATACAGATCCCCCAAAAACGTTTTACTATTTGGACGGCTCTGTAGGCTTATATGGAACTTGCCCAACAGAAATCTGTGATTTACCCATGTTGAGTGCTTGTCACTAATAGTTACATGACAAAAATATTATTATTTGTATGTCAGTGAACGTGACCTAAGAGATTGGTGTTTAATGTTTAATAGAGTTCAGATTGTTTCAGACTGTGTGATTTTGGGGGAACTCTAATTCTCGAGGGCCACAGAGTCTGTTGGTTTTGGTTCTTTCCTTCAAATCAGTGAATGACTTAGACCTGGAAAACCATCTGTGTGCACTTTCTGAACAATCAGTGACATGAATGGATCAATAAAGTGCAAGGGAGAAGAGAGAACCAGCAGACACTGTAGCCTTTGAGCGAGACTGGAGTTGCCCATCCCTGATTTACATACGTATTACAAATACATAACACTGGGTCGTTTCGCCACCATGTGGCAATGTTGATTTACTGCATGTTTTTACTGTACAACGTGAGATAATATGTACTGTACTGGGGGGCTGTTGCCTGTCCCATACTTCATCTACATAGTGTTTAATCCAATATATGTGGAGTTGCGAGCTCATCAAGATGTGTGCAGGTGTGAGTTCAGTGATACATATTTTTTTGTGATATCCACAATCATGCTGACATTCATGTTTGTTTTTTCTTAAAAGCATGTCTTCATTGTATCCAGGGAGGGTCATAGGAGGGACTATTCAAATACTTTACTGACAGACAAAATGCGCTTAAAGACACAATACATAATAAGTAATACAGAGAATATCGGAGATTTGTTAATTGCACCTACTAAACTGAAAAAACCTGATTATCCTTTATAAAATAGACAGTCAATAGGCATCGCACACCACTGTTATATATTAGAACAAAGAGAAAGCATGTTCTCTTTGATGCATTTCTATGGTCACTGCCTCCATCTAGTGGCCGATAATATTTCTCACCAGCCTTTGTGTTGTTCTGCTCTCTCGTTTCCAAATGATAAATTAATGTCTTCTACGAATCAAGGAATCTAAAATGGCATTTTGCAGTTTATATATGCCCTTAATTGTGACTTTGATGTCACATATTTAAGTTATATCATCACAATGATTCATGCATACCATGCCTTGTGTGTGGTAGTTTTCTTTGTTGGTGTGGAGAGGAAGAGAGAAAAAGCAGACATTGGAGCCCTTCATATATATATTTTAAACAACAGTTTATTGTAAAATTTTGTGTAATCAGGGAGACCCCTGATCATGAACTTTGAACCTTAGCGGATGTAATAAGAATATTATATGTATGTTTGATCCAAATAACGTAATTGTTGCAGAAGAATAACCTGATTGGACATCAGACCAGCCTTAGGTTATGGATGAGGCCATGTCTGTTATATGTAAGTCTTCACTTTAATACATATTCTTTACTTAAAACAAGAAATACACTGAGTATTCTTCATCTTTTAAAATGATGTGCATTGCTCCATAAATTGTATCATACTTAGTTTGGAATGAACAGTCATACATTACCACCTAAAGATTTCAACAGCAACTACAGAGTAGACTGACTTTGCTGGAGACAAACTGACCTCAATCCCCCAGCGTGCTGTGTGTATACCCTGTCAATAGAACCCCCACAATGCACCACTGTCATGGTAAAATGCCTAGTTTTCTGACCTCCGTCTGTTCTTATCATTATTTCCTTTTCACATATTTATCCCCGCATAATTTCACAGAACTCTCACCAGCGCCTGTCAATACAATATCCACTTATTGCTAGTAATTATTTGAGTCAGGGAAAATGACAGAAGATCCAAGTTCACATTAGGCCCTTTGTGTGAACAGACAATCTTGATGATATGCACATTGATTGACTTTACTACATAGGTACCAGTCAGATATAGGTCCATATTATCTGCATTGTATCTTGTAACAAATGAGAAATTGTGAGTGAGGCAGGCGGGCCCAGGCAGACACAGGCTATTGATCTGTCTGGAGCAATGTAAAAAGCACAACCTACAGCATGCTGACAGGGTGATTAACAACAAGGACTAGATAATGTAAGTTATTTCAGACAAAGTTCTAGAACACTTGAGACACTGGAGTCAATGTTTTGTAGAATTCACTCAGGAGTTCGTCAAAACATAGATGTAGCCTACTTGACCGCTTCAATGGCATGTAAGCATTGCTATTAACAACCACGCAACGCGTACGACGCAACGCAGAGTGCCTGCCTACAGCACTTAGCAGTGGTATATTGGCCATATACCACAAACCCCCGAGGTGCCTTATTGCTGTTATAAACTAGTTACCAATGTAGTTAGAGAGATAAAAATACACATTTATTTTTACTATACTAATTGTGATGGTATCTAGTTTATAATAGCAATAAGGCACCTCGGGGTTTGTGGTATATGGCCAATATACCACGGCTAAGGGCTGTATGCAGGCACTTAAGAACAGCACTTATCCGTGGTATATTGGCAATATACCACACCTCCTCGTGCCTTATTGCTTAAATATAAGGCTATAGCATAGGCTAGTAATAGCCTATACATTTTGAGTAGGCTCGCCTATACAGCCGGTAAGGGATGGCATTCTGCAGAAGCTATAGAAAGACCTACGAAACCAGAGGCGTCATGCCTGATACATAGACCACATGTGTGGTCTATGTATCAACAAGTGTTATATTCGAAATAACATTAGGCCTACATTTTTTTACGAAATAATATTTTGTGCACAGTAGGCTATCTTAATTTTAACATCCAATGACAATATTAACACAATGAATCAACAGTCAGTTGCTTAGCACCTTAATGCTTTACCTCACTCTCATTTACAGCATCAATTAAAGTATCTGGAAAACATATTCAAGCTCATAGTTAAATTATAATTGTATTATATATTTTTTCAATCGAAATGGACGATGTTTTGTGAGGCCTAGGTGACAAAGAGTTGATATGCCAACAGCCTGACTCAAGAGCAAACATGCAGGCGGCACTTCAGTACGGTGAATAGTTGTGCCCTGTCCAAGGTTCTGAAACGCGCCTCGTATTCTATTACGTGTCATCATGATCGCCGTTGACTGCCTCTTGCTAAAGGGGTGCGGTGCAACACGATCAGACAAAAGGCTATAGGATTACAAACTATTTCACACTCCTCCATGAACAACTAAGTTAACATTTTGCTTAATTTTATTTGGTTGATTGTTGCCCCTTGTGTAAAGGTGTAAACAAAGAAACGGCGCATTCGTGCAGAACATATCCCAGTCTTTAGTCTCACTCTCAATTCAGGACAGTTTTAAGATATTGTGTTAGACATAGAACAACAGGTTATGGAGGATATTAAGCGATGTGGGTTTATTGCAGCCTGTTGGATGCATACCAAGAAAATAGCAATATTTCTAGAAACCAATTCTAACATATATAGCCTATAATTCGTTATGATAGTAGGAGTGTAAGGTTGCATGACAGCGGTGTCTGGTAAGCAGGTCAGTACTACCCGATATCACCACCAGAGGGCATCCGTAGCATTCTCAGTGAGAATATTATGAAACGACTGCCTTCATGACATTTTTTAGATGTTAAATATTAATCAACTTGAATACGGGATAAATACACTAGCATCATTCTGCGAACTTAAATTATGAAAGAGAAAATGGTCCATCTGACTTCAAAGAAACACATGCGACACAAACAGGAGCCAACATAATGTAGCCTACTTACAAATAAGCAATTTTCTGGAGTATAAAATACGTTGAGGATTGCTATTAATAATACAAAATAGGGCAATTTGTATGGATAGCTGACTGTTTTCAGTGAATGCGCTGTTCTTGCTGAGTGAACGAACAACAAAAAAAACGAATGTGGCCCTGGTTGGGATATAGCCAACAATAAAAAAACGAACAAATAAAACAAGATTGTGAAGAAGCCAAAATGAAATTGTTACATTCAAACACCTTGGCTGAACTGGCTCCACGCGTGCGCATGTTGATTTTGTCTATTTTTACTAGACGCGTTCATTACCCGCAGGTTAAAATACCAAAACCAACAGTGAAACAACTATATTAATTTGGGGACCGGTCGAAACACACATGAAACATTCATGGACATTTAAGAGAAACAAACCAAGCGACATGCGTTTTAAACGACAGTCACCGGCAGAGACGAGATCAAGAAAGTGTTCAAATCAAATGAACACATTGTTGGGAGACGCGGCAGATTGGGTCTACTGGGATGGGGCAGTTAGGGGTCCTTCTTGAGAGCTTTGCTAATTAAGATGGAGCAGGACAAGGCTCTTAAATGCTTTTATGTTTCTCCATAATTTAATGACCTCATCCGCTTTAGATAAAACAGGGAAAACTCAAGCAAAATGTGAATGGTCCACTCTATGGCAAGGGGTCTATTCTGTCGCAATATCTGTTTTACGAAAATAATAGATTTTGGAAATGTCTCTTGGTTACAGCTGATAATATGAATAACAATAATAACAACAATAAAAAGAACAGTAATAATAATAATACATATATGCCTATATTTGAATATGTTTTTCACGGTACCATGTTGGCTATAGCAGAGCCTATAATGTGTTCATAAAAAAATGAACCTAAAACCAGAGGATTTAAACAGGAAGCATAGTGGAGTAAAATATTCCAGACCAATCAAAGGAGAAGTTGTAGGTTGGCCTATATACAGCCTAGTTGTATATTAGGCTATAGCGTGGTCTTACAATCAAAAAATATGGAATATAAATATGGAAGAAATATGCATAAAATAACCTAGAGATAAACTAACATCAATTAGTTATAGGCCTACTTAAAAAATATATTGTTAAAGACAAGAGTATGTGGTAAATAGCCAGACACTATCATGTAGACCTAACTGCTACAGGAGAAATAGTACACATTGACATAGCCCACTGTTAGTGCTGACACCAGCTCGCATCACATAGTGAAAGCTATCACTGCTGAACTGCTTTGACAGATTCGATCATAATAAAGTCGCAACAGCATAGAGAGGTCGGAGTTCAAGAGAAGGAGAACCTTCTTTCATATTATGATTGACACATAGTCTACATTGAAATTGGTGTTGCACCTGCTTTAATTTTTATAAATAGCTTAAAAACGACACAAAAATCCAGAAGATATCATGTTACCAAGATATAAAAGGGCTGGAGGTCTAAACGGATGAGAGTCAATGGTCTTTAAATTAACCCGTTTCAGCGGTTATATCCAACGTCTTTTCATATTTTACAAAACGTAGAGGCCTTTTCTTTATTAGTCAAAATGTTCGACGTGTTTATTGGAGCACAATTAATGTGCTATGACTGCTGCAAACGTACAAGTCAGAAAACAGTCAATCAATTGGTAATTAAATCCTTTTAATCGCCCAACTCACGAATTCACATTGCAGCAGCTGCCAAACACACACACACTACACAAAAGTTCTGATTTCCGTACCCCTGGCAGACTACCCTGACTGCAGTTCATTCTTTGAAGGGGAACCCGTGTTGCTTCCGCTCACAAAACATTGGGAGCGCCCCTTTGTTCACGCGGGGACCCTAGACCTCATCATTAGTGCTGATTACCGCTGACAACTTTATTCACTGCTAAAAAGACTTTTCCATGTGTGTCCTCTAGTTGCCCTGATTTTCAATAGAAACGGAAATATTCAGCCATTTTGTCCCCATCATTTGAAAGAAACTCAAAGCACCCCTTTTCGTCCCCTCACATGCTTCCTCTCTTTATCCCAAAAACGAAACACTGCATTGACTTCTGTGTTGTTCCAACTGAAAAACGTGCAGAGAAATACAGCTTGTTCCTTTCACTGGTTAGTTTAATTAATTGGAAATTGGATGAAAACCCAGGTGTAGGCCCCAACCCAGAACTCTGGATCCGTTGGAAAAACAGTACTTCTGTGTTTTTCATTCCTTATTTACGATGCTCATTTGGACTGACATCCTATAAGCGCACGTAAAGAGGGATGGACATTTTTTTACAGCAGATTAAGGCCTATATATGCACGGTTTACCCTCATATTTACGTTCTAATAGCTAACTCTCGTCTTTACGTTCTAATTAATAGGCATATATTCATCAGAACCAGGGATGTATGCTAGCGGTAAAAGTTGCAAATAGTAGGCTAGGCAAAACCCTAACGCAAAAAAACACTAAAGGGCCTATCTAAATGGGTAAACCCCGCATCACCGATCATATCATCATAATACCAAATGCAGGGCAGGCCTATCTGGCCATTACGTTTTTCAGCCTACCATAACTGGTCTGCTACAAACCCATATGCCTATAGGTCTACTCTTAAAAACGTTGTGTTTTGACTGAACCATTAATGACCAAATATAAATAACAGACTACTCAAATACCAGTTTTGCTAACATGATATCATTATAGCCATGAAATGAAATATCATTTTGTATTCTATCATCCTTGAAAAATAGGCCATAGGCGTATAGGCTAATCGTGGCAGACATTAGGTTATCAAACATTCCTTCTGCGATAAAGAAAATATGGTTTAGAATAGATTCACGATCGAATAGTAGTAGCCTATCGCATACCATGCAGAGGCAATTCTTTGACATCTTTTAGCCTATCAGATAGAAATCGATGATTAAATTATCTAAATTAAATGTGATATGCTTAGGCTACAAAATCATAATTTGAAATACACAACAATAGCATTATTGAGATTCAAATGTTGGACAATAGCCTATATATTTCCATGCACATCCGTCAGCCAGAGCGCATTTCATATTATGCTGTTGTGTAGGACAATTTGTTTTTACTCCGGGAGACTGTCTCGTTTTGTGAGCCGGCCTTTCTCTGACCTCTGGCTGTCATGCCGTATTACATGACGCAAAGCATGTTGTTGGTCAATTAGGCTATATGTCGAGAACGTGTCAGGGCACAAAGTGTGGCATTTTTATCACTCAGATTCCAGATTTGAAGATCTGTAGCTTATGTGGTAGTTAAATACGTACACCCTGAAGAACACAATGTGATGCAGAAACGTTGATTTATCCAACATATTTCTAGGAGCTTATTGTGCGACTGCTTATTTGTATAGCCTACTACAGTTCGCTCTCCGCTAGTCAGCAACTCTAATAACTTTTTTGGGTTGTGCGCCACCTCATGCCTTTTTAGTAGTTAAATACTTAACATGCCTGAAATACCCAGATATATAACCTAGACCAGTTCATCAGGGCAACGCAGAGGCACAAAATGATACAGTACGCTGCATCACACTATAGGCCTATCATAGGATGATACTTTAAATATTCTGTCACAGATATCATATTGTAAATATCGTCACAAATCCCCAAACTATAATCTAATTTATTGTGCCAAATTACTAGATTGCCTAATAATATCAAGTAATAATCGAGTGATACAATAACTGCAAAAACCATTCTCAATCGTTGTAATCTGAGAATAAAAAAACAGATGTTTTGTTCTTTTGATAAACAATTATTTTATTAAGTTATCTTTACTTCTTTAAAAAAAAACTTTTTTACTGAAACACATGTTYACTAAAGCGCACATGCTCAACGGGTTCACCTGTGCACAAGGTAAATATTAAAAACACCAAGCAAAATAATATCACATTCTAACAGAGCCAATCATTTAAATAGGTAAATAAACATTATTTATAAAACTTTAAAAGTAAAGTAAAAATATTACAGCGTCTTTTCAACATGAAATACCCACAGAAAATAGCAGGTTAGGCGCTCAAATGTCTTTTTTTTTTCAGTTTTAGTTGTATCTTGAGGCATTGGTTTATTAGTCCTCCCTAAAAAGGGATCGTGAATATGAATATGTTTTTTCTTTAAATTTTCTTTCAGCTTGCATTAGCTTCAGTCATCCATAGTGGAAAACGAAAAAAAATGAAAGTAGCCTATAGCTTTAAGACAGGGCATTCCGTCAGATCCCTCATGTGTTGGCAGCCATCAAAGAAGACCAGTTTCTTTAAATTCAAACGCAGGCACTGACTGTTTTTTTGTTAGATTGTCTTTTAGGATCTCCTTTATTTATCTCCTGTGAATTTATCCTCTCCCTCCTCTGGACTGCCTCGTGCGCCATTAGATGTCACATTCGCTGTCGCTGGAAGTGATCGAGATAGCCGAGGTGGCGGCTTTGCTTGACAAACTTGCCTCGGGACTAGAGGCGGGACCGAGTCGATCGACGGTTCCATCATCATCTGCCAAAGACCGAACCGAGCCTTGGGACATCCCTTGCTGTTGTAGCCTGGGTAAAAGACAGACATGGAGGGAATACTAGAATTAGAAAGCACAATACAATACGAATAGGTTCTATCAAAGTAAATCCTCAATTGAAACATCATTTTTGCTGTAGTGAAGAGAGCATCAGATACACACGTGCCAGACCAGGAGCCAAACAAATGCATAATTTTTTTTTTTATATAGCCTACAAGTAAATGCACAAACACAATGAAGACACAACAATCCCAAGCCCACACAGTGAGCACAATTTCAAAGATAGTCAGACTAGCCTGAATATTTTCTTATAGGAAATCATTTAGATTCGTTCAATACACGTGCTGCCTTCATGATTTGCTGTTCAGCACAAGTGGCATCAGACATAATTGAATCTAATACCGCAGGGCTCTTGTGTTTCTGTCTTTCATTCAATTAAGCAACATCCATGATAACAAAATGTTTCAGACAATTGCATGTTTGTTGTTAAATTATGTTCAAAGATTTAACACGGACAACTGTCAATAGAATCTAAATGGATTGTGGAAAAAGAAGGATAATCTGAACGGAATTATTGAGACACTTGATAGCTAGGCCTATGCTTCAAGTTTAGTTTTGGCAAGAATACATAGGCTAATGGTCAATTTGGGGAAACACTGCATTAAGACATGCTATGGTTCGTTTTGCAATGAAAATGACAAGGGCTATAGTCACACAATGGAGTTTGTCATACAGTTTGCTTCATTTCAATAGGCTACAGCGTTTATGGTGTCATTTCCGTTGAGAATATTTATGAACAAATGTAATCTAAATATACTATTTATATATTATAGCCAACTATATTACAATGTTTACTAAAAATAACATCATTCAAACAATTCGATAGAACAATATTTGCACAAATAATTGCTTTTATTGAAAAAAATGCAAGTACTTAGGCTGACTGAGATGCAGTCGCAACGCAAGGTCCTTTTCGTTAAGAATTGAACAATAAACGTTGTAGCCACCTCACACCATCATTGATAAAAAAATACAAAAAGGTACAGACTGCAGCATGTAGCCTACCTATTTTTCGCAGCCGCCGCTCTATCCCTTTGTCTACGATTTTTGAACCAGTTTCCSACTTGTGTGGGAGTAAGTCCAGTAGCCTGCGCGAGCTCCCTCTTTTTGCTCGGGTTCGGGTAAGGRTCCTGCAAGTACCATTCTCGTAACAAATGTCGGGTTCTCTCCTTGAAGCAGTGGGTCTTTTGCTCTCCGTCCCATATCGTTCTGGGTAGAGGGAACTTCTTCCGCACCCTGTATTTGTCCACTGGCCCTAGCGGGCGGCCCCGCAGCTTCTCTGCCTCCTGGTAGTGCGCCTCGAGCCACAGGGCCTGTAGTTTAGTGTGAGACTCTTTGGTGAACTTGTGGTTCTCCAGAATGTGGTAGAGTTCTCGGAAATTCCCGGTGTGGTAGGCCACGATTGCCCGCGCCCTAAGCACCGACTCATTCTTGTTGAGGACCTCGCAGGCAGCTGGGGCAACCGGCAGAGACCAGAGGAAGCGACCGAGGCGCTCAATGTCCCCGCTCTCTTCCAGGGTCTCGCAAACCCCCGCAACCTGCTGGGGGCTAAAATTCAAGATAGGCAGCTGAAACATGGAGGCTTTTCGTTTCACCTCCGTCTCTCTCTGACTCACACGCTCCCCTCTCGCGCCTACCCTTCTCTCCCTCTCGTTCTCTGATCGTCGGATCCAGACAAAAAGGCAAGCCCAAAGTTAACAGATCAACCGTTAAAAACACGGAGGAACTATGCCCTCGGCTGGTGAACTTGGTATGTTGAAATTACAAGAGTATAAAAACTAGACCCGAGATGTATTTTGAAGGGGGGAAATACAGTCAGCCCCTCTGCTGATTTTCTATTGGACTTGGCAGATTGGTTGCCATGGATGCCCGTCAATCACTGTCAAGTTTACCAATCACGCGGAAAGGAGCGCTAAGAGAATGCAGCACCTCCCAGTGCTCGACAGCGGCTTTTTAGAATGTAAACATTTTGACCTTTGCTTTTTGTCTTCAAACCTTTAATTGCCTTCCATGTTTTCCTACATCCCCTCCTTTGTAAGTCATGGCTGTGTAGAAGAAAAGCGACGAGTCAATTAAAACGCAATACGTTCACACGTTTAGCCTACTTCTTTCATTGAAAATTGAAAATACGACCCTGCAGCAGGCACGACAGATATTGGCTGATTATCATACCGTTTAAAAAAAGGTTCAAATAAAGAATATATATCGACAACGAATGTTCTGCGATTACAATAGCATGATATTGAATGGTTGTATAGGCTAACGCACGCAGAAAATCCCGTTCATCCACGCTCTAGAATTGTTGGGACTCATTTGATAATACAAAATATGGCACTACGCTATATGTTGAATGAATCTAGGATTTTATGCTGGAACAATTGAAGTGATTCGCATCAAATTCGGTTATTTTGATGATGTAGGCTACATCGACATATTACAGGCGTATCTTTATTTGATCAGACATATTTGACAGATGTATCTTCATTTGATCTGCCATGACATACTGTATTGCATCTGCTTCTTCTCAGATAAAATCACTGCATCTATTTCTAATTCACACTGCACACTAGCCTATAGCCTAATCCATCAAAGAGATGTTTTTTGCTAAACACTGCAGAAAAAAACGGAACGTTTGTGTATAAAACTATCGTGGCACTGCTGGGCTACTCGGGTTTAGTATCAGATACACTCCGTTTTGTGCACGGGCTGATTTAGTAAATAAGAAGGCGGATAGATAGCGCAGATGGTTTGAAGTGTCGGGTCACATTATTTCATGGCTGGCTACAGTGGTAAAGTTCATTCTAACGGAAAAGCCTGATATTATTTTCAGACTCTCTCTCTCTCTCCACACACACACACACACACACACACACACACCACACACACACACACACACACACACACACACACCACACACCACACACACACACAACACCACACAACACACACCACACACACACACACACACACACACACACACACACACACACACACACACACATAGAGAGATCAACTGAATCCCTTAGGGCTCTTTTTGCATGAATTATAGAAGGCTCATGGCGCGGGGTTATGAAACGGCCTGCCTTCTGCGCAAGAAGCTGTTCATCTCATGCAACGTGCGCTTGGCTATTCGGCGACACAGTTTCTCCACATCATCACAAAAATAGCTCCAAAATGTGCTATTTTTTTCTGAACCTTTGTATACTGCCTTCATAAAGTGTAAATAACAGGCCTACTTTATCAAAATAAATAATATTTTATCAAAATGTTTGATATGATCATAATAGCGTAATAATAATCAAACACAGAAAAGGGTTATTTGCACATTTGTCAACAAGGTGATAAAAGTAGATTGTAAGTCTATACTGTCACTGTAATGTTGCAGAGTAACCAGATGGACATAGTCTATATGAGAGCAGGATACGGATTAACACGATTCAAGTTCTTACTAGTGGGGTCTAATCATAAAACCATAGCATATTATTATAGGTTTAGCACCGATCCGAGAACAAGCGTAAAGAAAGGAGAAGAACTCCAGAACGGACACAGACAAACGGGAAAAGTCATTGTGAAGATGAGTGACAAGGTGTAGGTTTGAAATATTTAGATGCCTTTGAATATTTCATGCTGTAATCCTAACCTAAATTTACAAGGACAATTTATTTTTCTATGAAGAGGGCATCAATAAAAGATGGTAAAATGTTCGATATCATAAACGGAGGTCTGTCAATAAACAATTTGGTTATGCACGACAGTAGAACAGCGTGCAAACATAACAGAAGCCTTTAGTCTATGTCCAAGCTTACAGTAAGACTATATGGAGGAGTACATTTTGATTTCATATGGAAAAATAGTAATTAACATTAGCTTGTTACTCTTTTACTCAGCCTAGACCTATGATAACACTGCATTCACGTCTTTAGAAATTAAAATCGGACATTTCTTGAGGGGCAAATAGACACACATAGGCTAAGCTAAAACCAAAATACTGTAACTAATAGAAAAATATATATAATTACTACGTATATGGTTGTGTTTAAGTCTATGGTTTTAAGTAGCTTATAGCGTATTCATACTACCACATTTTCCAAATCATGCATAATGTACGCATTTGTCATTTTCAAATAGGCCTTTAATTGGTTAACAGGGGCAAAATATGAAATCATTAATATTTGTCGATGATTAACACAAAAATAAACAATTAGGCTACATTGCCAATCCATGTATGGATTACTTACTTATTCATTGTAGAATATACAGTTTTAAAAGGTAGGCAGGCCTACAGTGAGCATATTACAAGTGCATATACAACTGTGCCAAAAGACAGTATCCTTACACCGATATCCCCGGACTGACATTCACCAACTCAACCACACAAAACACAGACAGTGGATCTCATACAAAGACGTCTGTTCTGCCTATTGCTTTGTTCGTCATAAACCGCACAGCCCCATCCACAACCAAACTCGGCACTGATTGTGGGCATGATTGTCCAAACAAGTTCTGTTATTTAAGATGGCAAATTTTAATTGTGAGATGGGACACCGTCCATTCTATTTGTAGAGTAATTCAAATGTTCTGCTAAACACGCACGCGCATGCGCGCGCGCGCACACACACACACACACACACACACACACAGAGATAGAGAGAACAATTCTATACCCTATGATGATATTATAGTTTATAATACTAATAGGCCTACTGGTATATATTAGAAGTTAAGAGCAGCATTACGTTTTTTTTTTTTTTTTTAATATATTTTGACATTTGTTTTCAATCAAGATTCATTCTTTCTTTCTTTTTGACTGGACAGCATCACAGACTATGGCGCTATTTGGAAAGGTGGAGAGGTAGTCTACCATTCCATTGGCTGGCTTGATTTACTAGTACTGTACCTGTCCATTGTGCTCATTCTCAACAACAAATGGAGAGCAGAGTAGAGACACGAAGAGAAAAATAGACAGCCATGAAAGCCATGATAGATAAGGCTTTCAACAATAACTATCCACTAGATATGTCTTTATACTAGAATAAATTACAGAACAGAAGATTGAGACACCAGAGAGGAGGGGATAGTGCAGGCAACCACAAAGACTAATCCTGTTCATTTTTCTCTCAATTTGCCATAAGAGACAAGTACATTTTCTTTGAGTCATCAGCATGGAGTTAGCTGGGTCGTAGCGTGCCCAGGGCAGAGGAGAGGGAACAGGAAAGGAGATGGGAACACACAGTAGCATGTGAACGGGCTGGAAGTGACCCAGATTCCCTCGGATCAGTCGAGCAGACGAGACGGTACAAGAGCCCTGTCACCAACACCCATCCTGCCACTGTCCCATTCTGACCACCTTCGTCATTCCCTTCCACTACTAACTATACACCACACTATTAGTACCCCCTCAGACTCACATGCAAAATAAAAACACTTACTTACAAGCACACACGCACACTGTATAGTAACATTTACTCACACTAACCTAAACACACACACACTTGAACATTTGAATAATAACATTGACTTCTTCCACATTTAGTTGCGTTACAGCCTGAATTTAAAATGGATTAAAAAGAGATTTGTTGATACTGGACCACAAACAATACCCCATAACGTCAAAGTGGAATATTTGTTTTCATGAAATGTTTACTAATTAATAAAAAATGAAAAGCTGAAATGTGTTGAGTCAATCAGTATGCAAACCCTTTGTTATGGCAAGCCTAAATAAGTTCAGCAGTAAAAATGTACTTAACAAGTCACATAATAAGTTGCATGGATTCAGTCTGTATGCAATAATAGTGTTTAACATGATGTTTGAATGATTACATCATCTCTGTACCCCACACATACAAGTATCTTTTGAGCAGGGAATTTCAAACACCGATTCAAACACAAAGACCAGCGAGGTTTTCCAATGCCTTGTAAAGAAGGGCATTTATTGGTAGATGGGTAAAAACACAAAAAGCAGACATTGAGTATCCCTTTGAGCATGGTGAAGTTATTCATTATTCTTTGGATGGTGTATCAATACACCCAGTCACTACAAAGATACAAGAGTCCTTCCTAACTCAGTTGCAGGAGAGGAAGGAAAACGCAATGGGATTTCACCACGAGGCCAATGGTGACATTAAAACAGTTACAAAGTTTAATGGCTGTGATAGGAGAAAACTGAGGATGGATCAACAACATTGTAGTTACTCCACAATACTAACCTAATTGACAGTTTGAAAAAAAGGAAGCCTGTACAAAATAAAAATATTCCAAAACATGCACCCTGTTTGCAACAAGGTACTAAAGTAATACAGTAAAAAATGTGGCAAAGAAATTTACTTTTTGTCCTGAATACAAAGTGTTATGTTTTGGGTAAATCTAATAAAACATATTACTGAGTACCGCTCTCCACATTTTCAAGCATAGTGGTGGCTGCATCATGTTATGGGTATGCTTGTAGACGTTAAGGACTGGGGAGGTTTTCAGGACAAAAATAAAAAAGAATGGAGCTAATAACAGGCACAATCCTGGAGGAAAACCTGGTTCCACCAGACACTGGGAGATGAATTCACCGTTCAGCAGGACAATAACCTAAAACGCAAGGCCAAATCTACACTGAAGTTGCTTACCAAGAAGACAGTAAATGTTCCTGAGTGGCCGAGTTACAGTTGTGACTTACATCTACTTGAAAATCTATGGTAAGACCTGAAAATAGTTGTCTGGAAATGATCAACAACCAATTTGACAGAGCTTGAAGAATTTTGAAATGAATAAGTGGGCAAATGTTGCACAAGCCAGGTGTGGAAAGCGCTTAGAGACTTACGCAGAAAAACTCACAGCTGTAATCACTGCCAAAGGTGTTTCCACAAAGTATTGACTCAGGGGAGTGAATACTTATGTAAATGAGATATTTCTGCATTTCATTTTCAAAAAGAATTCTAACATTTCTAAAAACATGTTTTTACTTGGTCATTATGAAGTATTGTGTGTATAAAAAATTGTTAAATCCATTTTGAATTCAGGCTGTAACACAACAAAATGTGGAATAATTAAAGGAGTATAAATACTTTCTGAAAGCACTGTATAACGCTGATGCGACCACGCCATGCTACCTTTCGACCGGTCTCTAAAGATCGGAACCCTGTAAGCCCTGTATTCTAAAGCAGCCTAACAACATCAACATATATCTCCCTGGCAGGCATACAGGGGAGCACATATCCATGCTCTGTTTTCCTGGAGCTGCCTAGGGCATGGAGTTAGTCACACTGGCTTGCCAAACACTGAGGAAGCCATCAAATACTACTGTCTAATTATTGTTCACAGAATGATTTGTCTCAGTAGTATTGTGTTCAGTTCATTCTGCATGACCGACTGTTTCCCTCTAGTCTCATACTACTCAGCTGCCACAGGATTAACTTTCAAATTAAGATATCATGAAAAACAACACTGGCCATAACCCTCTGATGCCCTGGATGTATTTAACTCCGCGACAGAGGACTTTAAAATAAGCCATTCCATCCATACATTGTCTCATCACTACACAGACAGAAGGGTTAAGCCAAAGCTGGAGACCTCGCAGAGCGATGTTTTCAGTCCCATTTGCCTTCGGGGTAGCACTAGCTCTCCACGCTGCGTTTAATCTGTGGATTTGCGGTAACAGAGAAGACTTCTTATCCAGTGACCCATTGGCCTGCAGTGTGCATAATCCACCGACTCTCAGTCAGAGAGCCCTTCTGACAAGTATAGAGGAGGGCCGTGGCTAGTGCAGCCACCCGCCAGCGTGGGGATGTACCCACATGGTCTGCTGCCTGACACAGATACTGCACACAACACTGTCTCAACAGACACACAGCATATATGCATCACAATACGGGTGTAATCAGCACATGATAAAACAGAACAAATGTTACCTTTATGACGTTTTACAATACTCTTTTACAATACTGTATGTGTATGTTAAATTAAGTTAAATTGGGATTAGTCTCGAATATGTTACTGGTGAGAAGAGAACCATTACGTACAGTATACTACAGGTGTTGTAACATGCTAAGGCATGTGCATTTTATTCATTTACTATTGCGTAATTACATGTATTTATAGACTCAGGGAATGAGTGCAAAAGTCAGTGTAATTTTATATCAGGCAAAGCAGATTTACTGACAGATTTGTCATTGCATGAACATCCACCTTGTACTTCATATGCTGTTCCACAATCTGTGCTCTGACATCATATGCTGTTCCACAATCTGTGCTCTGACATCATATGCTGTTCCACAATCTGTGCTCTGACATCATATGCTGTTCCACAATCTGTGCTCTGACATCATATGCTGTTCCACAATCTGTGCTCTGAAATAGAATCTTAATACAATTTAATGGAATACAGATGCTGTGAGGCTGAGGGGAGAGAGGTCTTATCAAACGCTCGATAGAATCTCCCTCTCAAGACAAATAGTAAATGAGAAAACTAGATTTGGCTTAATGCCAACCAACACGCCCGAGCAGAGCGCTGTCTTAATCTACATAGTATCTGGACACAACAGAAAGCAATTAGCAATTTCATGGAATCTACCTGGTGTTCTTTTTTAACCACATTGACAGCACATGGTAGAGCGCATGCAGTAACTGTGTCCAATCCATGTTAATGCCTTTTTTCTAAAGTTTCTAAAGAGGTTAAATGGATAGATGATCAGGACTGTCCCCTACAATTATTTTGCGGGGTCAACCGAAAGTCATTTGTTCTTTCAACAATGGATTGGTCGACATTTTAAAACGTGTATTTTTTTCATATAGAGACAAACCCTGTTTGAATAAAAATCAACTATATATGTATTGAGATTGTCTGATGCTTTAAGCGCACCGTTTGATGAAATAGAGGGAGCCAGAGATCAAGATAACCAGATTTTTTTTTTAAACTAACCTGAAAAAAAGACCCGACATTACTCCTCCTACTCCCGCTGGCTTTTGCAGATTCTGCCGTTACTCTCCAGAAGTTTCCAGTAATAACTACACGAGGAGTCGGCAACCGTTCTCATGTGGAATGCCAATTTATCTTACAATTTCTACCAATCTGCCTGCCAGCTATGGTTTTCATATGAACATTTTCGTGTAACTATTTCATTTCATTTATAATAACATCTTCATATCTTTAAAAAATCATTATCATGTCGTTAATCAAAAATCTTATTCAAATCTAAATGAAAATGATACAAACCTAAAAACGAACTCATATTGCCATTGCCAACTAGCCTATGTAAAAAATAGTATGTAAAGCCAAAATATAAAAACATTGCAGCCTGCAGGTAGAAAATATCCTGATGAAAATAAATATTCTATCATTCACATTGGCTACGCATGGCCTGTCTGCATAACTTGAAACAATTAACTTAACTACAGTCCGGGCCAAAGCTTGCAACATTATATAAAATATTCTAGGCCCTCATAATTTCCCGCGGCACTGAACTCGGGACAGACACAGCTGTAGGCTATTTGCGCAAGGGATAAGAAGTAATCAGGTAGGTCTATTTCATGACGTTTCCACTGGATCAGAGCATGGCATTTTTTCCCTTTGAGCTGAGTGGTTATCGAAAGGGAGAGAGCTGGAAATATTTTTCAAATAGTCTACATTGAGGAACTATTGTCATTCTCAATGGATGTAAAAAACAGACTTTGCTTGCAGTTTGAGGTGAGGAAAACATTACTTTGAGAAGCTCCACAGGTCATCAGTGGTGGTGTGTTAAGCCAATCAGAAATACTATACTATATTTATATGCCTACATTTGCTCGCAGGCCAGGTAGCCTATAGGCCTATTTCTATGCATAATCAGGTGCGCATCATTACTCAACATTGAAAGTAGCGCTCCAAACAAAAGACAATGACTAAATTGACAAAACTCATAAATGGAATGAAATATACCAAAACTGTGTAGCATAGGTTGTGCGCTCTGCAAAAGACGTGTCCACTCCGACAATGAGAACGGTAAACGACTGGAATAATAATATATTTAATGCATTAACAGAAATGACCATAGCCAAACAAATATAGTAGATTATAAATTAATTAACGGTAAATGTACTAATGCTGATATATTTAATTGGGAATTGATAGACACTAACAATCAAACAAATTAAGTTATGAAACAATGAATGTGCACAAATTGGCGGGAGAGAGCGCATTCTGGAGAGAGACATGCATTGTGCAGCTTAGCCACACTACCCTCTTTTTTTAAACCCTTATTTTACCAGGTAAATTGACTGAGAACACATTCTCATTTACAGCAATGACCTGGGGAATAGTTACAGGGGAGAGGAGGGGGGTGAATGAGCCAACTGGAAGCTGGGGATGATTAGGTGGCCATGATGGTATGGGGGCCAAATTGGTAATTTAGCCAGGACACCGGGGTTAACATCCCTACTCTTACAATAAGTGCCATGGGATCTTTAGTGCCCACTGAGAGTCAGGACACCCGTTTAACATCCCATCCGAAAAGTAGCACCCTACACAGGGCAATGTCCCCAATCACTGCCCTGGAGTGCCTCCTACTGGCCCTCCAACACCACTTACAGCAGCATCTGGTCTCCCACCCAGGGGACGACCAGGACCAACCCTGCTTAGCGTGAGAGGCAGCCAGCAGCGGGATGCAGGGTGGTATGCTGCTGGCTTCTTCTTGGACTATGCCATCCTGGCAGCCTCCGCTGAGATGGGCGCGAATAAGACAGGTGTCTCGTGTGCTCACATTTTTTTATATACAGTACCAGTCAAAAGTTTGGATACACCTACTCATTCAAGGGTTTTTCTGTATTTTTACTATTTTCTACAATAATAGAATAATAGTGAAGAAATCAAAACTATGAAATAACACATATGGAATCATTTAGTAACCAAAAACGTGTTAAACAAATCAATGTATTTTATATTTGAGATTATTCAAAGTAGCCACCCTTGCTTTAAAACCTCTTGACGCTAGGGGTCAGATTTTTTATTTTATTTTAAATAACGTTCCCAAGGTAAACGGACTATTTCTCAGGTCCAGATCGTAGAATATGCATATAATTTACAGATTAGGGTAGAAAACACTCCCAAGTTTCCAAAACTGTCAAAATATTGTCTGTGAGTATAACAAAACTGATTCTGCAGGCGAAAACCTGAGAAAATCTAACCCGGAAGTTATTTAAAAAAAACTTAATCTGTGTTTCCTGGACCGTCTTTCTTCCATTTAAAGGGGTATCAACCAGATTCCTTTTCCAATGGCTGCCTCAGGCTGTGACCAGGCTTTAGACATAGTTTCAGGCTTTTATTTTGAAAAATTAGCGAGATTTTTCAAAACTAGTCAGGTGTCCTCTGATTAGTTCCTGCGCGCGAGAGGGTAGCTCTCCATTTTCTTTTTCTCTCTTATTGAATAGGTTACGGTCCGGTTGAAATATTATCGATTATGTTTGTTAAAAACAACCTGAGGATTGATTATAAAAAACATTTKACATGTTTCTASGAMCATTACGGATACYTTTTGGAATTTTCGTTGAACGGAACGAGGCTTTGGTTTTCTGAACATAACGCGCAACCCAAATGGCGTTTTTTTTGTTATAAAAGTAATATTTATCGAACAAAAATAACATTTGTTGTGTAACTGGGAGTCTCGTGAGTGCAAACATCTGAAGATTATCAAAGGTAAGCGATTCATTTTATTGCTTTTCTGACTTTCGTGACCAAGCTAACCAAGCTAATATAAGGCTAACTGTTCTAGCAATGATTGATACACTCACAAAAGCTTGGATTGCTTTCGCTGCAAAGCATATTTTCAAAATCTGACACGATAGGTGGATTAACAACAAGCTAAGCTGTGTATTGGTATATTTCACTTGTGATTGCATGATTATAAATATTTGTAGTAATATTTTTGAATCTGATACGTTTGGGAATTTTCTTCTGCCTTTTAGGACCGGAACGAGGCTGTAGTTTTCTGAACATAACGCGCAACCCAAATGGCGTTTTTTTGTTATAAAAGTAATATTTATCGAACAAAAATAAAATGTATTGCGTAACTGGGAGTCTCGTGAGTGCAAACATCCGAAGATTATCAAAGGTAAGCGATTAATTTTATTGCTTTTCTGACTTTCGTGACCATGCTAATTTGGGGCTAGCTGTTCTAGCATTGATTGATACACTCACAAAAGCTTGGATTTCTTTCGCTGTAAAGCATATTTTTAAAATCTGACACGATAGGTGGATTAACAACAAGCTAAGCTGTGTTTTGGTATATTTCACTTGTGATTGCATGATTATAAATATTTTTAGTAATATTTTGCGCCCTGCAATTCAGCGGTTGTTTAGGAAAATGATCCCGTAAAAGGGATCCGTAGCGCAGAGAAGTTAATGACAGCTTTGCACACTCTTGGCATTCTCTCAACCAGCTTCACCTGGAATGCTTTTCCAACATTCTTGAGTGAGTTCCCACATATGCTGAGCACTTGTTGAAAGCTTTTCCTTCACTCTGCGGTCCAACTCATCCCAAACCATCTCAATTGGGTAGAGGTCGGGTGATTGTGGAGGCCAGGTCATCTGATGCAGCACTCCATCACTCTCCTTCTTGGTCAAATAGCGCTTACACAGCCTGGAGGTGTGTGTTGGGTCATTGTCCTGTTGAAAAATAAATGATAGTCCCACTAAGCGCAAACCAGATGGGACGGCGTATTGCGGCAGAATGCTGTGGTAGCAATGCCGGTTAAGTGTGCCTTGAATTCTAAATAAATCACTGACAGTGTCACCAGCAAAGCACTCCCACACCATCACACCTCTTCCTCCATGCTTCACGGTGGTAACCACACACGGAGATCATCCGTTCACCTACTCTGCGTCTCACAGAGTGGTTACTGCATGATTCCATATGTGTTCTTTCATAGTTTTGATGTCTTCACTATTATTCTACAATGTAGAAAATAGTAAAAATAAAGAAAAACCTTTGAATGAGTAGGTATATCCAGACTTTTGACTGGTACTGTATGTTTTTTAGATAAGTATGCCTGCCACAAGCCTTCTCACTTCCTTCTTGTGGACATGCTCACATTCAACCACTTACTCTGGAATTATGATGAATATGCATAACCATGGTGTAATAAGTTGTAGATGAACTGGGTATACAGTACAAGCCGGAATTACTTTACACAGAAATCCTTGAAATATGACTGATATATTAATCGAAAAATTAATCCTGAAAATATAAATCAGAAGAAAATATCTGTAATGGTTAAGCAGAATATTTATTGTATAGTGTTACAGTACTTTACCTTGTTAAGTTTAGTTAATGGGAGGTATAGGAGAACACATAGCTACAGTGGTATCCCTTATGACAACTATCTTTGACAGATGTCTAAAACACAGTCGGAGGCTAGCAACCTGGCTGTTCAGCAAGGAAGTATCAACAGCAATCATTTTTTCTGATGAATCTATTGTTCCAAAATACCAGATTTTCAGTGTACACTTTACCCTTAATTACACTTTAAAACAGAAACACAAAGTTTTGTTTTCCATGCAAAAATGTTGAATACTTTTGAAGAATATCCCCAAAATCTTAACATCATAGCATTTCAGGTTGCTAACATACACTGAATGTACAACCCCCCCCCCTTGCACTCAGAACAGCCTCAATTAGTTGCAGCATGGACTCTATAGGGTGTCAAAAGCGTTCCACAAGAATGCTGGCACATGTTGACTGCAATGCTTCCCACAGTTGTGTCAAGTTGGCACTGACACTGATTGAAGTGGATTTAACAAGAGAAATCAATAAAGGATCATAGCTTTCATCTGGTCAGTCTATGTCATGGAAAAACCAGTTGTTCTTAATGTTTTGTACACTGAACATTGTGATGACATGGGTAGAATTATCAGATCGAGTTTCGCTTTTGCACAATGTTTTTCACCTTTACTGAATGTTCAGATTCATCCTCTGAGCCAGAGGACAGATGGTCACCTGCAGAACCTTTGTGACAGAGGGAGTGTCTCTCCTGTCCTGTACATGTCAAAGGGTCTTGATGTCACCCAATGGTGACAGGAGTCAAAACTCATCATGGTGAGGGGGCCAGGGACCCAAATGATGCGCGAGTCAGGGCACAGGTCACGGTGCTGCAGTGTTCTCTCTCTCTCACAGCCTTTGCTCTTTTATTTTCTGCAGATCTTAGCTTTTAGGCAATAACGACCTCTAGACACCCAAACCGGGGGTACTAGCTAGTGTATTTTGATACATGGTGCTGTCTGTGTAGTGTAACTGTGTGAAGAGGGACGATAATGCAGTAAAATCTGTGTATTCACTGGCCAGTTCATCAGTATTGAGGAGTGATACCATAAGATTGAAACGCCTCCAGCCCTTCCAAATAGGGTATTAATTCCGGCATGTTTCCTTCTTGCTCTGACTGACAATGGGACAAAGCTGCACAGAGCCTGAAGTCTGTCCATTAGCTCTGCTGGGTGATTCATAACAAGTCCCTGGTAGCACAGTGACTTCATCCTGATCTCAGAGTTACAGTACAGTACACTCATCGTTAGGCTACACTTCGGTCTGGAGACTCCGTCATCACCACTTCCATGATGAGGCTCCCTTAGATTAGTCTCCTTAAAAATAGCGCTGTTCTGTTTCCTATTTAGAAGTAAGCCCTTCAATAGAATCAGCCGTAATACAACCAGGCACCCACCATTACCTTCTGTAGTGGGAATGGGTATTTGGGCTTTGCGTAGAAAGTGCAGGGGCAACATCACCAGGGAACTTAAGCAGTGCTACATATATCACTGCGAGCAGCTTACAGACACCAATATGTTACTTAACAGTAAAGCATGATGATCATGTTTTGGAATAGCTGTCTGGAACATGTTGAACATTCCTGACCACCACTATTCTCGTATTACAGGGAAAAGTCCCTGAAATACACTACCGGTCAAAAGTTTTAGATCACCTACTCAATCAAGGGTTTTTCTTTATTTTTACTATTTTCTACATTGTATAATAATAGTGAAGACATCAAAACTATGAAATAACACATATGGAATCATGTAGTAACCAATTTTTTTTTAAACAAATCAAATTATATTTTATATTTGAGATTCTTCAAATAGCCACCCTTTGCCTTGATGACAGCTTTGCACACTCTTGGCATTCTCTCAACCAGCTTCATGAGTTAGTCACTTGGAATGCATTTAAATTACAGGTGTGCCTTGTTAAAAGTTAATTTGTGGAATTTCTTTCCTTCTTAATGCGTTTGAGCTAATCAATTGTGTTGTGACAAGGTAGGGGGTATACAGAGGGTAGCCCTATTTGGTGAAAGACCAAGTCCATATTATGGCAAGAACAGCTCAAATAAGCAAAGGGAAACGACAGTCCATCCTTACTTTAAGACATGAAGGTCAGTCAATACGGAAAATGTCAAGAACTTTTCAAGTTTCTTCAAGTGCAGTCACAAAAACCATCAAGCGCTATGATGAAACTGGCTCTCATGAGGACCGCCACAGGAATGGAGGACCCAGAGTTACCTCTGCTGCAGAGGATACATTCATTAGAGTTAGCAGCCTCAGAAATTGCAGCCCAAATAAATGCTTCGCAGAGTTAAAGTAACAGACACATCAACATTTCCTGTTCAGAGGAGACTGTGTGAATCAGACCTTTATGGTCGAATTGCTGCAAAGAAAACACTACTAAAGGACACCAATAAGAAGGAGAGACTTGCTTTGACCAAGAAACACGAGCACTGGACATTAGACCAGTGGAAATTTGTCCCCAAATTGGAGATTTTTTGTTACAACTGCCATGTCTGTGTGAGATGCGGTGTGGGTGAATGGATGATCTCCGCATGTGTGTGTGTTTCTCAATATAAAATATTGTTAACACTTTTTTGGTTACTACATGATTCCATATGTGTTATTTCATAGTTTTAATGTCTTCACTAATATTCTACAATTTAGAAAATAGTACAAATAAAGGAAAACCCTTGAATGAGTAGGTATTCTAAAACTTTTGATCGGTAGTGTATACACTTCCTCTGGTACTGTACTTTTTCAAACTACAACAAAACATATAGCAGAATGTTGCAGCACTGCGCAACAAAAGCATTCCCAGTGTGATAACCAATAGAAGGCAGTGTTTTAGCTTGCAATCGCCAAAGTATGCATTGCATAGGCATAACGTTTCTGAGAATGCATAAAGGATGCACATTTGTGTAATATGTGTGGCAGCACAGAAGTCAGATTTCAATCTGAGTGATGTAACATGGATAACCGTCAGCTGTGCCATAGATCAGAACATCCAGAGAGGGCCTCGTGTTCAGATTACAGACAGATTACAAGGTCAGCATTGCTGTTGTGTGTTTTTCCTCTTCAGGAGACCAGGAATCTCCTGAATGTCCACATTCTTAATGTCTGTCAACCGTGCTTTATTGATGGCTTATGTCAAATGCCATTCTGACAGAGCTCATTAGGCTGAGGGGCTCTGCTAGGTAGAGGGAAGGCAGGGGAAGACAGAGCTGTCGCGATGCCCCATCATTGTCTGTGCAAACCCTGCTGTACTACTACCAGGGGGTTGATGTGGTGATGAGTTTGACAGGGCTTTGCTGACAGGTCTGTGTGTGTGTGTTTGTGTGTGTGTGTGTGTGTGTGTGTGTGTGTGTGTGTGTGTGTGTCCGCGTGACTACTTGAGTCACCCTGTGTTGCAGAGCAGGTCTCCTGCTTGATGCCATGACTCGAATCACAACTGACAGGCTGTGAGTCGTCTCCCTTTCGCCCCTTACACGTATTCAAATATTTATCTCTGCAGAGCCTCCTCAGTGCAGTGCCTCACATCAGCAGTCCTGCACTGGGAGGACAAGGCACTGGGAGGACAAGGCACTGCAGAGGTATCCAACTGAGTGAGTGAAACGACTTCACATTGATCCTCTCTCAATCAGTCTCAACCATACCAAAAAACATCATACAGCATGAACATGGCTTTCCTTACACTCTCATAACTAGGAAACACTGGGTGCATAAGCAAAGTACACGCTATCCCTTCAGCATCACATTACAACATGTTTACACAATGATGCGGTAAATAAAAAGAACCCCTCATTATACTAAAAGATTCAGCAAACACACTGATTATTGTATTGCTGTTGGCGGCTGAGGTCCAATGCCACTGTAAATAGTCTAATGCACATCTGCTATGGCTAATGGCGAGGGCTATGAGACCAGACTGTTATGTGACATCTTAAGGTAGTTTTCTAATATGCTGATTAAAAATGGATGTTTGGAGGGCAAGCAGAGGGGTACACTGTCAGAGAAGATTAAATCATCATATTTAATACACATTCTCAGGATTAGGGTCAATGTAAATGAGCAAACTGTGGGACGCCAACGTCAGCAGTTGCCCAGATAACTGTACAAAAGGGGGCATAAAGATAACGTCAAAATGCATGATAAAAATCCTTGCACATGGCTGCATATGTTCAAAGTGTAAATGAATCACATTTACCTTCCTTGGCTGAAGTCTTTTTAATCTAAATTGTAGTCAATTCAAAACAAATCCTTGATTAAATGAACCTGAACAATTATTTTATTAATTTCACTGAATTGAAATATAATTCATCCCAACTAGGTAACCTTGATCCAACATAGAAGCATAATGCCACCATTCAATTTAATAGAAATTCAGCTAACATTATACAGTGCTTTTAGAAAATATTCACACCCTTTGACTTTTTCACCACTTTTTGTGTTACAGCCTGAATTTAAAATGGATTACATTGGCCTGCACACAATACCCCATAATGTCAAAGTTGAATTTCGTTTTTCTATATTTTTACAAATTCATTTAAAATGAAAAGCTGAAATGTGTTGAGTCAATCAGTATTCAACCCCTTAGTTATGGTAAGTCTAAAAAAAGTTCAGGAGTAAAAATGTGCTTAACAAGTCACATAATAAGTTGCATGGACAACATGATTTTTGAATGACTACCTTATCTCTGTACCCCACACATACAATTAACTGTCGATAAGAGAATTTCAAACACAGATTCAACCACAAAGACCAGGGAGGTTTTCCAATGCCTCAGGAATTAAAAATAAATATACTTGAATATACCTTTGAGCATGGTGAAGTTATTCATTACACTTTGGATGGTGTATCAATACACCCAGTCACTACAAAGATACAAGAGTCCTTCCTAACTCAGTTGCCGGAGAGGAAGGAAACCTCTCAGGAATTTCACCATGAGGTCAATGGTGACTTTAAAACAATTAGAGTTTTATGGCTGTGATAGAAGAATACTGAGGATGGATCAACAACATTTTACTTACTCCACAATACTAACCTAATTCACAGAGTGAAAAGAAGGAAGCCTGTACCGAATAAAAATATTCCACAACACGCATCCTGTTTGGAACAAGGCACTAAAGTAATACTGAAAAAATCTGCCAACATATTACTGAGTACCACTCTCCATATTTTCAAGCATAGTGGTGGCTGCATCTTGTTATGGGTAATTGTTAAGAACTGAGGAGTTTTTCAGGATAAAAAATAAATGGAATAGAGCTAAGCACAGGCAAACAATGGGAGATGAATTCACCTTTCAGCAGGACACTAACCTAAAACACAAGGCAAGTGCTTAGAGACTTACCCAGAAAGACTCACAGCTGTAATCACTGCCAAAGGTGCTTCTACAAAGTATTGACCCAGGGATGTAAATATTTATGTAAATTAGATATTTCTGTATTTAATTTTCAATACATTTGCTTAAATTGATAAAAACACGTTTTCACTTTGTCTTTATGGGGTATTGTGTGTAAAAATAAAACAATTTAATCAATTTTGAATTCCAGCTGTAACACTACAAAATATGGAATAAGTCAAGGGGTACATTACTGTAGCCCACAACAGAGACAGACGCACACACAGATAAGTAAAATCCTTGGCAGTGATAATGCCCTCATAGCTTAGAGAGGCTCTCCTTGGTACATCTTAGTCCTTTAGCGGTATGCAGGGTGGCCAAAGGGGATGTTAATCCAATCAGCTAACAGACAAGCCCATATGCTTTCAGCCAGGCTTTGAATTGAGCCAATCAATAATTCCTGCTCTCCTCTCTAACAGTTCCTTACAATGGCAAAATTCTGAGAAACCACTGATTGAATATGCAACTACACCACACACACTTCAAACCTGCTACAGTAGCACCAGTAGTACTGTTACAACAAAAAAAAGAATGTAATTTGAATTTCTCCAAGGTACAAATCCATACCTTTTCACAACAATAAACATAAAGTGTTCCGTGTACACTGTCCTGTGAACTTATACCTGGGTTTTGGTATTTGGGCTGAAGTATTCTCTCTCCCTCCACATATATCTCCTGATTCCAATGTAGTCTGCACTGGTCCTTTAATGACTCTGTTGTGATCCTAAAATGCCTCAAATAACTCAGTATGTGTTCTCTCAGAAAACATTATGTTGCACACACATACACACCTATCGGCTTTCGACCCCCTTTTACACGTAAGCCTTTGCTTTCATACCCGAAAGGATGATCCATTGGAACTGAAAAAGAAACACTCAAGTGCAATATCACATTCTCTACTTTATGCAATTAGCTCGATGTGGAGTCACTTTTTAAGGAGAACAAAATACTTTTTTTCTTCTGATCAACAACCCCTCATGTGGAAATAAATGTATTCTATGAAGTATTTAATGGAGGATATCGGTATAAAATGACAGCCATTGAGCGAGTGAAAGAAAGACGAGACAGAGAGCGAGAGTGGAAAATACTAAATTTATTAAGAGTTGTGGGGACAGTTGATATGGGATAAGGAGGGAGTTATGTTCTTTTTGATAAAACCTTTACTGTTTTACACAGAACAAATGTTTCAAACCTCCCACGTATACAGTACATACCTGTATTGCTGTGCCCATTGACTTACTAGAGACTAATTGGTTTAACAATGAGACAGGGTTAACACTGATGAGGTCAGTAAAGATCCATGACAGATGCCTGAGTTATATTCACTCTAAGCCCATACGTGTCCCATCTCATTATATCAAGATGAATGGATCTTGTTATGATATCAAAGGATATTCACACTGTGTCTGTCTCACTGCACAATGCAAAGAGAGAGGTCAGACCATGTATATATATACACTATGTAGACTGTCTATATGTCACAATGTTAAAGGCTCAGTGCAATCAAAAATAGGATTTTCCCGTTTTATATACACTGAGTGTACAAAACATTAGGAACACGTGCTCTTTCAATGACAGACTGGCCAGGTGAAAGCTACGTATGATCCCTTATTGATGTTACTTGTTAAATCCACTTCATCAGTCTAGATGAAGGGGAGGACAGGTAAAAAATGTATTTATAAGCCTTGAGACAATTGAGACATGGATTGTCCATGTGTGCCATTCAGAGGGTGATTGGGCAAGACAAAAGATTTAAGTGCCTTTGAGCGGGTATGGTAGTACGTGCCAGGCACACCGGTTTATGTCAAGAACTGCAAGCTGCTGGGTTTTTCACACTCAACAGTTTCCCGTGTGTATCAAGAATGGTCCACCACCCAAGCGATATCCAGTCAACTTGACACAATTGTGGGAACCATTAGAGTGAACATGGGCCAGCATCCCTGTGGAATGCTTTCGACACCTTATAGAGTCCATGCCCCGATGCAGTGAGGCTGTTCTGGAGGCCAAAAGAAAGAGTTCCAAACCGCTCTGCATACAAGAGCTAGTTTTCAGTTTTCCCCTCCCCACTCAGACCACTCCCAGACAGTCCTAGGAAAATGATTGCTTGAGAAATGCTATTTTTGTTTATTTTTCACCATTTTAATTGAAAACAATTATAGTAAGGTACTTAATTGTTACCCAGAAATGATTTGATATCGAGATAAAAATGGCTGGATTGGACCTTTAAATCAGAAGGCTTACTGTCAGATGAGTTGCCTGCCGTTTATTCCAGAGAAATTGCGTGTCAGATGAGATAATTTTTTTTATTTTTATGTTGTTGTGTCTTTTGTGGATAACTGAGAACCAGAGAGTTTCTCTCATCGCCATTTTCAAACCTCGAATGCTTTTAGAAACACTGCCTGTCATGGCCTTGCGCTTAATACACAGCTTTCGAGTGAGCAGGGGAATTTTTCTTAGGGCACAGGTGTGCCCTGATAATCTCAGCAGCCTCCGGCAGCACAAAGGAAGGGAAGGTGCTTTCGATGTGGAGAGGAAGAGGACAGTCAGGGTGGAGAAGCATATCCACAATATGTTTTCCGGTCTATTCGGTTGTGACCTTCAAGCTGAGCTTCAAATAAATGCAACACTAAGAGATAAATCAAAACATTGTGATGGCCCTGAATTTCTGCACCATGCCTAGGATGAATACGTGATGTTGATAGACGGTATTTTTTTTAAAGATACAAATTCTTAATGTTTTGTTATATTTTCAGACAGAGACCTGGGAAAATTCTGTACCAGCACCAAAATTCTACCATGACAAACATTCACATAATTCTGCCAAACTAACAAATGCACATAATAAACAGCATAACCTTCCACAGGGGCCAAGGCTCCTTGGCACATCAGGGTGATGCTAAACTATTAAGATGCTCCCTGTCTCAGTGGGTGGTGTCAGCATTTTAAAGTAATTTCGACCCATCCTTAATATTCATGCAGTCAGGGGCAAGAAGACCCCCCCCCCCCCAACCACCACCACACACACACACACACACACACACACACACACACACACTTCCTTGTGTGAAAGATAAAAAGATCAAGCTGCAGACCCTACTACAGTCTTCAAAGGTTTCAATAAACAGTCTGTTGTACACATGCTGTTTCAATCTGCAGAAGCTTACATCAATGATGGCTACAGTGTATGAGTTGTCTCAGGAGTCTCCCTCCCTCCCTCGCCCTAGAGGCCCCTGAGCAGGCTATCAGTGCAGTGGAGGTGCCATGCTTGACATGCTGTAATGGGGGGCGACAAGGTGAGTGGCCAGACTGCTGAGTCAGAGAGTGCTGGAGCCAGGCACACAGAGGATGGAAGATCAAGAGTGTCTACACAGGAAATGTTAACTATTAGGAAGAATAAAGAGACAGCTTCTTTGTGTATATAGGTTTGTTAATATGGCTGACCAAAACTGAGAAAGACAACCATTTGTGCATATCTTTAGGTCTACTGTTTGTAGGAATAGGTAGTGAAGGAATACTTTATAAGACATATGTCACTGCCATGTAGATTCATTCCTTGGTAACAAAAATATGTGTACAATAAAGAGCAGAGAGAGGACTGATACTCCCTGGCAGCAGCCCTGCTACGAAGGAGGGGGTGGGGGGGGGGGGGCGGTAGAGATTCAGCATGTTCTTGTGTGTGACTTACCAGCCTCTGGAAAAAAAACAGATTTCTGCTGATGCTGCAAACGTGTCTCTATGAAGCTAATACTTAATGTCAGATTCTATACTCACCTTTGCATTAAAAAAAGAAGCTATTCGCTTCTACATCCTCATCTCTGAAGCACTTCTCACAACACTTAGGTTTTTTTCTCTCAACGTGTCTACATAGTTAAAAAGATGATGATTGGGTTCCTAAGTAGTGCTCGGTATATACAGTACAACTCCTGCATGTTTTAGCCACTCTCTCTTTACCTTCATTATCAACACTTCATCAATGAGAAAGACAGACAAGTAAATTGGTGGGAGGATGGTAGGAAGAAAACAAAACAAAAAGGAAAACAGAAAGAAGTGCCAAGCAGTGAGAACTGGCATGCTGCAGTTGTCTGTCAGTCACCTAGCAACAAGTCCTCCCTATCTCCTGCTGTGCTCTCTAATTCAACAAATCTGCTCAGAATGTATGGCTGCTCTCCTGACAAAACGCATTCTGTGCTGGGGGCTAAGGACGTGGGCCTCCGCTGAACACGCCACTCAGCTGCCCATTGACCACTGGGGCCTTTCTCTGCACACACTAAGGAGCTGGGGACAAAGCCCCTGAAAGCAGGGCCAGCTCCACCGAGAAAACATTTGCTTGTAATTGTGTTTGACTGCGTAATGAAAATGATGTTCTTTTTAAATTTGGGCTTGTTAAGGCCACACTATTTTCCTCTTGTCACCTGATTATTGTAAAGAAGCCCCCCTCCCCCACCCTGTGGGGGCACTGGGGGAAAATATTGAAAAAAGCCCAAAGGCCCACCCTCTCTTTACTATAACCCTTCTTGTGTTTAAAGTGTTCAGCGACAACAACATCAATCTGAAGACCTGGTTCAATACAGGATGGAAGACAGGATGCTGGAATTTGGGTTTTCAGAGTGGAAAAGGGTGTGCACACACTCACACATAGCTCTGTTATGCGGTTCTAAAACCTGCAGTGAGTTGGGAGGTATTGAGGAGGTAGCATTCCTTGTGCTACTTCAGATAAACAGGCCATTAGGGGAAGCATCGGGCTAGCACCAGAACACTGCCTCAATGGACACATTCACAACCACTGGTGATTTGCACACTTCATCCTCTAATTTCCTGGTTTCATTAACTGGACTTTTCCACATTCCACATCCACTTGGTTTTCTTCCTTTTCTCCTCCACCTTAACGGATGGAAAAGGTGGTGAATAAACACACAGGTGAATGTACAAGGGAGGAAAAGTTAAAAAACAAAGAGAAAACCCTCACATTTCAAGACCCCTCGATTTGATTGTTCTTTGAAAGGGTTGTATTATGCTTGAGAGAATTTTGTAAAAAAACAACAACATTCCACTCTCTCCAAGGGGTCAGCAGCTTTTTCGCCAATGTACAGCCACAGAGTCTTGTCATGACTGATGACATGTTAAATTACACTTGTAGCCATCAAAGAGCAAAGGTGTTGTTGTATTCCTCAAGGTTTCTCCTCACACCTCATATGGATTGCTATTGAATTACTTAATTGCTTTGGGATGTGGTCCTATCTCCTGCCTTCACTGCACATCAATGAGTGAGCATAAGGCGTTTCAAAGAGACGGGGAAAAGGAGACAGTATTTCTGACCCCCGTACATCGATATTCCGTTTTTTATGCCCTTCTCTGAGCCACTGGCTTATTTTAACCCTTTATGTTGCTTTCATACACATGTAGCTGTTTTCTTTGATAGTGTCCACATGTTTTCTTACGTAAACTAATGTCAGAGACTGGCACTCAGCAAACATATTCAGTCTTCCCAGTTAGCAAGCAAAAATCTAGATGATTCTCCACACACACACACACCCACACCAACACACACACCAACACCACACAACACACACAACACACACCACACCACACACACACACACACACACACACACACACACACACACACACACACACACACACACTGAATAGGACACTTCTTTCAGGACATCTCTTAAAGGACATGTATTTACTAATAAGTGTCTCTCTCATCGACACAACCGCAGTGGGATTTCAGACAAATACAATCCCTAAGAACTATAGTCAATTTCCCTAATCTCTGTAACACTATCGTTAATTTAGGGTTCAACTGGTGTATAAAGTAAGAATTAATAGTCTGTGAGGTCAGT